>NW_026067961.1:3490973-3618561 GCF_014885135.2 Alexandromys fortis | reverse complement strand
CAGACAGGCATTCTTCATATCTTTCAAAGGCTACAGAATATGGCATTTAAATGTTTTAATAATTTAGGGCTTTTCATGACAATGAGACACATCTGCTCCTGGCATCACCAGCTACTTCAAGAGGACGATGGGCATTGAAGAGGCTACTTATGGAGTTTGATAGCCATTTGGGCAAGAAACTGCTCTCACCTGGACTGTTGCATAAACTGGACACAAAGAACACGCAGAAAGAGGACTGCTGAACTTGCCTAAAGGTGAGATGGTCTTTCGGGGTTCCTGATTCATGAAAGAGTCTGCGAGACATTCTGCAGGACACAGCAGAAAATGACTGAACTGTCTTTGGAATTTCCTGCTTCATGGAAATGTCTCTGGATACCATGGGCCTGAAGGCCGAAGATGGATGCCCCAACGGTACAGAGGAACTTTGGGTGACTGTCCAGGCAGCGAGATGTCTCTGTCACTTCTAGAGTTTTGGAAGTTGCTTACTTCTTGTTTACTTAGGTAGTTTTATATCCTTCTGGAGTCTTTGATGGAGCCAATAAGAGGTTAAAACTAATGGGCCAAGCAGTATTTAAAAGAATACAGTTTCCGTGTAATTATTTCGGGGCATAAGCTAGCCATGCGGGCGGCCGGGTGCTGGGGACGCAGCCCCGCTGCTCTTATTACTACACTCTCAGATCTCACACCAAGATCACTCAACACACACACGTACGTATATACAAACATACATACATATATATACATAGACATATACACATATATACCCACACATAAACACATACATACACACAAAAACTCACAATATATAGATAAACACACATACTCATATGTATATATAGATATATAGATATTCGTGCTCCCTGGTGCCACAGTTGCTACTTTGCTAGCAGTGGTATAGCTTGTACTTGCTCATTCACCTGTGAGGAAAGTCTCCAAATGCCTGTGACATTGAACACATGACCAGGTCCCCATTCCATTGCAATGCAAAAGTTACCACACTGGAATGAATGTTTTGTCCAATTACAGTTGAACAGGATCCCTGAACTGACTAGCTGTCGCATAGCTGTTCAATCAGAATTGAGACATTCCCTGCTGGAGGGAGGAAGTGGACTGCTAAGACTCAGGAAGTGAAGGAAATAGTCTCAGGAAGTAAACAAAACCTACAAGGTTGAGGAAACTTCTGAAAACTACAGACTTACAAAATTACAGCTGTCCAAGATTAAATAAGCAGAACAATTACTGGGGAGAGGAGACTCCACCCCTACCCCCGCCCTGCTGTCTGCAAGCCATTCAGGGAGCCCCAGGGATGTGATTTTTGTGACGGTCACCCATGCATGGGCTTTTCAGTTATGCAGCTGCCTGGGTCAGCCATATTTCTCTAAGCAACCCTTCACACATACTTGGAGTGGCGTTTCATTTGTATTTTAATAAATAAAACTTGCCTGAGGATCAAAGAGTAAAACGGCCGCACTGGTCAGTCTTACAGACCAGGCAGTGGTGACACACACCTTTAATCCCAGTAGCCACACTAGTTGCCATAGAAACCAGGCAGATCATATCCTTAATCCCAGTAGTGCACACCTTTAATCCCAGCCCTAGGAAGGATTATAAAACGGGAGGAGACAGCTCTCAGACACAGTCTCTTTCTGAGATTCTTAGAGGTAGGATTGCCATTTCGGACTGAGGTCAGGTGGAGGTAAGAGCCAGTGGCTGGCTGCTTTGCTTTTCTGACCTTCAGGTTGAACCCCAATATCTGCCTCTGAGTTTTTATTAATCTTTCTACACGTACTCCTATAAGTAACCCCAACACACTCATTGGTTCATTAATCTAGAGCAAGGTGGGGTTGTTCCATTTGTCTGTCCTCAGTAACCTGTCTGGAGTGGACAGACAATTGCTCACACAATACCTGGGTAAAAGAACACCCTCTCAAACTGGCCTCACCACCCTCCTACCCACAGCACACAGAAACAGCCCCAGCCTCACCAGCTTTGCTCATCAGAAACTGGGGAAAAGCTGCAGCAACCTCAGATTTTACAACCAACATCAAGGTCACATGTTTGCAGTCCAGTGGCACTGAGTGCTGTAGAGATGTCTCCAACTGTCTGTCTCCGTTCCTTCTCTTTCTCAGCCAAAACTGTCCCGTTAAGGACTCACCCCAGACTGAGGAAATTGGCCATCTTTCTCTCTCCCCAACTTGACTCTTCTAGACCCCTCACGTAAGCAGAACTGTGTTGTGTTTGCCCCTTTGTATCCAGCTCAGGTGGCTCAGATGATCTTCTTTAAGCCCCACGGTGTAGCTAGTGTGTGAATCAGGCATCTAGCTAGCTCTGGGAAGTTTGGCATATCCCAGTGGAATCTCTTGTTATTTTTATTGTTCTATTCTGGTTTCTTGAGCACATTCACTAGGAATGAGTTTATCACTATCCATCCCAAAGATTGCAAAGATGGCCAGTGGGTCATCCCCTTTGTCATGTATGCTAGGCCTGAGCAAGGCAACACCAGCTTCACAGGATCCATCGGATTCCCAAGTCCTCTGCTCCCAGACTGACTCCACCCCCTGGGCCCTGATTGACAGGTATCCTCCTCCAAGCAACACCCCTGCACCACAACAACTGTCTCCACCTAGGTAGCAAGTTGGCCTTGTCCTTGGAAATGGCCTTCCTATTGGGAAGCAGACTTACAACTCTGGACAGACAGTTGACCCATTAGCATAAGCAAAGGAAGCCTTAGGGATCTAGTGAGAAGGAGGCCTGGGGAAGTTGCCAGGACCAGAGAAGGCAGCCAATGAGAAACAACCTAACTTGGATGTGAGAAGATAATGTGAGGCCCATAGCACAGTAAAGACAAAGATGGAGCAAGGCAGACAATGGGGGGCAGCGCAGCCTACTCTAACCGCAGTGGGAGCTTGCAGGTGGGTATGAACTGAGTCAGGGATGTGAACTGAGGGGGCAGGCTGAGACCAGGAAACAACCCTAGCTAGTGTGGACCCGCTCTCCTAGGAAGTCTCCAAGGCTCTCAGGTAGAATCTGAGGCTAGACAAGGTGACGATGGGAAGGTTAATGGTGAAGGCGTACATCCCTGAGCAGAAGCACACAGAGAGATCCCAATGCCCGGCACACCTAAGAACGAACGGCGAGTTCTGAGCCTACAGAAAGCAGAAGGCAATGGTAAGTTCTCAATATAGGCCCAGTGAGTGACTAGCCAGAGGCAGGGGGCCGAAGAAGAGTCACAGGGAAGAGCAGGGCAGAGTTTAGTTGTCTTTGAAATATGAAGTGACCCTTGGGAGGACCAGGGACATCAGATGGTGCAAACCAGGGTATGTGTGACTGAGGGAAAGAGGCAGAGGACAGCTGAGATAGCAACATGACATCCAGGGGGCCTGGAGAGAGGATCTACGTCAGTGGTCAACAACATGACATCCAGGGACCTGGAGAGACAATCTACGTCAGTGGTCATCAACATGACATCAGGGGGACCTGGAGAGAGGATCTACGTCAGTGGTCAACAGTATGACATCCGGGGACCTGGAGAGAGGATCCACGTCAGTGGTCAACAATATGACATCCTGGGACCTGGAGAGAGGATCCACATCAGTGGTCAACAATGTGACATCCGGTGACCTGGAGAGAGGATCCACGTCAGTGGTCAGCAATATGACATCCAGGGGGGCTGGAGAGAGGATCCACGTCAGTGGTCAACAGGAGTAAGCTCATTTGAGACAAAATGCCCACTCATGGACCTGAGGTCAAGACAACCTGAAAGGATAAAATGAGCCCCCGAAGCCTCCACATTCTCTTGCTGCCAGGTTTTTCTCTCCTCTCTCTGCCCTCCCTCCTCTACTCGGAGTTTTACTGCTTACTGACTAAAAGCAAGTAGTGTTCATTATAGGAAAATTCTATTACTAGGCCTATGTGTTGGTGTGAATGCGCTATCTATAACAATCCAATTAATTAATTAGATAACTAACAGCATCCTGTAGCTCCCTTCTCACCGGCATAAACAGGATTCTTCCCAGGAGAAGGCTCTCACGTCTATCTGCAGCCTCACCCATCCCGGCTCACGGGGAAGATTGTATGCTTCCCAGGGAACGGGGAAGAAGTTATCAGAATTTCTAGATCGCGCCCTCCTCGACTCTATTCCCCACCCTGTGCTGTGCAGGGCCTGTTCCCACCATGCCGGTCCTGCACTGTCTGTGCCTCAGGGTGGAGAAGTGCTTAGGAGGCCTTCCTGGCTGGCACAGTCAACCCACTGGCTCAGAGGGATGCCCAGACTGGCACCTCTGTCTCCAAGCTGCTACTGAGAAACAGGAGAATGACTTCCAAGGCTTCCTTCTAACTCCTTGTCACCATGGACTCTGTCTAGAGTGGATGAAGAGTTCTAGTGCCATTAAGCTCAGAAAATCCCATAGCCTTGCAGCCCTTCCTTGCCTAGCAGAGCTGTGGTGCAGACTTGAAGACTGGAGGGGTGGGTGGTTATGAGAGTGCTCACAAGGCCAGAAGAGGATTCAGATCCTCGGGAGCTGAAAGTATAGGTGGTTGTGAGTCACCCAGTGTGAGTACCAGGAACCAAACTTGCATCCTGTGGAAGAACAGAAAGTGCTCTTAGCTTCGGAGCCACACAGCCGCTAACCCATAGCAAGTGCCACGGGGTGCGGTGCTGATGTGCTGGCCAGGCCTGAGGCTGGACGTGCAAGACAGAAGAACACGGAGAGAGGCCAGGGCTCTTGCTTCGCGGTACTCAGACTCCCACTTTTCACCCATTCCTGCTCATCCCACAAGTGCACACACAGGGAAAGTTCCAGGTATTTGGGTTACCTAAGAACAAAGCCAACTGAAAATTCCCCCATTACCACATGCGCAGAGGCAGATGAGGGATAACTCACTAAATAGACAAACCCGAGTGACACCAAGCACTCTGAAATCCAGCTCAAGGAAGAGGTCATGGGGCCCAGGATGGGTATGGGCAGTATTCCTAAAACACCTCACAGAGAAAGGGGGCAGCCCAACCAAGGCCTGAAGGAGGAGCTAGGATAACATTCTAGGCAGGGAGAAGACTCTATCCCAGTTCGTAAATCCGCACGGCAGGATGGGGAGGGTGGAATGGAATCCCTGCAGTCTCCAAATGATAGTGTGATCCTGCCGTGCACACAGCAAGTGTCAAAGGAAGGTGTCCCCAAGGTTGAGTTTTCAGGCTTAAGAGCCCACCTGCTTATAGCACAACATAGGCCATCTGAGCGCTCCTCATTTGGTCCTGTGGCGGCCGCACTGCCAACCTGAGGTCCCTGACCTGGGACCATCTTTGAAGCACACCTCATTATGAACAGGCGTAAGGGGCTTCCAGAACCTTCTCTATAATTAGGATGGGCAAGGACAACGCTTATCCCTAGAACTCCAGAAAGCCTCAGAGACAGCAGTGGGTCCCTCTGCAGTTCCTATACCAACATCTATATGTGGACTGATTACAACAATTAATTTAATAAGGATTCTTCCACACAAACAATGTATCATTTTATTAGCAAACTCTATAAATGTCAACGGTGCAATTCATTCTTATTAATTTTCTAAAATGAAATTAACAGTAGCTGCAAACAAAACTTGCATTGCCTTCCCACTCAGCGGAGTATTGGTGCCATTAATTCCTTACTATCAGGAGACCGGCTTGTAGGAACTCAGCAGTTAACTGCACCAATTAATTTCAATCCTGGAAATGGTGGGGGAGGGGAACCAAACTCAACAACTAATTTAGGAAGGTCTTTGAACAACCAGGGCAACTTGTCCTCCTGGGACCAGGAGCTTTCAGGCGTAAACACGGAGCGTGTATGGGGCTGGACCAGGAGTCCGCGCGTTCACTCTGCCTGGAGCGAAGAAGCTCAGACTCCCAGAGCCGGAAGGAAATCCTGGCGATGCTTCCACAGTCCAGGCCACCAGCGGGCTGGGGGACACCAGTCACAGACAAAGGCAGTGACAGCCTGTGACAGACATGGACACTCACACCTGTCAGGCAGGGTCATAGAAGGCATCTCCCCTCCCCAGGGTGCTCTTGATGACCCCAGGAAGACAGACTGGATGGAAGCTCTGCTTTCTGATAAAGAAGAAAAGGGAGGAGGCGCTTGGGGAACTGAGAAAGGGAAGGAAGAGGAAGGGAAGGAGAGAGAGAGAGAGAGAGAGAGAGAGAGAGAGAGAGAGAGAGAGAGGTGGGGCTTTTGAAAGAACTTAACAGATTTTCACACAGTTGCCACAATGCTACCAAGTCACAGAACCAAGCCTCAAATACAAATCTATCAACATGGGACCTTAATTCTTTCCTTGTTTTGCAGTCCCTATACCTCATGACAAGAAGTCTCTTGATGAATTATACTCCAAAAAGTCAGAGTCCAGTATGACCACAAGTTATATCCTCTTCTCGGTGGGGATCCCCAAATTTCTGGGCTGAAATGTAAGGGAAAATCCCAGCCTTGCAACATTCTAAAGCATTGTGGGCACAGCGTGCATGCACGTGTGCAAAAACCGCCATATTCTGGAGATTTTTGTTCCATTCCATACATAGCCCTCTCTTCCTGCTTGGATTCAAGGAGCATGGTGGCTAATATTATTAACCTAGCAGAATCTAGAATCACCAAAGAGGAAAATCTCTGGGTCTGTCTCTTGGCATGGAAGAGGGAAGACACACCTTAACTGTGGGTGGTAGCATCCCAGGGACATCTCTACATGGAGAAGGAAAGACACACTTTAACTGTGGTAGCATCCCAGGGGCAGAAGTCCTGGGCTCAGGAATAAAGGAGAAGAGAGCTGAGCATCAGCATTCATGTTTCCTGAAGACTCACTGCGGCCCAGCAGCTCACCCTCCTGCCTCCACGCCTTCCTTGCCATCCTGAACCATTTCATCTCAAACCTTGAGCCAAAATGAGCCTTCGCTTCCTTACGTTGTTTTTTGCCAGGTGTTTTGCCACAGCAACAAGACACTGAATGAAGAAGACATCCAGGCTCGTGAAGAAACATTCTACACGCCAGAACTCATCCCAACATGGCTCAGAGGGGATAGATGGGCCAAACTCAGGACCGAGTGCAGAGAATCCTCACTCTAATGCCACAGACTTCTGCGCTCGTCCGTGTCGCAGACTGAAAACCCCACCTTTTAGCCGCCAGCCTGCAGTCAGTGCCCTGCAACCACCTTCCCGCTAACACAAGCACCTGGCCCTGTCACTGCCAATAGAAACGTCGTAGCAATTGGAAGAGAATGCCTGCAGATCTCTGATGGTTTAGCATGAAACATATCAAAAATAAAAACTTAAAGAGTTGGGAAGGAAATAAGAAACTGTCTTCAAAATGAACCCCAAGTCCCAGGCCCGCCATCCTTCACTGGTAATAACATCACTTCCGTGGGCAGGACACACGTCGGCTATATTTTCACCAATTTTCTCCAGTCCCAGGTGGCAAGAGAAGTTAAGTGTTTGTGGCAGTTAGTGGGTTCAAGGACATTTACTGTGTAATATTTAGCCATTGCTTCTGATTTGGGAGCTCTCTCTCCCAGCAATCGAGAATAACCCGACTTTATTGATGTATAAAGCACACTGAGATCCAAGCAGCCGTTAAGTTCATTTTCCTTTTTAAAACGTATGCGCCACGGACGGCAGGTGGGTGCCTTCCCGAAATAAACTGCCCCCTGCGCCGCACCTGTCCGACGAGCTCTGAGTGCCCGGCTGAGGGATGGAGCCCAGAGCCACCCCGTGAAAAGTTCCGACAGCTGTTGCCCAGTGTCTAATCCTCCTCATTGCGTTCACCACCACTGTTTTGGACCAACTAATGAGTGCTCCCCTTCACAGGCCATCGGGCACCACAGGGCACTGCCAACTCATTACCCTGCACTGAATGACCGAATCCGGTAATCCACAAAAAAAAAATCAATCATAGAGTCTCACCATACAGAGTTGGAAAGCTGTGAGAGCTGGGGTATTACCTTGTCTTAGGGGATGTGGTTAGCCATTCTTCGTGCTTCTCAAAAGTTATTAAATAAGCCGCAATTTCCTGCAACAGAAAAATAAAAAGATAATGATAACAATTAGTTCATGTTGGACCCTGAGAAGCAGAAAAAAAAAAGAAAAATAGTTATTTTTCCCAGCTGCTGTGCATCGTGGCCAGGCCAGAACTCGGATGCTTCTAGAAAAACTGTTGACCGGGACTCAGCCTCTCTTTTGATTCCCTGAGTCCTTTTCACTCAACCAGCCATACAGCCACCATCAAAGCCTGGGTTTCAAAGGAGGAGTCAGTGACAAGGACAAAAATATTTCTCTGTGGAAGGAAAACATCAGAAACCCTTTGAGACCCCAAATGTCATTCATCTGAAGGAGATGGGGACACACACGCCAGCAACAGGTCTCAGTGAGCACGCGGCTTCTCCGAAACAGGATGTCTTTCAGCTTCCTCACCAAAGAACTGCATCCTCTCAGCTTGACTCCCAGCCCCCACCCTGGAGCCAAATCACAGAAAGAGAGAGGAGAGAGAGAGAGAGAGAGAGAGAGAGAGAGAGAGAGAGAGAGAGAGAGCTTTTCTCACTGTTAAACTTGATCTATTGAGCCGAGCCTCAGAGAGCCAAGTCAGCTGAGTTTCAGGCAAAGATGGAAAAAAATGTGAGCACCTGAAGGTAAATTAAATATTTATAAAGACAATAACATCATCACAGACAGAATTACTGATTTATTAATAATTTCCACAAGGAGCCAGTGAGTGACACAGCGTAAGTCATCGCCCCATCTCTAAGGCATGACACGGCCCATTACACCCAGATCCAAACAGATCTGCTAACATGAAATTGGCTGGGACCGTAAGTTAATTAAAGTTGGGCTAGTACACATTCCCCTGATCTTGGAGGTGATGTGACACGGAGATGCCACCAGGGACTGCGAGGGAAATGCAGAGCACGCACCTGAGGCTATGTCTGAGCTCTTGCTACAGCCACAGCTGCTCCCAGCTCCTTAGAGAAGAGCTCACCAGCTGCCCAGAGACCAGCAGCCTCTTGGGCTCAGACAAAGTGGTCAGCAAGGGCCCACGTGACTCTTGGGAAAGGGAAGAGACATTCTCCACGTCAGATATACAGGTCAGTTACTGGTAGAAATATAACCTGCCGTGCCATGAAGACCACCAGGGCCAGTGAAGACCAAGACCCCCTGGAGTCATGGTAAATGGCCATTACCACATCCATTGGAACCAAGAATCCGAACCACCACAGCCTGGAAGACGGAACCATACAGCAAGAACTCAGGACACAGCAAGTGATGGCAAAGACAACCGCTTCTTTGTCCAAGTTCCTCTCATTGATTTTTAGCTAAAGAAAGAACGAGCCTACTGAGCTGTCATCCCTGAGCCTCTTGAAATTTGTTTCCTGTCTCTGAAAAATCCTTCCCAAGGGTCTCACCAGAGGTCATTAATCCCATGCCCAGGCCAGCCCCCTGCTCTGCTCAGGACTAGTCGTCCATTTTCTGTCCTCCCGCAGCACCTTCCTCATCGCTGTGTGTATCCTAATTGTTTCTTTACTCGGGTAGCATCCCCCATCAGACCATGCAAGAGTAAGGGCTACGTCATTGCTGATGCAGTCACAGGACTCAATGGTGTCCTGGGGCGTAGGGGAAACCTGGAAAAAAAATGTCTGTTAGGAGCAGGAAGAGTTGGTAGAGGGGTGGGTAAAGTGGTGAGGGGTGTAGATAGATGGGAAGGTAGCTGATTAAATAGGTGGGTGGATGGACAGGTGCACAGGTGGATGGACAGGTGGATAGACAAATACACAGTTGGATGGGCAGGTACACAGGTGGATAGACAGATGCACAGGTGTATGGGCAGGTACACAGGTGGATAGACAGGTGCACAGGTGGATGGACAGGTGCACAGGTGGATGCACAGGTGGATAGACAGGGCACAGGTGGATGGGCAGGTGCACAGGTGGACGCACAGGTGGATAGACAGATACACACTTGGATGGACAGGTGGATAGACAGGTGCACATGTGGATGGGCAAGTACACAGATGGACGAACAGGTGCACAGGCGGATGGGCAGGTAGATGGGTGAGCAGGTAGGTGGATGGATTGGTAGGTAGGTGGATGAATTGGTGGATGGGTGGAAGGTTATGTGGCTTGGTGGAATGGGGTGTGAGTGGATGGGGTAAAGAAGAGCGGCTACTGTAGATAGAAATATGCATTCATAAGTGAAATGTGTATGTGTCTCTCTGTGTAGTGTGTATTGTGTGGTAGTGTACGGATATGTATATATATATATCTATGACTGCAGATGACAGTTGATGCGAAAGCTGAAAAGCTGCACAACAGCACTTCTGGAATAAAGCCTTGCAGTGATTTAATTAACTGAGTTACCACACAAAGGCAGCTCAGCATCATTGCAAAATGCCTCTCTGGCCTTGAGTCCCGAGTCTGCCAGAGATCAGCTAACTCATCTCGAGCACCTTGCTTACCCCACCCAGACGTCAACTGCCTCTGTGCAGAGGAAAATATCACTTCCCAGGGCGGTTATAGCGAATGATAGCCCTTCTATCACACTGACAGCCAGAGCATGTCTAGGACAAAGCTTCCATGATCAGCATTACAAGGTCGACATGGTGTGAGCTACCTGTCTAGATACCCACCTAGGGGGTAGCAGGTGCCTTGATGGTCCAGGCCACTGCTGGGCATATGAATAACTCTCCCTAGCCCCGCCTCCTGACACCCAACTCTCCCACATTCACGCTCACAAGGGATGGAAGTGCTGGATTCAAGCCTGTCAATCAACCCTCATTGCATCCAATTTGTCTTCACACAATGCTGAGAGCAGACCATGGCTACCACACACGAGCCAGCCACGAGTTAGCATCTCTCTGTCATAGTTTCAGCAGACTTGGTATCCAGATTAACCTGCTGACTAGATGCCCCATGTGCTGGCTAGTTTGATGTCAACTTGACAAAAGCTGGAGTCATTTGGGAAGAAGAGGGAAGCTCAAATGAGAAAATACCCCCACTAGATTGAGTGGCACATTTCCTTGATTGGTGTTGAGGTGAAAGGGTCTCACTGTGTGGTGTCACTCCTGGGCTGCTGGTCCTGGTGATACAAGAAAACAAACTGCATAAGCCTTGGGGAGCAAGCCAGTAAACAGAATTCCTCCATGGCCTCTGCTTCAGTTCCTGCCTCCAGGTTTCTGCCTCGACATCCCTGGATGACAGACTGTGGTAAGGACTAGAAGTGAAATTAAACCCTTTCCTCCCCAAAGTTCTTACGGACTTGGTGTTTTTCTCACAGCAATAGAAACCTTAGTCACCCCAGATCGCTGGCCTAGCCAAGGCTAACACCCCAGTGTCCCAGAAGATACACTCCAACACCCTGACATCTGTCACCTTACTCCACAGACCCACAAACCCGAAGACCCTTCCAAACCGACTTCCACCCACATCCTCCACAGCCTAGCGGGGTTTCCCACTGTCACTGTCCTCTGGAGGGGAAAATCTCTCCGGATCCTTGCTACATGCGGGTTCTGCGCTAAAGACACTAAACACTTACTGTGTGGCAGCCCAGGAGATGAGCGCTGTGGAGGCTACACAGCCCGCGAACTCACAATCGACAAGAGGAGAGAGAGATGGCAACAGCAGAGCGTTCGTTCACCATGAAGCGCCCTTTCATGGGAGCGTTCGTGCAATTCATGGGTACTGCAGGCCCATGGTGTATCCAGCTGTTCAGCCAAAGGGTTAGCACAGGCCTCTTTAGCCAGAACGTAGACAAGCAAGGGACCAGGAAACCACGCTTGATAATGAGCTGCCTTTGACCACCGGCCATTCCCTCCTCCTCCACCAAAGGAGGTGTGTGTGTGTGTGTGTGTGTGTGTGTGTGTGTGTGTGTGCTATTTCTTCCAATCTGTGACACCTCCCACACAGCTTGGAAGGGCACCCATCCCACTTAATACCAGCTATTCCAGCTTTTCTGAGCAAGCACTGGTAGCCAGGTCCTGCCTCTGCATGGTCAGGATGGCTGGACTTGACACCAGGGGCTGTCGCATGCTACTGCTGGTCTCCTAGTGTTCCGGAAGTGTCTGGGTCACCTATCTAACCTCAGCTTCACGCTACCCAATCTTGCCAGCCCATTGCTCTTGTCAGAATTCATCCCTTCCTCTCCAGATAGCAGGCAGGGACTGGGTGTTGCCCTCTCAGGCTTAGGACCTGGCTGAGCAGATGGAGACACCAAGGAACCAAGCACCCTCATGGTAGTTGAAGTTTAATGAGATGAGACAGCATAAGAGCCATGGAGATTCAGAGTAACTGGGTGTGGAGACATGGATCAGGGGTTAAGACTGTGTACTGCTCCTGCAGAGGAACTGAGTCCAGTTTTCCACACCCATATCAGGAAGCTCATAACTATCACTCCGGAATCTGTTACCCTGTCCTGGCCTCCACAACACCTGATTCATGTACATACCCACACAGACGTGTGGAAAGACACATAAAAAAACATTTTAAATTAAAAAGTACAGACACAAATGTTCAGGTCAGCATTACTTGCAAGAGCTGAGAAAGTGGCGGAGGCCTGCGGTCCATAGATGGATGAATGGGTCCATGGAGGGTGGCCTCTCCAGAAACATGAGCCAGAGCTAAGTCCTGTCCCAGAGGGCTATAACACAGACATCCTGTCATGAAGGCAATGCTTCATGAAAGAAGCCTGCCACAACAACAGGCCACGTGTTAAAAAGGCTATTAATGAATTACATAGAACATCCCAACCAATTGGCAGAGAATGCAGATGTGTGGTTCTTGGGGGCTGGGGATAAGGGGGGTGAGTGAGTGATCTGAGGACCTGGGGTCTCCTTCTGGGGGTCGTACAGACGTTAGGAACTAGCAGGAGTGCTGGCTGCACACCACTAATGCTACAGAGTCGCCGTTCTCAACCTGTGAGTCATGACCCCTCTGGGGATCGAACAGCCCTTTCATGGGAGTCGTTTAAGAACATCAGAAAACACAGATATTTACATCATGATTCACAACAGGAACAAAGTTACAGTTAGGAAGTAACAACAAAAATAATTTTATGGTTGGGGGGGGCACCACAGCATGAGGAACTGCATTAAAGGGTCACAGAATTAGGAAGTGTGAGAACCACTGCTCTAGAGTTTATATAAGTAAATATTATCGTGATTATTTTTTAGGAGCAAGAATAGAGCTCCTGCATCCAGCTAAATATGGTTAGGTGATGGAGATCCTAGCCTTCCCTGCCTACATGGCAGGCCTGGAGTAAAAGGGCCATTTTTGGCACATCGGCTGGCCTCCTCCAGCCTCTTGCTATCCCAGCATCCTCCACTCATCCCAGATCCTGCGCTGACACTGGGAAGGAATGGCTCCACTGTCAAGATGAAGAAACTCACAGCAGGCTCCAAAGCAAAGACTGTCCAGCTTGCAGATTTTAAATGCTCAGTTTGTCCTCTGAATGTTCCAATAGAAAAACTGCTGCCAAAAGAGAGAGAGTGTGTGGCCGGGCAGGAACAGCAACCTGTGGGAGATGGGATCCACAGTTTTGTGGACTCTGCCTTGCATCTCCCTGCCAACCGGAAGGCAGAGGGTTTCCCCAGGCATACTGTCGGGAAGGATGAGGGTACAGGATGGGGCAGTTGAGCTCTTCACCCCACTACCCAAACACATCATCCAGGGGTCAGTGATCCCCAGACTCTGAGATGACTTCAAAGCCATGGCAGCCATGAACCAGCGGCGGGACTAGAAGCCTGTGGGTAAGAGGGCACTGCTGTGCTGGTCTGGCTCCTCCAACTGTGTCATCATCTCTGCCCAAAGCCCCCTCAGGTGCTGGTCTCCCTGGGGAATTGTCAGGCTGTCCTTCACCACACAGTGGACTTTAGCTGCAGGAGCCTGCCCTGCAGTGACTGTGGTATTCTAGGACCCCAGCATATAGCTCACTCTTAGATGCAAAGGTGACCGTTGACTCGGTGGGTGGCCGCCTGGGAGTGTGCAAATCTCCTCTATGCACGGTGAAGACAGAGCCACACTGGAGCCTCCCGTAGTGCAGGGGGAGGGGCACAGATGGACAGTTGCTGGGGAACACCATGCCCATGAATGCTCTGCAGAAACGCCCACCCAGGGAGGCCCCCCCAAACAGCCCCAGGCCCACCCCAGCACTGGGGCCCCACTCTCCCACAGTGAGTAGCAGGGCCATATGCCACCGTGTGTCTCCTCAGATTTCAAGGAGCTGCATTTTTTAAGGTTAAAAAAATTGAGAACTTTAATAATAGGTTTTATATTTTAACCCAAATGTATTCAAAATAGAACTTGCCTAATTTTAGAAAGCAGTCGCGCTGTCTCCTATTCTGCATACTGTTTTCTAAACCTGGCCGCGTTTCTACTCCCGGCCCACCTCAGCCAGGCTCGGGGGCCAAACAAGGCTGGTGTGTGGGATGGTGGCCCTAAATAGACTCTGTGGGAGCCTGTGACAGACCGAACCTTCTGGCAGTCAGGTGGAATCCGGGCGGGAAAGAGGGGGCCATTAACAGACACTTCCTTACAGGCAGGGCTCACTGTCACCTCAGTTCCCCTCCGAGTGAAGAAGCTGTGTCCTCCTCTGGGGTGTGAGAGCCCCCTGCCTGTCCGGTGTAGAACACAGGAGTCTGGGAAGGGGCTTCAGTCTGTGGGTCTCCCCCAGGAGGCGCACACACACCATCTGTTTCCAGCGACACACAGCAGTCCAGCACAGAGGCGGCAGCTTGCTTCCAACACTCACACTGAAAGCAGCGCTCAGGAAGAGGATGAGCCCTGCCCAGACCGCCTGACCATCCCCCTACTCCATCTTCAAGACACATGGTTAACGTCTGGGAAGAAAAGGTCTGTGGGGAAGCCCTTAGTGCTCTCTCTACTGAATTAAACAAATAACACTGATGACAGGTACATGTCTGTAAACATGTGTACTTGTTAGATACATACATGTGCATGCTTGAGTATGCATGTGTGTATATGTTTGAGTAGGTATTATGTTTGAGTGTGTATAATGTATGTGTATAGAGAGAAAGTATGCATATGTATATCCGTGTTTGTGTGTGTAGGTATATGCTTAGGTATGCATGTGTATATGAATGGATGTGTATATGCATATATGTGTTTCTATGTATTTGGGCATTTATAGGTCAAGCATTCTGGGTAGTATCATATATGTTCATATGTGTGTTTGGGTATGTGTATTTGTGTATGTGTGTTTTGGCTGTGTGTATGCTTGTGTGTATGTACATATATTTTATTGTATATATTTGGGCTATGTATATATACACACGTGTATGCATATATGTTGGTGTATGCTTATTCTATAGTCTCCTGAGCCCCAGTAATAAAAACATCTCTGTGGCCTATACAGTCTCAGCTACCTTTTGCATTTAAAAGGATGGGTTTTCAACCAAGGGGTAATTTTGAAAGTTTGGTTTTTATGAGAGTTCTGCACAAGGGTTTTATCTGCGAGGACGGACGCTGAGGGGAATAGGCAGTGCTCTGCTAGCAGCTGGCCCCGGCATCTGCTGGAGCCACAAAATGCAATTATATTACTCCCAAATGTGAAGTAAAAATATCTTGTTTCCAATACTCTTGGTTTTAAGGCTCATACCGAGCGTCCTCTGGGCATTTCGGTGGTGCCAGCTCTCCGTGCTATGTGCTTTATTAGGGATATGTGAATGTCATATTAATGACTTCTAACCAACATGTTTACAGTGCAAGAAAATTTTCCCAGAATCTGCCACTCACTGCACTTCACTAAAAATAATTGGCCCTAATTTAAATAAATAACCATTCTCTACCCCTTTCCAGTGGCAATTCTCCCTGAATAAAGCTGGTCAGTTCACTTCTGTGACAAGGATTCTACCTGGGTCCAGTGTATAGAGTCCCGTCTAACTCTCTGGACCTATCCTCTTGCCAACAGCCTCTTGTCAACATCTTACCTTCTTGGGATACTCTGGTTCCCCACCCACAAGTTAGACCAACACCCCAACTCAAAATGATGAGCAACCGTGTTAGAAGCCATGAGCATATGCACTAGTAGGCTTTCTCTTTCCGTTTCTCCATGGGGTGTCATGCCACTCAGACACACCATGTGACCCGGGTGGTGAAGGCCTCTGGGGGACGCCATCTGAAAGACTTCCAGGGTGGTGTGGAGCTCAGAGTTCATGGCTAGCAGCCTCGACTTCTGCAGAAACGAAGCCTGGCGCAGCTGTCTGTCTGTCGTGGTGGGTGGGGGAACATGCTGTAGCTTCCCCAGAGCCAGTCAGTGAAGAAGCAATGATCCAGCAAAGACACTCGGAGCTGGAGCAACTCACACCATCACAGAGATGTATCCACTCGTCCCTGCAATTATCCGGTGAATTACTGAGGTCTTACAGCAGACCGGACACCGTGTCCTAACAGTACAAAGACAAGTGAGTGAGGGTCCTTGGGAGAGCAGCTGGGAAGACAGACAGGGCTGTGGGATCCAGGGCTGCCTTGTCAAGCACAAGGCCTGTGAGGATGTTTCCTTAGCAGTGTGACCAATGAGCTCACGCTGAGGAGACAGGAAGGGAAGGTTGAGCCAAAGAGCTAGCACTTGGAAGGCTGCAGAGTGAGCAGGGGCCTGCCAGGCCAGCTAGCGGCTGGGACATTGGGGCAGGGAACAGCCTGTGCAAAGACAGGAAATGGGAGGAGTCGATGTGTTTGGGGAAACACCAGCAAATGAAATGGCTGGAGTTGACAAGGTCTGGGGAAGATGAGCAGTACCTAAGCAGGGGGCGGGTGCAGAGGCCCCAGTCTGGGGAGCAATTACAATGCCAGGCAAGTGGAGTCTCAACCAGGAGAGCCAGGGCCCAGAAGGCTTTTTAAGTGGAGGCGATACCTAGAAGGAAACGTACTTCAGAAATGTCGCTTTGATGGCGGTACAGCAGAGGGGCACCTGCTGGGAGACTGTGACAATAGTCCAGGCAAGGGACAGGAGCTCGTGAAACCTGACAGGCAGAGGAGAGAGCACAGCACAGAGCAAATGTCTATGAAAGAGGAGACAGTGAGATGCGGGGCCCAGTCGACTGGCAAGTGACATGAGGCAGAGGGGACATGTTTGAAGCCAAGGGCAGCCACTGGCAGCCTTGGGGCTGGACCCACAGAGTCAGGCTGGCTGGGCCTGAGCTCTGCGGCCACTGTGTTTCCACCCTGCTGGTGTCCTTCACTAACCACATCCGTGCCTTCGACCTTAAGTCTCCTAGTGTGGCAGTTAGGACACTGGAAATGGGGTGAATTGGAAGACCACAGTTTCTCTAAAAACACAGCTGAGAACACAAATTTTAAAGAGGCTAGAACATACCTGAACACTTGCCATTCCTTAAGTCAGTAATCTGTGCTGGTCTGAAGTGATAAAAACATTAATACCACCCCAGTCTCTATCTTAATGCTATACCAATTGCCTCATTATTACTCTTCTCTCTAAACTCTAATTTCCTCCTTCTTTGTCCTGCTCACGGATACTAAAGCTGGGCCCTGGGAACAGTTCCCCTCTGCCAGCTTAGGAGAATGTTAAGATTTATAATTAGGGAGCCACAGAAGCCAGGAAAATCATTCAATCAGTGAAATATTTGCCACATAAGCATCAGGGCCTGAGTTTGGACCAGAACCCATTTTTAAAAGAAAAATGAAAAAGTTGGGCATGGTTCTGCATACTTGAAATCTCTGTGCTGGAGAGGTAGAGACGGGCAGATCCCTGGGCTCATGGGCCAGCCAATTTAGCCTCCTTGGTGAGTCCAAGCCAATGAGAGACCCTGTCTCAAAAAGAAAATGTGGACAGTACCTGAGGAATAATGCCCAAGGTTGTCCCCTGGCATCCATATTCACGCATACACATGCAAACACATAAAACAGTGGCCCTGTACAATGATATAGGGAAACGCATAGCCCTCCGGCTTCTGTAAGTCTAAGGTGATGCTGCTACTTTCAGCACTGTTACCTGGAGACAGAACCCAGGAGCATGCAGTGGCACAGCTCTACCCATAGGACCTAATCCAGCTGCCACCAGCTGCTTCCACCAGCTCTTTGTCCCTTGGTGTCCTCAAGAAGCAGTGGCCTCTCCTGCAAACCTAGGCTCATCCCCTTGGCAACCGCATGTTCATTTGGAGGTTATGCACTCTTTTTTTAAAGGTCTGGACTCCAGCCAGTGGGGTGCAAGAAGAATCTTCCAACCATCCATTGACTCTCCATCCACGGCCTAGAGATCATACCTGCTCTCTTGTCCCGAAACTGTCAGAACTCCTAGGACCATCTTTTATCCCTATGAGGAGTCAGTCATCTTCTAGTAGGAGATCCATTTTATATATTTATCTATTTATTTTCTAATTAGTGTGTGTGTGTGTGTGTGTGTGTATACAAGCACATGTAGGTGCCTGTGGATGTCAGAAGAGCATGTTGGATCCCCTGTAACTGTAATTATGTATAGTTGTAAGCCTTCCAACATGGGTGCTGGCAACTAAACTCAGGTCCTTTGCAAAGCAGAATGATGTGGGATTCCCCTCTGTATGCTGCGATTACCATTAATGAATAAAGAAAACTGGCTTGGCCTGATAGGGTAAAACAGAATTAGGTGGGGAAAACTAAACTGAATGCTGGGAGAAAGGAGGCTGAGTCAGGGAGAAGCCATGAAGCCCCGCTGGAGACAGACGCACTGAAACTTGCTGGTAGGCCACATGATGCACAGATTAATGGAGATGGGTTAAATTTACATGTAAGAGTTAGCCAATAAAAAGCTAGAGCTACTGGGCTAAGCAGTGTTTTAAATAATATAGTTTCTGTGTGATTATTTCAGGGCTGAGCAGCCAGGAACAAACAAGAGGCTCTACTACAACAGCAGAACGCACTCTTAGCCACTGGGGCATCTCTCCAGCCCTGAGTAGCAATTCTCCACATCCCTGCTAAATAATAAAAGTGTGCCCTAAGTGTGTCCTGGCCAGCGTGAGAACCGTGCAGAGCCAGCCATACCACCAATGGCCTCTATCACCCCCCTCTATTATCTTAAGACAAGGCCTCTAGTGAACCAGAAGCTGAAAGAGAGGCTAAAGCACACAGTGGAGATGAGAATGTGGGGGTGACATGTCTTTGGGGAAATACCCGATATATCCCAGGGAAACTCCACAGCAATCTCACTAAATGTCCACCAGATGAGGCCCATGAAGGGCCAAGTGTCCGGCTCTAGGCTTAGTTAGTTCTCAGTCCACCTACATGTGTGGATAAAGAGATAAATGTATTATGATATTGTCTTTTGGGGTGTGTATAGCCACACAAGTCAGTGTGTGTTCACATAGTCAGAGGACTACATTGCCTTTCTCCCTTGTTCTCTATCATATTCCTTTAAGACTAGGTCTCTCATTGAACCAGAAACTCACTGCATCGGGCAGCCCAACCAGCCAGCAAACTCCTGAGATCTGCTTGCCTCCTTCACCTTACACAGACATGTATAGCGATGCATGCTTCTGACATGGCTGTTGTGGATTTGCACTCAAGTCCTTATGTCTGCCCAGTAGATGTCTTATCTACTGAGCCATCTCTCTAGCCCCAAGGGTTAACTGTACTTCATCAGTTTCATAGAGATATAATTTGCATAGAGTAAGATGCATCCTGCTTTTCAATGTATAGTCGGTGAATATGAGCAAATACATAACATAAATACATGTGAGCATTCATCTCTGCCATCACATTCAAAATATAAAACCTTACAGCACCATGCAAGGAGGATTTCCTTGGCTCATAGACTCTTAGGCATGCATATACACCTACCCCCCCCTTGTACACACACACACACACACACACACACACACTCCATCGCTGGCTGGCTTGCACAGTAGTTGATGGGAAGTCTGCAGGAGGTGTCTATCTTTGGCCTCTGTCATCTGGCTTTTACTCCCTTCTGTCTAAGCATCTCCCTCCATCAGAAACTACCTTTCTGTAGTTTTCTTCATATCTGTTTTGTTTGCTGAACCTCTTGAGTCAGGGAGCTCACTGCCTTACTCGGATTTGGAAATCATGAGCCATGACCTGGTTCTGTTCAATGCTGGCTTTAGAATCCAGAGCCTGAGCACACGCTGCCCTGGTTCTCTAATACTGAGCTACCCAGTTGTGTCTGTGTCTTAAATTAGGAGTACCAGGCATCACTGTGGCAGATTTAAGATTCCCGTGGACCCACTCAGAGCTTATCATTAACCTTTTATATAAGGTAAAGGAAGGTTCTATAGACCTAGAAATACTTTAGCCAGATCGCTGCCAGGGTTGGACGTTACTGAACGCCCCAGGTATTCAAAGAGAACTTAAACAATCTGGTAGTCAAAACTGAACCCCTCAGGGGTAAGGGAGAGGGTTTGTTTGATAAAGGTCTTGTCTTTCAAGTACTAAGACCTTAATTCAATCCCTAGAACTCACATTAAAAAAAAAAAAGCCCAGGGATGGCGAAACACTACTGATGGGGAGCTGCTGGGAGGGTGGAAACGGAGGGGACTCTGGAACTTTCTGGCCCAGCCTGCTTGATGAGTTCCAAGCCAGTGAACCCAGTCTCACAAAGAAAAAGTATCAAAACCCAAGGTTCTCCTTTGGCCTACACACACACACACACACACACACACACACACACGAACACACACGCACACACATGCATGCACACACATATGCACACACACACACAACCATGGATACTTCCATTTCTACTTGAGCCCTGTAGAATTTTCACCATCTAGCGTCTATAGGCTCTTTGTCCAGTCTGTAGAGTTTCATCTATGTGAACACAGGCCAACAGAACGACCCAGGGGAACCAAAGAAATTTCTGGAACAATTACCCTGCAGAACCCCTTGGAGATGAGTTCTGAGTTCTTGGCGAGATAAATCAAGGAGAGAGAGAGAGAGAGAGAGAGAGAGAGAGAGAGAGAGAGAGAGAGAGAGAGAGTGTGGTCTGGGCAAGCATATATATTAATCATCCTTAATATAATAGTCTACCCTGAGATGTTCTGACCTCTTCAGCTTCTCCAGCCTCTGCCTCATGTCTCCTCCACTGGTCAGGATATATGCACCCTGCTTGGGTTAGTACCTGAATCCAGGCTGGAAACGCAAAGAACCGCATGGCTCACAGTCCCCCAAGTGGCTATAGCCCAACTACTTAACATACTTTTTCATGCATTTTGTCCAGTTTCATCACAGCAAGAGGACAAATCTGGTTCCAGCTACTCCGACAGGACCAGCATCAAGAACTTTGCTAGAAGTTTTTACAGATTTTTCTAATGCCCAGGCAGATCAGCCATCTTTGGGTAGAGGATATAGGTTGCCTCAAGAAGCAGGGTTAGAACCCTGAATGTGCCATGTGGTCTCAGAGAGAGCCTGCCACAGCCTTTGAGGACCGAGACAAGCTTGAGCGGCAAGGAGTGGAGCAAGGGAGGGTATCAGGCATGACTCCGCACTGCCTCTGCCTCCATCTCCGTGACTACAGCCTGCCGAAATCCATGCCCCCCACAAAGACGCGGGCCTGATAGGTTCTGCTCAAGAACTGGAAGAGCCCAAAAGAGCAGAGCCTGTTGCTTCTAGAGCCGTGATGTAAACCTGAAGAGGAAGCGAAAGCTGTGCTGCAAGAAAAGCTGGCTTCTTCCTCAGCCTTGGCAGGATTCTGTCTGCACAGAAAGTGTCACCAACAGCCGCACACTGCCAGCTCCCATTGAGAGTGGGGGACAGGGGGAGACTGTATAAAAATGGGATGCATCTTCCCTTGGAGATGAGTTCTGAGTTCTTGGCGAAATAAATCAAGAAGAGTGTGTGTGTGTGTGTGTGTGTGTGTGTGTGTGTGTGTGTGTGTGGTGTGTGGTGTGGTCTGGGCAAGCATATATATCAATATAGCCCCTTTGAAATGGTTTTCCATCACTCAAAGAGGTCAAGAAATCCTTGAAGCTTGTTGACAATAACTGGTTCCATGGAGGTAGCAGAAATGGGTTCCGGATCTCCTACCTCCAGGACAAGCAGAGCCGCCTTATGCTGGGCAGCTCCGTGTCCTTACAGGATGAACACCAGCACTCCTCTAAAACTGCACCACCACCACCAAGAAAGACTAACAGAAAGAAAAAGAAGGAAACAGAGCCGTCTTAAAAATTAACACTTCCAAGATACAACAGAAAACATTGATCAAAAGCTCCTATCGTCTCTCACGGTCGACAGCCCCACAGCCGTCCTAACACCCCATAATGGAATCCCATTATCTACAAAAGAAACTCGTTCCAGAGGAGAGTCGCAGACAAAGAGAGAATCAAAGGAGGATGGCAAAGGGGGGACTCCTGCCACACCTCTGCTCCTGGAGAAGGGGTTTAGCACGGCAGCTGAGCCAGACACAGGGGTGTGCAAAGAGGCAGCTCATTCCTGAAGTCGTAAAATTGAGCATCAAGGGAAGCACAGTCTAAGGGAGGTAGGACTAGAGAGCCTGCCTCCTTCTTTTCTTAAAGATCTTGTGTGTGTGTGTGTGTGTGTGTGTGTGTGCGCGTGCGCGCGCGCGCGCGGGCATGCGTGGGCACCAGAATAGGAGTCGGATGTCCCCCTTGATCTGGAGTTATACCCCAGGAAGCCGCTTGTCTCCACCGCTCCCTGCCCCCCATGCAGCACTGGGGTTACAAGCACACGTGTGGCATGCCTAGCTTTGTATGTGCATGCTGGGGCTCTGAACTCAGGTCTTCAGGCTTGTGCACAGACATTCTTACCGTGTGAGCCATCCCTGCCCCACCCCCAGACTCAGGGCCTGCTTCTTTCTTTCCGGGTGAAAGCTGAACAGATGTTGACTGTACAGAGCGAGAAAACAGGCTAGACAATTGTCTTTCCCAACATTCCAGAGGTGTCTGCTTTAGGAAAATATAGGGGTTTCCACTAAAGCAGGGCACAAGGAAGATTCATTAGCAAACACCTCAAAACCTTAATTCACACTTCAAACAAACAAGTTAATTGTGCAGCTAACAGAGTGTGACTTGATTATAGGCCACCAGTGGCCATTAATAGACGAAAGGTGTTTGGGTTTCAATAGTGTTTGAATTCCATAACCCGCCCGCACAGGGAGGCGAGCTTAGATGCCGGCTCCGTTTGCTAACACCTGCGATCTGGAATCCCGTGTGGAAAGCAAGCACCCCGGCTCTGAGCTTCTGGGAGTGAAGCACAAACAAAAGGAGAATCCATGGATTGTAGACAGGCAGTTTCTCTCTGCTGCTTTGAAGAGGCGCTGAGTTTGGTCTCTAACATATGCAGAACACAGCCTTCCTATTTGACTCGCAGCTCAAATGGGCCTCTGCAAGGCAACTGCAGAGGGGGCGCACAGAGGGGGCAGCCATGGGAACAGGCTGCAAACATCAGTACACATACCTTGTTCAGGCCATGAATAAACCTGCCCCAAGCTCCCTTTGCTGAGCCTACACCGCAGACGCTCAGATTCTGTCGGAAGGCTAAAAGGAGGGGCTGCAGAGACAGCCAGCTGGTAAAGTGCCCAAAGCACAAGCATGGGGGCCTAAATTTGGATCCCCAAAACCCACATAAAAATCTGAGTGCAGTAGAATTCACCTGTAAGCCCACTGCTGGGAGGATGCAGAGTGAGGCTGATACTGGGGTCACTGGTTTGTCAGTCTGAGTGAGCAACCAAGATCCAGGTTCAAAGGAAAATGCTTACTAATTTTACCTCTTACTAATGTGGAAGGTGATCAAGAAAGATGCCTGAGGCCAATCTCTGGGTACCTACAAGCAAACATGCACACACTCACATAGACACACACAGGCACCTACAAGCACACGCATGCACACATGCACATAAGCACACACACACAGATACCCACAACCATATATGTACACACATAGGCACACACACAGGCACCCACAAACATACACATAATCATATACACACAGATGCCCACAAGCATATATGTACAAACATAGACACACACAGGCACCCACAAGCACACGCATGCACACATGCACATAAGCACACACACAGATACCCACAAGCATACATGAACACACATAGACACACACAGGCACCCACAAACACACACATGCACATAATCACACACACAGATGCCCACAAGCATATATGTACAAACATAGACACACACAGGCACCCACAAGCATACATGCACATGAGCACACACACAAGCACACAGGTACCCACACACATAGACACATGCACACATTTACATGGACACACACACACAGGTACCCACACACACACTTATACACACCCACATGGACACATACATAGACACAAAGGCACCCACAAACACATCTGTACACACACACAGGTGCCTACAGTCACACTTGTACACACCCACGTGGGAACACACAGCTAAAGAGAGCTAGTCTCCCTCTTCCCTCATTTCTGACAGCATCAGGCAGACACATGCAAGATGAGGCATGCAGCACCACAGTGTTGCAACAATCAGCATGGCTGCCGGGCACAAGCCCAGTCAATCAAATCCATCTTCATGAGGACTTCGTAAGGAGATGGTGCATAGACTGTTGAAAGGGTACAACGGATCCTGCTCTCAAAGGGCTGTCGGGGAGGCATCGGCAAAAACGAAGCCTAGTGCAGTCTTCAGTTTGGGTTTTTGCTTTGCTTTCTTTTTCTTGTGTGTGTGCATATGCCTGTTCCTGTGTGGGAGTGCACATAAGTCAGTGCACGTGCACATATGTGAGTGCATGTAGATGTGTGTAGAGGCCGAAAGACAAGCTCGGGTGTCATTTCTCACGGTCCATCCACCAATTAGGCTGGGCAGTTTGGCCAGCCAGCTCTAGGGATCTTCCTGTCCCTAACTCTGAGTACTAGGGTTACAGGTATATACCACATCTGCACGTTTTAAAATGTGAGTGTTGGAGGTGAAATCATGTCACTATGCTTGCATGGCAAACACATCATTGACTGAATTGTGTCCCCAGCCCTTTTTGTCTTTATGTGAAAAAGAGTTCCCAGCAAAAGGAGGCCCACCTTGTCCATTGTGGAACGAGTGTACAAAGTCAATGCCAAAGATCTGCAGCCATCTGCACCCCCAGAGAGCCGCCTGGATGCAAAACTCATCCTCACTTAAAAGCACTTGAACTTCCTTGGGGATCTGAGTCATGCATTTGGGGAAACATGAGTTTCTGAGAAAATCTCCACATTCTCTTTGAGCTTACAACCTTCAAAGGCAAGACACATTAGTACAGATTTTAAGGCCACTGAAAGAGAAATCCCGGGAAGAATGAGGCCCACCCAGGCCAGACTTCAGCCTAAAAAGCAAAAAAAAAAAAAAAAAAAACCAAGAGAAAAGAAAGCAAGAACTGCCACTGGCCCTTAAACAACCGTGGGGCGCTGTCCCCGGTCCTGAAACAGCTAGCTCGCTGTCCCTGGTTCTGAACCACCGGAGCCGCTGTCCCTGGTTCTGAACCACCTGAGCCGCTGTCCCTGGTCCTGGACTAACTGGCGTGCCGCCCCTGGTCCCAAGCCAACAGTGGTTGGGTGCTGTCCCTGGTTCTGAACCAGCTCTTCCCAGGCTGTGATTTGTGGGAGTGGGGTTTTCTCACACCTGTGTACACGGGACACTCACCTGCTGAGGCCACAGGAAGACATAGCATGGCCACCATGTCCACTTGAAACATGATCTCTCACTGACCCTACATCTGTTTCTTGGCTAGTCTATCCCCAGCTATTCCCCATCTCTGCTCCCCACAGTGCTAGGGTCACAGGCCTCTTTGATGGATTAAGACCTAACTATGAGTCCTGGAATCATTCAAGGTAGACATGACTTTCTTCATGTCAAATGAAGTGGAGAAGAGTGGGGCTGGGAAGAAAAAGTAGGAGGGCACACCACATATTGCTTTCCTGAAATTTTTGTCCTAGTATTTCATTCCAGGTGAAAATATAGACATGTGTTCTGAGTCAAGACATAAAATATATGCTTGTCTGATTGCCAAGGACAACGTATTGAAAAATTGCTTCTCTGGTTGCTGTGCTATGTCCTTGAACATGAAAATTCCCTAACCCTGTGCCCAGAAAATGGCCAAAATGTCAGTTGAGAGGTGGTGGTCATTGAAAATACAGGATATAATCCAGCAAAACAGAAAAGCATGAACCTGCAAGCCCAGGAACTGGAGAGATGAGGGGTGAGGAGAGGGTACCATTGTTTTTGGACTACAGTTATCAACATTGTGGGAGTTTTCCTTCCTGCAAAGTTGAAATAGACAGCAGGCTTCCAACTCCAGGCATGGCTCCATGGTGGTTTTGAGAAGGTAGCTACACAAGAAGCTGCCATGCCCAGTTCTCAGGCAGGGATGATGCTGGCTACCAAGTGACACAGTATCCTCACCCTCTGTTCACAGGCCCGGTGAAGGGCATTACTGTATGGTAGCAGTGACAGCTGCGCCTATACACAAGGTGTGATGGGGCTAAGCGGACACAATTATGTAAGCTACTTAAAACAGTACCTGGAACTCATTACTGGAGCAAAGGGGTTAAATAGTACTCAGATTTCACTTAGTTATTAAATTAGTGTGGGAAAAATAAAAGTTCCACATTATGCAACTATTTAAACCATTTGCGGGAGGCTGGAGAGATGGTTCAGGTAAGAGCACTGATTGCTCATCCAGAAGACCCAGATGCAATTCCCAGCAACCACAGGGCAGCTCACAACCATCTCTAACTCCATTTTCAAGTAATTTGACCCCCTCTTTTGGCCTCCATAGGTACTACATACATGTAGTACACATACATTATGCAGGCAATCAAAATAGCCATATACATCAAATAAAAATTTAAAATATTGTGGACTATTCAGATGGCAGAGCAGGTAAAGGCACTTACTGTTGAATGATGTCAGCCCTAACCCTTGTATTCAGTGCCCTAAGCCCATGTAAAAGTGAAAGGAGAAAACTGACCCCACAATGTTGTCCTCCAAGCTATGTGTACTTTGTGGCACTCCCCACCCCATCACACACACACATACACTCCACATATGCATGCATGCGTGCACACACACACACCATACACACAACATACATTAACACACAAGCATGTACCTCTACATACATGCACCACACATATACACACCACACACATACACACATTCATGCACATTTACATGCATACACATGCACTAAATTTTAAAACATCTGAGGGATATTTTAACACTTATGAGGGTATTGAAAAAGAAAATACAATAAAGTTGTGTAATATAATCTCAACCATATTTTTGAAGAGTTTTGGAAGACATTTTGTGAGAATATTAACAGTGGTTTGATTTGGGTGTGAGTGCTTAAATCAATTCCCTTTCTGTGCACTTTCTTCTATTTTCTTCTACTTTTCAATTTTTTTCTACAATTAGCATATGTTTTATAATTAGGCGAAAACTATACTTCAAAGACTCTAACTCAGAGTCAAAATGGCTTTAATCTTGAAATGAAAATGTGCCATTCTGCAAAGCATACAGTAAAGCTGGATAGACAGACAAGGAGGGCTGGGGTTTTGCTTGAGACCACACAGGATCTTTGTTGGCTCTCTGATCTCTCGATGATACTTCACAGCTACTGAAAATAGGGATTTTACCCCCAACTTTTGATCTGCTTCCAGTCCCGGGTGAACAATGATGACCTTCAAAGACCCAGGATCCAGGCACCACACCTCAGAGCCCCGGCCCACCCCTCAGTCCAAAGCATGCTACTGGGAAACACATCTCAAGCCAAGCACTGAACTCCCAATGGCTTCTCATGTAACCTTGCCATAACTGCAATGTGGGTGCTGTGGGATAACTCTTGTACACTGTAAAGACTTGTCACTTGTATTAGTTTAATAAAACACTGATTGATCAGTTGCCAGGCAGGAAGTATAGGTGGGGTGACCAAATTAAGAGAATTCTGGGAAGAGAAAATGCAGAGATGCAGTCACCATCCAGACACAGAGGAAGCAAGGTGAGAATGCCTCACTGAGGAAAGGTACCAACCCACATGGCTAAGCATAGACAAGAACTATGGGTTAATTTAAGTTGTAAGAGCTAGTTAGTAATAAGCCTGAACAATAGGCCAAACAGTTTATAGTTTATATAAGCCTCTGTGTGTCTATTTGGGACTGAATGGCTGTGAGACCGGGTGGGACAGAAACGTTTGTCTACATGTGGGTGTTGACCCTGACCCACTTCACAGACAGAAAACTAAGGAAGCTCAGCATTTGGTCCCCAGCTAGTGATGACCTTTGGGACTTTAAGAGGTGTATCCTCTCTTGAGGAAGTTGCCATAGTGGGTAGTCTGGAGCTTGTACAGTCTACAACCCCTGTCCATTCTCTGTTTCTTGACTGTGGACACAAGGCAACCCACCTCTTTGGGTTCCTGCGGCCATGCTTTCTCCACCATGATGTGTTAAGCTCTAGATTTGTGATCCTTCTTCTCATTTATTGCTGTGTACTTGGCAACAATGAATATATCTAGTACACTCTACACACAACCCGAAGACATCCCTCTGTCCCCCCCTTATCAGGTGAAGCCCACCCTACCAGTGGCTCCACCGGTCACTCAAGAGTCACCCTGTGTCCTCTGCTTCTGTGGCATCGGTTGCTATGCCTTCAGAAATGGCCAGAGTCCAATACTTCTCCGCCTGCCACCCACTGGAACCCAGCCAGAGGTGCCTCTCACCTGGATGGCCACAATGTCCTCCTCCCTGCTCTCCCCATGACATTCCACCTCCCCCAACACCAATCCTGTCTCTCTCAAAGTCAAAATAAAGGTCTTTACACTGACCTGCTCATCCTATACGATACAAAGCCTCTATTTTACCTTCCTGCCTCACCTGCTCTGCCCCCTTGCTGCCTCCTCAACACCTCAATGTCTACAACCTGAAAATATGTCCTGGCTCGCTTCCTGCCTTCCTCTGTGTCCCAGCTCAGCTGTTCTCTTGTTGGTGAGACATTCCCCAACCACTGCACAAAACATCGACATCTTATAGAGCCTTGCCCTCTTGGCCCATGGAGCATGTGTTCCCATCTGACTCCTGTAATGTGCTGTGGCTTCTGCTATGGTTTGTTAACTGCCTTTCTCTGTCATTTCAACCCCCTGCTGGAATGCAGGCCCTCCCCCTTTCGATCATTGTTGAGCTCCCCACGCCCTGGAACACTGGATCAATATAAAAGTTAATATCAAATAGGTGAATGAATGAATAAAAAACTAAACCTGATTAAGATCATCTGTTCAATAAACTCTCGTACCTATACCTTCACACTCCACACCCCCTGCCTCTGGTTACCAAGAGGAGCAGCCTGAGAACCTCCCCAAAATGATGACGTCAGCCAGCATCCATGCTCATAGAGGAAGATGCTGTGGCCCTCCTTGGGGTCTGAGAGTGGCCACAGAGCCAGAGCTCCATGCATAGAAAGGTCAAGAAGCATGGAACAAGAATTCGCCTTTAATTCCACTGAGGCTCAGAAGATGCCACAAATGGGCCTGTAGAAGCTCATCCTCTCTGCAGGAGAACCTGCCACAAACAGGGACCCTCCGGACAGAGCCACGGGCCTCTGTACATCCTTCAAACACCTCCACCTCCACTGCTCATTTAGGTAATGATCCCCCAGGCGGGAGGCCACAGTGTGGCGTCAGCATCTTACAGCCCAAACTCTTTGTTTTAATTGGTCCCACACTTTTCTGATTTTAGAGCATCCTTCACTTACTTGGTTTTTTTTTTAAAGTAAGTCTCTGCATGATCCAATAGGAGCCCAGAGATTAAGTGAGAGAGAGCACCATGTATAGTATTTGTGCCTAATGGTTAGATATTAATTGGCTTTTTCTCTGTGTGTGTAAATCATTTCGGTCTTCCTTCACTCTCATTAATGAAGGAACAGTGCTCATCAAGGGTCCTCATTCCATATCACCTTGTTAAACCACAGCCCATGTATTTAAAAAATAAAATAGATTTATCACAACTTGAAATGCATATAGTCATTAAAATAATAATTAAAATATAACTACAAGCACAATAAAAGTTCCATGATAACAGCCTACACCTTAATGTATATTAATTCTCTTAATGATTTACTATATACCCCTTACAGGGTCAAATCAATGTCTGTGCCAAAAAAAAAAAATTCAATTAAATCCTATTCACTGTATCTTTCAAGGGAGTCTATTGTTTGGTTTTGTCTCCTACCAGGCCATTTGTCAGTTGTTCTCGCCCAAGATTACAAACAGAAAGGACATGACCCGTCAAGGTTGGGAGAAACGCGTCCAAATCCGACCAATCCACCTTCACCATCTCCTGCTCATTTTTCACTAGCAACCTTGTGGAGGGGAGAAAGGGCAAGCGCTGCCAGGTCCAAATAATCCTTTGACTGTGACCTGCGCCAACTCCCCCGTCTCTCTTACTGGGCCGACCCAAGCAAGCCACTGCAAGCAACAGACTCCGGCTGCCCCACCCCCACCCCGGAACCTCTTGCCCTAATGCATAGAGCAGTCATCCTGCCCTTCTCAAGCGCTCCCTCCCCCGAGGTTGGGAGCCAAAAAAAATATCTGCTTCCCCACTCCTTGCACAAAGCCAGTGGCTTACCAAGCTTTCTCCTTGCCTGAGCGCGTTTACTAAAATTAAAACTCACAGAGACTATTTCCATGCTTGGGGGAAATGGACTGCCAGTAAGTTTCTCGAAGCAGAAGGCTAGAGGTCAAAGGTTTCCTAGAATATCTTCTCTGGCTGCTCCCTGCCATCCAGCACAGTCAGGTGGTTGGCAGTGCCCAAAGCCTGCAGGGGTCCCAAGCTCTGGATGGGCCTAGGGGACGGATGCGCAGCTCCCTCTGTGACCACTAGAGGGCAACCAGCACCCCTGTATTTGTAACAGGTGAGGTCTTGTGCGCCAATGGCATTTTTGTAGAAAGCTTTGGGATTTGGAAAGTGACCAGCAGTGTCGCACCCATTTTGCAGGTGAAGAAAACCAAGTCGCTGAGCGAAACAGTTTACTCTGGGATGCAACATTTGGAAAGGACGACGCTGAATGAAACAGCCGGGAGCGGATGTTGAATACCCGGGCTTTCTCACAAATGGGCTGGTCCTGCCCAGCCGGCGGTGCACGGGCTTGGAGGTGTGTTTGAACGGCCCCTCTCATTGAGATGCCTTCCCTTGGCCATCCCTCCTGTGCGCAAGGCCTCGCCTCTCAGAAGACCCTTCCTGGTCCAGAGAACACGGAACCTCCCAGAGCACACAGAAGATGGAGAGGGCTGGAAGTGGGCTGGGGGAAGGGGCAGACCGCAGAGGTTCTCATTAAGCTGCCAGGCTTTATAACCCTCAACTGCACAACGCTGTTTAAAATATAGGTGTAATTTGGGCCTGTGGCTAATACTGTTTAATTTTATTTTGTACTGTGTAGTATTTCCCAAAGCTGGGCCTGGGCTGATTTGAATCTTGGCTCCAGGCTTTGCTGACTTGACAGATTCGTCTAGTTAGGGTTCCTCCTGCCAGGACCCTGTGCCCATGCTAGGCTCATGGTCCACAGCTTCTGTCCAGGATTCCTTCACAGGACAGAAGGAGGACACAGAGCTGGTCCCCTTGAGGGTGGAGAGCTGAGCCACCGCTACTGGCGAGAGCTCTCGCTATCTCCTCTTGTAGCGCATTCATTTGCTGGATCCTTCAACCTCTGCATCTCACCGGTGAGCACACAGATCTGTGCACCAGATCCACGGTTTGGAAAATTTGATCACCTGGTCCTGGGAGGAGGCAATGCTTAAAAAAAAAACCCATATTTTCTACTCCTGGTTTCTCTGGTTGGAAGCCGTGTGACCCTGGGCTAGCCACTGCACATCTCAGGTCTTATTTTTATCCCGTAGGGTCCCTGTGAGGGTTAAACAAGAACCATGGAACTCCCTCTGCAGAGGGAGGCATGCAGTAGGTGCTTAATAAGTGACCAAACTTTCCTGTCCCACCACAGGCTTCCCCTTGGCCTTTGGGTCAAAGAAATACTTGTAAAATAAAGATGTTTCCAGAAACAGAGGTGTGAGCAGCCTCCTGGGGCCCTTTGGGAACCAGGGTGTGACAGGTAGGCGAGCTATCTTCTTTCGGATCTACAGGTCTGAGAGACCAAGCCTTCTGCGGATCTGCCCTTCCCCTGCCCTGGAGCCCTTGAACAACTCCCTGCACGGGAGTCTGGCTTCCTTCTTCACTGTCAATTATGTACATGAAAACACGTCAATAAATCCGCTCAGCTGGAACACCCCATAAACGCTAGCACGTAAAAAGAAAGAGAAAAGAGATTTTCATGCCCAGCATGCTGAGCAATAAGAAAGAGAAAGAGACTGCTGGTCCTGTAGCAGCCAGAGTGGCCAGGAGGGCCTTGTTGTCAAGAGGTGCTCCTGGCACACTTACAAGATCTCCAGTGTTGTGGAGCCATGAATTTTTTCCCCATTCCAATAAAGTGCCTTTTACTTTATTTGTCCAGATTATGTAGAAATGGATTTTTCCATAAAAAGCAGAGCTCGGGAGACATGATGGATTTTCTCTGGCACCTCACGGGGGCATGTCTATGCCTACTGCCATCCTCCCAGGCTCATAGCACACACCTTGATCAGCCTGTCCTCCCTCCTGGCTGCTCATTGGCTTTCAATAATTTCTCAGAAGCCCATGGGTAGCCACTAAATTTAAACTCCTGTCCTGAAAACTCAAATTCAATTCAATAAGCACTTATTGACATCCTGCGGCACATGGGACATGCGGCCAGGTGTTGTGCTGCGAAGAGGAACTGAAAAGAGGAACAGCCTCCCCGGCTGGTCAGCACTGGAATATTCTCCAGTCTGGGCCCAGCATGAGGAAACGCGAGGAAGACTGGCAAAGGGCACAGGATAAGGGCATAAGAATGCGGTGCCATTTGCAAGAGGATACTGAAGACTACAAAACCGCAGAGAATTCTAACCTGGAGCATCTTGAGAAAGAAGATGGGTCATTTCAAGCCATGAGAGGTCAGCAGACACCGCTCGCCATCAAGAAGCTGAGGCTGGGGGATGGGGAGATGGCTTAGTGGGTAAACTGCTTGCTGAACAAGCGTGAGAACCTGAGTTTCATTTCTAGAACTCGTGTTTAAAAAATTAAAAAGATGTGGTAGCACATGCCTGTAATCTCAACACCGATAGGCAGGGACATGGAGACCTCTGCAGACCACTGGCCAGCCAGTCTAGTCTAAGTAGTGAGCACCAGGTTCAGTGAGAGACACTGTCTCAAGAAAGGAGGTTTGGAACAACTAAGAAAAGCATCAAACAGCAACCTCCGGCCTCTACATGCACCTAAGTGTGCTTATGCATACACAGCTGGAGTCCTGACGGCCAGAACTCAGAAGGATGGTGCTGGGTAAGATGTGGAGGGCAGCCCCTGCTAGGAGAACAGACACTCTCGTGTGTCCTGAGAAACTATCAGAATAGCCACACACTAAAATCAGCAAGTTTTTCATCTGCTGCTTTATGTGTCCTTTGCGAGAATCAGTACCTGGCATGCAGCACACACTCAAATATTGGATGGGTGGATGGGGATGAATGGATGGCTACCTAATTAAACCATGATAATGGAAACAAATTCAAGTACATTTCCATTACCCTATAGGGTTTTGGAGAAGCGGAATAAGTAGGCTATATTTAAAAAGAAAACACATGGTGCGCACTGTTTTTAAGACATTGATCAGAGACAAGGGAGACCAAAAAAAAAAAAAAAAAAAAAAGCATTCCCAGAGGAGCTTGGCCCTGTTTGGCCAGCACTGTTCAAGGAAGAAAGATGCTGACTCTAAGGTGTGTGTAGCTGAACACTCCTCCACGTGCCTCCTACAAAACAGTTCTGAAGGCAAACGGGCCACGCGGCTAGGTTTACCACAGCATCGCTCTCACTTGTGGCACAAGTTTTCTGAAGCCATCACCTTGCTCAAATACCTGACAAGCCTAGGAGAAGAGGCCTTTCAGCTCATGGTTGACAAGGGTGCAATCCGTCATGGCAGGAAGGCGTGACAGCAGGGTTTGCGTGTAAAGTGTCTCCCACAGAATCGTACGTTGGAAGACTCGGTCCCGCAACTGCTAGCAATGTTTGGGAAGTTGCAAAAAAAAAAAAAAAAACTCTGAGAGATGGAGACTAGCTGAAATAGATGGATACTGAGGTGGGGCTTGAGGTTTATCACCTGGTCCCACTTCCTGCCCCAGGTCTGTTTCCCTGCTCTGCTGAGATGTGAGCAGGTTCCTACTACCACAGATTCCCTCAATGAGCTGGATGTGGGATGGCCCTCTGTATGCTGTGAATATGTTTTATTACCATTGGTTAATAAAGAAGCTGATTTGGCCTATGGCAGGGCAGAATACAGCCAGGTGGGAAAGCCAAACTGAATACAGGGAGAAAGAAAGTAGAGTCAAGGGGACACAAGCAGCTTCCAGAGAAGGCAAGATGTGAGCCACGAGTCTCGTGGTAAAATATAAACTAATATAAATGGGTGAGTTTACATTGTAAGAGCTAGTTAATAATAAGCCTGAGCTAATAAGCCAACTAGTGTGTGATTAATATTAAGCCTCTGAGTGATTATTTTAAAACCACTCAGGACCGAGTGGGACCAGAAGCCTCCAGTTACACCAACCACCAGATTCCTCACTGCCCATGTTTTCCCCACTGTGGTGGACTGTGTTTTCCCTTCAAACCACAAACCAGAATGGACTCCCTCTTTAAGTTGCTTCTTGCAGGGCATTTGATCACAGTGTCAAGAACATCAATGAATACAGAAAACTGGTATCAGGAGTGGGTTTGCTGTTGTGATAGGCCTAACCATGTGGCTTGTGACTCCCTGGAATTTTTTTACAGGTGCAATATGGAAGCATTTGGACCTACAGGCTAGCAAAGTCCTAGACTGCTGTAAGTAGAGTTTAATGGGAAATCCTGGTAAAGTTCAGAGGCTTGAAACAGCAACAGAAATACGGCAGTGAAAGCCAGACTCACAAGGTGTTATATAAGAGGCCATTCATACCGCATTCTGGCAAAATCTCAGCTTTTCTTCGGTATCTTGGAATTTTGAGTAAAGCTGAATTCCAAAAGCAGCGGCCTAAGTTCTTCAGTAGAGGAAATCTCAACAGCATAGCATTCAAGCTGTGGCATGTTTATCGCTCCCTGCTCTCGGTCAGATTTACAGCTCCAAGAGGCAGGGAAATGTGAAAATGTACAGAAGGAAATGGGTATCAACATGGTTAGAGCCAGAGACGGGGCAGAGTAGGTTAGTCCAGGAAAGCAGCTGGTATCGTCAAACACGAAGGGTGCAATTAAGTGGAAATCTCAAAGCTTTGTCCTAGGACAACAGGAAACAGACCTTGAGAGAAAGACCATTTCATTCATTAAGAGCCCCAAGATATGACAATATAACTCATTTAAAAAGAGAGTTCCTGAACGAATATGGCTTCTAGGTCCCCCTGTTCCAGCAAGTCCACTTAGGTAAATGCTTGCTCAGGCTTATTTACCTATCAAAGCACATAGAGGCAACTACAACTGTAATCCAAAGGGGGTTTGGCTGACATCTTGGACTGACAGGAGAAACTGGCATTGCCCGTGTGGTACTGGTTTGTACAGGAATGCAAGATGATGCAAGAGTGTGTGAGTCATTGTGGCCTCTGCCAGTGTTCTAGAAAGCTGGGTCAGACAGGCTATAGGATGATAGATTACCTACGTGGAGCTTCTGAGTGAGCTTTTCATGAAGCCGTGAAGGTGAAGCCTAAGTTACAGCGGAGACCCTGAGAAATCAGACAGGTCAGAAATGGAGGACACCTACTGAGGAACTATCAGACACCAAAGGGGAACTAGCCCAAGAGAGGGAGCAGTCATGTGTGCTGCAGGCAACAGAGCTGGTAAGGCACAATGACTCAGACCTGTTGGAGCCCAGAGGATGATGCCACAAGCCCCAAATGCCGGACAAGAAACTTTTGGGTTTTGTGTTTACCCTGACGGATTTTGGTCTTATGTTGATTTGATATTTCCTTACTGTTCCCCATTCTCTCTTTGGGAGTGGGCCTTCTTTTTTTTTTTTTTTTTTTTTTTTTTTGGTTTTTCGAGACAGGGTTTCTCTGTGGCTTTGGAGCCTGTCCTGGCACTAGCTCTGTAGACCAGGCTGGTCTCGAACTCACAGAGATCCGCCTGCCTCTGCCTCCCGAGTGCTGGGATTAAAGGCGTGCGCCACCATTGCCCGGCATGGGAGTGGGCCTTCTTAACTTTACGCTGTAGTATATTGGGAACATGTAACTTTAAAAACTAAATTATAGGGAATTACAGTAAAGAAATTGCCTTGAGTCTCAGAAGAGACATAACAGTGTTGGAACTGTTATGCCCACGGAGACTTTTGACAGTGGTGTAATTGTGTTTTTCATTATGAAATGGATATGAGCCCATGGAGGTGAGGGAAGGAATGTCACAGTTTAGATATAAAGTGTCCCACAGGGTCGTGTGTTTGAATACTTGGTCAATGGTGGTACTTTAGGATGTCTTGAAACCTTTGGCAAGTGGAGCCCATCTAGAAGTGGATCTCTGGAAGTGAGACTTAGGGTCCACACCCTGCACTGCCTTTACCTCCCAGTCCCCTGCAGTACGAGCAAGCAGCTACCACTCACTTCCAGTGCCATGGAACTGCCTGTTATCATGTCTTATCTGCCATGCCTAACTGTATCCCTTCAAACTGTAAGCCAAAATGGCGCTCCCCCATGAAGTTACTTCTTGTTGGGCATTTTGTCAACAGGAATGAGCAAAGTATGTGAGCCTTCCGGTCTCAGGAGGGATTTTTATTCCTAAGGAGCAGAGGTAACATCTCTGTGCGACATGCCACTCTCTTAACCTGACCAACTGTGTCCCTGACACTCCACAGAACCACCCTCATCACTTCCTTCCCAGCTCAGCTCAAGGGTTCCTCCTGCTCAGGGGCCCTAGGCAGCCGTTTCTCCCTACCCTCCACACCTACCTCGCTGTCTGTTCCTTTGATGTGTGGCATTCCTAATCAACAAACTTACTTCACTATGTGTGTGTTGATTTCCTCCAGCCCTACCACTGCTCTTCCCATGAGCCACCTTTGGATGAGCTGGTGCTGCAGGGGAGTGGTGACCCTATGTAGGTGTAGCAATCCAATCACAAAAGAGAAACCCCCTCCCCCACACCTTAAAGCGGCTCCTTGTTATCTATCCATCTCATAGTGACCAGTGCTCACCTCAAGTCAGATGTTGCTGGATTAACTTTGCATATTTAATGCTGGCTCCTTCTCTTAAGTGAGAGATCAGCTTCAACATCTGGCCATCTGCCTTTGGTGCGAGCTCTACAAAACCCACCCAGAACATAGGAACTGAGTGAGCCATCTCATTTGTAGAGATGACTGGAACTCTGCAGCTGAAGAAAGCAAGTGTGTCTAGATAGCAGGCAGGTGTGATCTCTAGGTACCCAGTCCAAGTACTGCTCAAAGGCCATGCAAACCTATTTCATGTTGGTTAAATGATATAACTCACTCAACCATATCAGCATTTGTGCTCCTTCGTGCTCTATGGCTGCTTGGGGTGGCTTACAGCCATGCATCTCGGTGAGACACTGAGATGAGGGAAAATCATGGTGATTCTGTCCTCTTGGGTAGGAGCCTGAGAAATAGAGGAAGATAAAGGAAGCACGGGGGTGGGGGCGATGGCACACGGAAAGAGAAGGGTAGTCCCCGAGTCTGAGCAGGGTGTGTAACAAGGCCCCTATGACGCCATCACCATCTCCTCCTTTCCCTGACCTTAAAGTGTTGGCACCTGCTGGATACTGCTCTTCACTCTGTCCTGCTTCCAATTCTACCCTCTCCCCGCCCAGGGTCCTAAGCTCAAGCCACCTGTGACTTCCCTTTCAAGCCTGAGCCACTTCTCTGGGGATCTACCTCTAAGACAGCCCCAGCTGGTACTTAGCATCTCTGTTAGGGGTACCAACACCTCATGCTGAGCACATCTGTAATCCTCCTCATTTGCCTCCTCAACCCCATGTCTCCCCAGGCTTTACCTGCTCAGTATGGACACTGATTACACAAGTTGGCAATCTAAAAATGCCATGGGTTTTGAAGCTAAGGATGTCTTAGAGTTCTCTATGTCCCTTCCTCTTCTCTCCCAGCCCCTCATTCACGAGTGCCATGTTCTGTTAGGTAATAGTAGTCACTGCTCAATCAGTGCGAAATTCACCTCATCCCCCAGAGATCCAGGCCTTGGAAGCCATCACTGCCTGGCCTCTCACACCTTCCTCCTATACCTGAACAGGACTTCTGTGGCTGCTCTTAGCCTCTGGCACCATTTCTTCCCATGACCTCTGGGATTCTGCCCCAAGGCACAGCATCCTCCATTCTCCATTCTCTCTCTCTCTCTCTCTCTCTCTCTCTCTCTCTCTCTCACACACACACACACACACACACACACACACACACACACACATATACCTTTTCATCTCTTCACCTGTCAGTATGCTTTCCTGGTTATGGTAGGTTGAATGTAATTGACCCCCATAAGCTCACTGGGAATGGCACTACTGGAACGTGTGGCTTTGTTGAAGTAGGTGTGGCCTTGTTGAAGGAAGTGTGCCACTGTGGAGGTAGACTTTGAGGTCTCATATATGCTCAAGCCACGCCCAGTAGCTCAGTTCACTTCCTGTTGCCTGTATATCAAGATGTAAAACTCTCAGCTCCTTCTCCAGCACCATGTCTGCCTGCATACAGCCATGTCCCACCATGATGATGAATTGAACCTCTGAACTATAGTAGCTTATAAGCCACCCAATTAAATGTTTTCCTTTATAAGAGTTGCCATGGTCATGGTGTCTCATCAGTCACAGAAACCCCAACTAAAACACTGTTTCTCCACAAACCAACCATATCCTCCTTCCCACCTCAGGCAAAGATTCTTCTCCGTCAGGGCCAGCCCTAGGTGAGCGCCCACTCCCCCTCGTAACCACACCCCTTCCTGGAGTCTGTTCGTCTGCTTTGCAGCACTTTTGTCGACTGACAGAGATTGAACTGGATTTTCTGATATTCATATGTTGAAACTTTAACACCTAATATGATAGTACTTGGGGAGGGGGCTTTAGGAGGTCATCATGGTTAGATGAGGTCAGGAAGGAGGCCCTCGGGAGGAGATCAGTGACTTTATAAGGAGAGAAAGGGAGGGAGAGAGCGAGGGGTCCTCCTCTGTCCTACATAGCTATAACGATCAACTTGGCACAGCCTAGCCATCTGAGAGAATCCTCAGTTGAAGAATCGCCTATGTCAGTGGCCTGTGAGCACAGCTACGGGGAACTGTCTTGATTCTTAACTGAGGCAGGAGGATCCTTCCCACTGTAGTCAGCACTGCCCCAAGCAAGTGGTCCTGGGCTGTATAGAAAAGCTAGCTAATCATGAGCTGTGACTGAGCCAGCAAGCAGCATCCTCCACGGTTTCTGCCTGACTTCCTGCCCTGACTTGGACTGTAACCTGGAAGTATAAGCTGAAATAAACCCTTTCCTCCCCACGCTGCTTTCATCAGAGTGCTTTCTCGGAGAAACAGGAAGGGAATTAGAGCACCCCTTCCCCCAAGTGATGACACAAAGCACCTATCAGCCTGTACAAAGGTCCTCACCAGGAACACAACCAGCAGAACCTTGGGCCTGACCTTCCCAGGCCCCGGCACAGTGAGAAATCAATGTCTATTGTTCGCAGGCACATTCTAGTCTGTGGCGTTTGTCGTGGCGGTGGGAGGAGACCTGGGCGTTGACTTACCTCCCTCTCCCTGCCTCACTAGAATATAAACTGCAGGATGCAGAACACGTCTCTAACAGTCTCGCCATTGTTTCTCCAGTGCCGGCAGGATGCTCGACAGAGGACAGGAGCCAAAAACACGGCTGCGAACTTGTTCCCGCCGCAGAGCTACAACGCACTGTTGTGTATGAACAGAAGACTACATCCAAACGCAACACAAGAGCTGGGGAAGGCATTCCAAATACCGAATAGCTTCAAAACCTAAAGGGGGAAGCCATATTTCTGATGGATTCTTTCCTTTTAAGAGAAGGAAGGTTCATCTGAGAGGCGGTCTGTCTGCTTCCACCTACAATGCGGCCAAGCTACAGCTTTCAGAGGTTCACTCTGCAGAACATCCTCTCCATAGAGGCACCTCCAAAATAATGGGCAAGCATGCGGGGGGGGGGGGGGACCTATTGTCCAACAAGCAAGCAGAAAGGCTGTGAACCACCCTCGCTACCGGGAGCTGAGTCCGACGGATGCTGCTGTGGAGATGACCATTGCCTCTCTTCCCACCAGCAACTCTGAACCAGTTCGATGATGCCTGGCCATGAGTCAAGTTGCACTCCCATAAAGGCATGTTAAGAGTCCTAGCCCAGCTGGGTGGTGGTGGGACACGTCTTTAATCCAAGCACTCAGGAGGCAGAGACAGGTGAATCTCTGTGAGTTCGAGGCCAGCCTGGTCTACAGAGCTAGTTTCAGGACAGCCAGGGATGTTACACAGAGAAAGCCTGACTTGAAAGAAGAAAGAAAGAAAGAAAGAAAGAAAGAAAGAAAGAAAGAAAGAAAGAAAGAAAGAAAGAAAGAATCCTAGCCCAGTAGTGAGTGTGCTTTTAACATAAGGGATTTGCAGATGCAGTCAAGTTAAGGTGAGTTCACAGGACCAAATCCAGCACGACTGTGTCCAAGGCCACACGAGTCAGGGATATCCCAGAAGGCAGCCACCTGAAGATAGGAACAGAGGATGAAGGGAAACAGCTGCAAGACAAGGACGGCCAAGAATCCGTAGCCACCAGCACAGGCTGAGAAGAAGCAAGAAAGGGCCCTCCTGGGGCGTCAGAGGGAACGCTGCCTTGCCAGCATCTTGATTCTGGACATCTGTCCCCTGCACTTGCAGAGAATACAGCCTGCCATTTCCCACTGGCGGCTCATAGGATATTTAAGCGGTCACAGAGGCAAGCACCCTAGAGCTCCCTGGCCACCCACTGCCCAGCCAGAGACCATGCTTCAAACACCCCTGGTTGGGGTCAGGCCCCAGGACATGTTATCCCTCATGGACAACATCAGGCTACCCTCTGTGATAACATCTCTGTTGTACAGGCTGCCCCACACCAAACCATCTCTACACAGAAGGCCACAAGTCACACATTCTACAATGTCACCTTGCCTCCTTTATTTTCCCTTTCCCTCCTTTTTATATCAACGATGATTAAGTAACTGCACTACAGATTTCTTTATAACTTACCCCCTGCAAGCAGTCAATTACATAAACTCCTACAGAGCATCTGTGTGCTGAGGAGGGAACCCTTGCCCCCCTTTCCTCTGGACATTCTAGCTCAGTTTGACCTCAGGCAGAGGGCCGAATAGCTAAAATATTGGCTTCCTAACCTGGAGCCTGTTCATGTGACCTTCTTTGGCAAGAACAACATACACCCTGCAGGCATGGATGTGACTGAGATGAGGTCACGAGGCCCTAATCCCGGGACAGGGCAGAGAGGAAACCAGACCTCCCTCCCCCACTCCTCACGGTCTCAGGATGTTCAGAGGGCTTGTCCGGCTCTTGACTTCTTTCCATTCGGCCTTCAGCCTGCACGCTCCGCTAGCCCCTGCTTCCCGCCATCTCTTCCCATCAGCTGTCACCATGCCACCATGCCGATACCCTGCCCCACCCTGGTGCCTGTGCACAGCAGCTTCCAGTACTGAGAGGGGCATTCCGTTCTTCCCTGCAGTGTCTGCTGAGCTCCTAATTTAACCTCCTCTAAGAGGCCCTTCCCAGTGCTGGCTGAACACTCAACCCTCCTGTCCATGTGCCCTCGACTGAAGTTTCAAGCTGTTTGATAACTGGTCTGACAGAGATATTGCTCGGGCAAGGTGCAGGGCACTCACCCTCACACCCATAGGTGCAAACCTGTCTCACTGGGCTGACACAGTGGGAGTCGCAGTGGCCATCAGGCTAGTGGACTCGGTTGGACGTCATCTGTGAAGTCAAGCTAGTGACTGTGTGTCTGCCGCACTGTGGAATGGGAACAGGTCTCATCCATGGGTCTGGCACAAAGGAGAGCTGTGATTAACACTTGTCTGACTGAGCCAGACTCTTCCAGGCCAAGACAGAAGGGGAGGCCGAGGGGTTTCCCAGACTGTTGCATCAACTCGGGAGCCAAGCGAAACCCTGCGCCCGGACAGTTTGTCTGCTCAGATGGCGAGTCTGTCAGATCTCACAGCTTTGAGACCTTGGAACGCTCTGAAAGTAAATCAAGAGGAAACCAGAAGGAAAGAGGGAGCACAAGAGAGAGTCGTGAGCAATGCCTTCTAGGCTGTTCTCCTGGCACGCTCAAGGCAGGCAGCTCCAGTATAAAGGGGGTCTTTGTGGTTCTGTTCTGAGACCAGTGTTCCGCATGCTCCTCAGAAGGTAGAACCTGATTACCAATGTTTTCAGTGCAGGAGAGTTTGGCTTACGTTATACAAGAGACCGTGAAACTTTCCATCTGAAGCTTGTACATTTGCTACACCGTTGATATGCGAAATGGGGGGGGGGGCAGAACAGCAGTAATCTACTCCAATACACCTACATGAGGCAGGCGTCTCCTGTTACCGTGCCCCTCCCCCATTTATTTGGTGACTTCCCGAAGCCTGGGATCTCCAAATATGATTGCACTGGGGGCAGGACCTCAAAGAGGTAAGAAAATGATCTCCACAAGATGAGTGTGACCCCACGGGACTGGTGTCTTGTAAGATATTGAGACACAGAGGGACCCCAAGATGCACACATGAAAGACAGACCATGTGAAGAGATGGTGCAAAGGCATCATTGCAAGGCCAGGATGGAGGGATGGAGGCTCCAGGAGAAAGCAGAGCTGTTGACACCTTTCTCTTGACTGCTAAGATGCATCTGGCCCATGGGACCTGGCTGTGGCTGGTCTACCAAGCTCACACAGCCCCTTGGGAAGAGAACCTAGCAATATTAAGGTTCTCAACATGCAAACATCCACTTAAGACCCACGGGTACTGTAGAGGCAATGTATAAAAGGTTAAATGAGAAGCTGCAGGGTCCTGAGGCTGGCCTGGGGGGCAGACGAAGCTGCTCCGCCACGTAGGTCTGTGACTTTGGCTCACAGCCTGGTTCCAGCCGGTTTGCTGTGTTACTTGAGCCTCGGGCTGCTCCTCTCTAAAGTAAGGCAATAATAGCAACCGCTTCTTAGCATTGTGTGAGATTTAGATCTGATTATAGCTTTACAGCATGAAAGTAAGTGCCAGGCACAATAAAAGGCTCAATTAATACCCCCAGTATATTCTATTTTCAATCCTTTCTCAACGCACATGATCCGCTCTGGTTGCTTTAGGCATAAGAAGAGGAAAGAATTTCCTCTAAGAAGAAAGGCAAAAAGAAAGACAAAAAAAAATAGATGATAGCATCTGACCAAGACACAGGACATGAGGCACAAAGATGATGAAGTTTCCAGGATTCTCCTGACTGCCCACAACGTGATGTTCCCAGCCCTTCCTCCCCACCAGCCACTCAACAAGCAAAACCCACAAACTGAGTCAGCCTCTCATCTCTGGAGGTCAGTGAGGGAGCAGGGAAGCTGATGGAGTCCCCCTGACCTGCCAGGAGAGGGAACCTTCTGAGATACAATGAGCATCAGTCAGAGGGGAAGGGAGGTGGTGGAGATCAAGCATACTGCATGAAAGAGATGGGAAAGGCAGCCTGGGACCCGCAGGGTGACCCAGGCCACAGCTGCCCAGAGGATCTGTGATGATCTGAAAGATGCAAACGACTGGACCACACTGACTCTGACTCCCAAACCTTGCACTCCTATGACTGCAGCTCTGGGTCTCACTGGAGCACAGGAGAGGTCGTGAGGACCGACAACAGAAAAGCAAGCAATGCGTGTGTGCGCATGTGCGTATGGGGTAGGGGTGGTAGTATATGATTAAAGAAGAGGTGAACACACCCCTGCACGTGTGTGAAAGCAGAGCCTAATGTCAAGCATCCCCTCCTCCGTCGCCCTCCATCCTCTCCTTTGAGGCAAGGTCTCTCGCTGAACCTGAAGCTCACCAATTGGTTAGAGTAAACAGACAGCACCACAGACTTACTGCCCCCCTCCTCCCAGCATGTACTGCTGCACCTGTTCTGATGTGGGTGCTGGGGATTTGAACCTGGGTCCCCGTGCCTGTGCAGCAAGCACTCTACCCACTGGTCCATCTCCCCAGCCTCAGGACTGTTCAGTTTCTCAAAACTCCTTCTCATCCTCCCCACCCACGGCGTCAGGGGGAAAACCCTGCTGGTGTGGGCAGAGCAGGGAGTCTGGGCTGCCATGTGCACACCTAGAACCTGGAAGGATCTGTAAGACCGGATGTCACCACTAGGAGGAGTGTGGCCTTCGCTGGACCTACTGTACCTGGACGTCCACAGAGGCCATCGACCTTCCCGTTCATTAAGGGTCATTTGTTTGTTCTTCACTTATTTTCATACCACACACACACCACACACACACACACATATATATACCAGGTGTCACTCCACAGAGGGAAACTATCAGCCTCTGTCATTAGCCTCTGAGCAATCGCAATGGACACCACCTACTTCTCTCCAGCCCAGAGTCTGGTTATGGGGGAGACCCCTGGCAGTTGAGTAGCCCATGAACTTCATGTTCTAGACTGTCTCCCCCAAAGAGATAACATCAGAAACAAAATGAGGAGCACAGCCTAAGAAACAGCCAAACAAGGGCTTTCTGGCCAAGGTGAGAAGGTGAGAAGCCATGCCAAGGACATCAGTGTTTGTTCAGGGGACAATCCAGGTCTGGACACAGCAGACATGGAGGCATTTGTGAGTCTGGGGGAAAGGCCTCACACAGCTCAGAGGTAGATCCCAAGGTGAGGGATAGAAGGAACAGGTTCCCATCCACCTGGACACAACTCCTAGAAGTGACATCGGCCCAGGACATGTGGCCATTGGAATGAGGACACTGGAATTAGACGCTGGAAATGCCAACTGCTGAGCCAGGCTTTACCTGGGAGCAATGATGTCAATGCATCCAAGCCTGTGTCTCAGTTAGGGTTTTCTATTGCTGAGAAGAGACACCATGACCACAGCAACTCTTATAAAGGAAACATGAAACTGGGGTGACTGGGTTACAGTTCAGAGGTTCAGTCCGTTATTCTCATGGTGAGACATGGCAGTGTGCAGGCAGACACGGTGCTGGAGAAGCAGCTGAGAGTCCTACATCTTGCAGGCAACAGGAAGTGATCTAAGACACTGGGTGGTATCTTGAGCATATAGACACCTTCAGTGTCTATACTGAACCCGTACCCCAGGAACTGACATATGGTAAGACTTCCGGAACCCTACAAGTAAGCAGAGAGTGGCAGAAGGACAGAAATGTCCCAGAAGGAACTGTCCACCTTGAACAGAGTGAGCAGGGGACAGAAGGACCTGCCGTAGAGCCACTCTTGACCAAATCGCATCCTCAGCGAGACTGCTGAGCTCTGAAGCCCTGACAGACAGGAACAGAGACAGAAGGGGCAGTGAGAGCTCCCACGCTGGTTCAGCAGAGATCCTTAAAAGCTGTCTCCTTCTAGGAGGTCTCACGGTTCTGGGACACATCCATCCATCCATTCATTCATCCATCCATTCATTCATCATTCTATAAACCCACCCAGTGTGATGAAAACTACCCACATACCAAGTATTATCACTCAAGGGGACTCCCCAGCCTCTAGCAGGGCACGTCCCTATTCAAGCTGACCATGGGAAAGAGGGGCAGAGGAAAAGATAGAGAGGGTGTGTGCCGGGGTCCCCTGAGCCTTGTGCGCTGTCCTTCCCTGCCCTCCTCCCACAGCTCAGCTGCAGCCCCAAATCCAGGCCCCACTGCTCCAGGCACCACCTCCCCCTAGGGCACTATGCCCTTGCACCCTCTCAGGGTGCTCCATCCCCTGCTCCACAGGGTTTCCCACATATCTCCTCAGGATGAGTTCCCTGGTTGTACCCCAACACCGCCTCTAGTGGGGGCACTTCCCTATTCAAGCCTGAGCCTTCTCCATGAAGGCAGAGTCTCCTCTGCCGCTTCCTGCATTGCAGGTGTCTAGAACAGTGCCGTCACGCTGTGCTATTAAATACCCCTAGGATGGGCACAAGTGATCTTATCGGCTATTGGTGCTTCTTTAGAAAACAAGACACAAAGTGATAATGGAGGCACCCAGAGGCACAACAGGGCATCTCTCTCAAGTTCCCTAAGCCAGAGGGTTGGTGTGAAGGGAGGGCTGAGTCGCCAGGCACAGCTCCCGCAGTCTCGGTTCTGCTTACTCCTTGACCTTTCCTAAGGAATAGCTAGCTCTGCCTCCAACTCAAGGTCTATGACCTCAGAACCAACCAGGTTCCCCTGCATGTACCTCACCATCAGTTTGTGTGCAGACCCTCGGGCTTAACGGAGCTCATCTCAGAAGCCAAAGGAAATGTTTGGTCCTGATGTTAACTAGCTTGATGTTCAGAGACATTTGCCTCCAGCACAGCCCTAAGGAGCTCCCGCTCCTGGCCTTCTCCATTTTAGGCTGCAGCTGGGGAGACGCAGCTCATCTGCAACTTTAATTCTGAACTAATTCCTAGAGCTACAGGAGCTTTGCACCACAGGGCAAGGGACCATGGGAGAGTCTCAGGGGTCCAGTGAATGATACAAGGAAGGTCTGGTTAAAGTTAAAATTCAGCTGGTCGCTTGCTGTAAGGAACCTTCCGTGGCAGCCAAGTCTGACAAATCCTCGGATTGCAGTACCTGAGTGTGGTTGTGGTGGCAGCTGAGATCAGCGATGCGACCTGCGCTATGGCGCTAACCCTGACTCCAGAACCATGAGAAGAGGACAGGGGAAGGCGAGGATGCAGAGCAGGTGCTTGGAGACAGGAGCATGCTGGGACTGTCATGGGGGGAGACCAAGCTTGGTACAGCACTCTCAGAGAGGGGACCTTGCTATGGGGTCTACAGACATAGGTAGCAGAGATGAGACTCTCCCTGCCCACGCTTGACCTGGAATACAAACCAGTGGTAAAGCATTTGCACCCCAGGTTCAATTCCCAGAAAAAGAAATTCCTGAAACTCTTCGCTTAGTAATTTCATCAGTAATTAAAGTTAAGATTTATTTCACTTTTGACTGTGCACATCTAGGAAGGCATGCACATGTGTGCAGACACCCATGGAGCCCAGAAGAGAGCATCAGATGCCCTGGAGCTTTTGAGCTGCCTGAGTTGGGTGCTGGGACCTGGACTCAGGTCCTCTCCATGAACAGCAAGTGCTCTCAACCAGAGTCATCTCTATGCCCCCAAAATTAATAAAATTTAAAATATAAACATTATGCTGGGCAGTGGTGGTGCAAGCCTTTAACCCTGGCACTTGGGAGGCAGAGGCAGGAAGATCTCCATGAGTTCAAGGCCAGTCTGATCTATAGAGCGAATTCCAGGACAGCCAGGGCTAAACAGAGAAACCTTGTCTCAAAAAACCAAATACACACACACACACATAATTAAAACTTTACTGATATATCATCTAAAGGATAAAATTGTCACTTAAACTACAAGGAAGACTTCACCTACATTCTCTGTATATTGAAATATTAAAAAAATGTTTAAGTTATTCCCAAAAAGGTGCAAGGGGTGAGTTTGCATATGCAGTTTTTTTTAAAGATTTATTCTTAACTGTGTATTATTTGCGCACACAGCACGTGTGTGAATGTCACATATGCGGGGGTCTCCACAGAAGCCAGAAGAGGGCGTTGGGTACTTTGGAACTGGAGTTCCAGGCAGGTATGAGCTGCCCAATAGGACTGCTGGGAGCTGAACTCAGATCTACCTCAGGTGTGCCTAACTGCGGAGCCGGCTTGCCCTAAAGAAGTTTTACATCGAGAAACTGGACAAACTCAGCTTTTAACATTCTCACTCTGTCTTTTCCTTCACAGCTGTACAGTAAAAGTCCTTTGTGTTGACTACAAATTGGGATTAATGTAGCCCATCTTTGTACAGCTCCATGCTGTATGTTAGTAAACTTTTAGGGTGTAGCGCAGTAGAGGAACTCTTGCCTGCATGCATGAGGCCCTCGCTCTAAGTCCCAGCAAAAAAGAAAGAAAGAAAAAAGGAAGGAAGGAAGGAAGGACGGACGGACGGACGGAAGGAAGGAAGGAAGGAAGGAAGGAAGAGAGAAAATCTATTCTTGCAACTAACTCCTAATTGGATAATTCCACGGACAGTAAAAATTCTAAGGTGTAGCTCGGTGGTAGAGCATTCGTCTAGAATGTACAAGGCCCTGGGCTCAATCCCTAGCACTACAAAAAAAAAAAATGAAACTCTCGATTGCACTTTACTTTTCAAATGTTCCCTACTGCGGCTTCCTTCACTCTGGCAATTACCTAGGCTTCCCAGGGTAGTGGTTTATCTTGCCTTGGAGTGGCTCCCCCTTTTCCTCTGCCACTCAAAACTCCTTGTCACAATAATTAATTGTTTCTATTCCTCGAACAATTATATTCAAACTCTCTTTACCCAGGGCTCCGAGTACTGTCCACATCCTCGCTGCCTCCCATCCTCCTGTGGGGGTCCCCACAGAAGCCAGAAGAGGGCGTGTCCCAGGCCCACAGAAAGCTTGCATAATTATGACCCAGGGTTGTCCCGGCTCTCAGGATAGCCAGCCAGTGAGAATCCATGGACAGTTAAACAGGCCAGGCTGAGCCGAGGGGCCCAGCTCCCAGCAGCCTTTTCCTAGAAAGGCTACAGCAGATCCTCTTACGCTATACAGCACTGCCCTGCATCCAGTGCTCCCCCATCAGTGCCTGTCTCTGCGTGATGGGGTTGAGTCCTTGCCTTCTTCCTATTCCCTCCTAACTACTCTGGAGACCCCCTTCCGTGCTCAGGAGTTACAGGGCACAGCTCCGACATCAGCTCATCCCATGCACAGGTATCAGGAGCTGCCAATGTGTCAGATGTGACCGCCCTGGCATTTTCCCCAGTCTCGCTGATAGGAGATGGCCACTTGAATCTGATCTTTCAACAAGGACATCCCCAAGTGCATTTGAAGCCTCCGCAGGAGGGCAACTACTTCAAGTCCTAAATCTCGTCTTTGTCAAGGAAAACTAGAACAAGCCACCTGGCAATAGAAACACAGGATTTTGTGCAGCGTCCTTCCCCAAGTCACAAGGGCTCTGTTGCGAGGAAGGATGACACGGACATGGCTGGATGACACTTGAGCGCATCTCCTGCTGGGCTGACACCTCCCCACTGCCCTGCAAGTGGAGGTTCTGTACTGAACAAGGGCTTTGCCATCTAATCCTGGTGCTCTGGGGGAGAGGGGAGCAGCAGTAAGAGACCCTGGGAGCTAGAGAGAAAGAGCAGAGAGCTTTGAGACAGGCGGCCTCTTTGGGGACACAGCCCAGTCAGATGACAGCCTCTAGCATCATTTTTGTGTCCCAGGACCCCTAGCAAGGACAGGGAGTAGAAGGAAGGAGGAGGCAGGAACGCAACAGAGGATGCTACATAGCTGTTCCCTCCAGACAGAACCAGGAGCGCTGTCTCCTGGAGCAAAGGGAGAGGCGTGCTAAGCCTCAGAACGCACAGAAAACCCTCAAGGTTCGGGATGAACTGAGGACTCAGGAAACTCCTGAGAGTTACCAGATCCACAAGGCCGGTCGCCAAGGTTACATAAGCAGTAAGGCTGAATCGCGGGGGAGGGAGATTCGGAAGTGCGGAAGTGCAGCCGTCACGCAGCTACGTCCCTGGAAGCAGCCTTAGTACACGCACTGGTTACTAGGTTGGACTGGAACTGTTCCTCTGGTCTATGGTTGGTGCCTTATCTGAGGTGAACAGATATTTGCTCGCATCTCCCCCAGCCAAGTCAAAAGAGGAAAGAGAGAGGTAGCGCAGGAGATAGGGAAATGGGGAAAACCGGTAACAGGTAATGTAAATCTGTATAGGGGGCAGGCGCCATCCTTCAAGGCTGTGAGGGGCCAGTTTTCTCACAAAGGATCTCTTGTCCCTCCCGCACTTGTGAACATTCAGTCCTGACTTCAGAAGATTCAAAGGGCCTTCTCCCCTTCTCCGTGGTGCAGCCACCACATACAGGAGGGAGAGCGCGGCCCCTCCAACACGTGTTCGCCACGCAGCCTGCAGCCCCTACAACAGTCCTCTCTCGCGTCTCTGTGATTCCCACAGCACACCGCATGTTTCAGAGGAGGGAACTGCTCCCTACGGTCCTCCAGGGATCCCAGCTAATGAGGCACTCCTGCATCGCGCACTGAAACGAGGGAACAAGGGAAGAGGTACCGAAGCCCCCATGCTAGCTTTGGCAGCTCCTGCTGAGTCACTCATGCCCCCACCCCCAACCTCAGAGAGGGCAGGGAGGCACAGTCCCCTAGGAGGGAATGTAGGGGTGCCATTGTCCAGTTGAGGGGACAGAGATGAGCACTACTCCAGGACAGCCGTGCCGAACCAGGATCTAGCATAAGCCTTACTTGTATTTTTTTAGATGCAGAAACCAAGGCTCAAGGACACCAAATGTAGGTATTGAAGGCAGTGGTCCAGTAAGAAATGAGAGTAGCACTCAGAACGGGACAAGTCTGCCTGTCTGTCCCACACGCCCTCCCCAGAGGAGTGACTCACTTCCTCCTCTCTCCCACCAGACCCTGAGCTCTTCAGAGGGAACTAGGCCTTCTTGGTCTTGCCAGCAGCGGCAGTCACAAGGCTGTCTGCAGAGCTAGTGTGTCAATTCTACCCCAGGGACACATGAGTCAGGGCTGGGTGTTTAGCCCTTCCCTGCCAGCCTGGGGCTCTGCCAATTCCAGAATCAGAACCAACAACGTCGCTGGGATCTCTTGCCTGGAGAGCCTGGGGTCCGCTTGAGAGTTCTCTGGGGATACAGGAGGGTCTGAAGTACTTGCTTCTGCTTCTAGAACACACTCAGTCCCGAACAAGCTAGCCAGAAAAGTCTGGAAAGTTGTAAACAAGCGTCTTCCAGTTTTTTCATCAGTGCCCGCAAGCTTATTAAATAAAGTAAATTAGGTCTCAATTATTTGCCTGCACACCAGGCAGGAAAAAATGAAATTTTCAATTTAAAAGTAATATTGCTATTAATATGCAGAAGCGGGTCTGAAATTGGACTTTCTGTGCCTTCCTGCTGAGAGGGGTCAGAGGAGAAACAGTCTCACAAAGTGGGACTCCTCCCCATCAGGCACCTGCTGGGTGAGCCCCAGGCCCATTCAGGGAACCAGGCACCAGGGTGCCTGGAGAAGCAGCTTGGGAAGGGACCCGTATCATTAAACCATTTCATTTAATCTTATTTTCCTCAGCTGTGAGAATCTCATCGCCAGATGCCCTGATTTAACATGGCCTTCGTTATCAACAAAATCTAAATGGGGCCCAGTCCAGTGCCTGAGTCTGCAGTTTTTAATGGGAGAGGAGATCTAGGAGCGAGGAAGGATGTGTTTAACTTCTCAGACCCAGGTTCAGAGAGCAGCTCCCCCAGGGCCTCTGCAAAGAGGTAGTCCTGCCAATCACCTGGGCTCCACCCCACCTGCAAGTTCTGGAAGCCAAGTTAGTGTCTCTGGTGGTCATGAGGGTCATCTTCCAGGGCCTCCTTCTAGAAACGGTTCTTCCTTGAGGGCTTTGGCGATAGGTACACAGCGAGTCTAACGGAACAGAAAGGACCTTTCCTGGGTAGAGAGGGTTAAAGTCTGGAGGGTGGCCTGGAAATAACTTAACGATAAGTCGGATGGGGAGCCTAGTGCAGGATGGTGTTAACTGGTTCCTTTCCGGCCAAGGGCAGGATGATCAAGCAAGATGCTAAAGCCACAGCCGAGGGTATCAGACAGGCAGGCAGAGCCAAAGACGGCCAGGGACCTTTTGGGGGCAGGTTGGTCTCATCCCTGGAGACAATGTGTCACAATGGGACTCTGCCATCTCTTCGAAGGGTGACCTCAAGGAAGCCAAAATGCTCTAAACTTCTCTTGTGCACCAAAACACGGGGTGGACACTGGTCCCGGGTTCTTGGGGTCCTTCTGGGGATCAAAACATTAAGCACGGGAAGTATTTGTCTTGAGTGTGGCACATGGGAAAAAGAAAGACCCACCACGTGGACTGTTGGGGTACACAGCATACTTCTCAGGGTCACTCTGTGAAGACATTATCATCAATGAGTCAGATTTGTTTCCAGATTATTCCACCACCAGTGACATGGATGTGTGTGTGTGTTTGCACACGAGTGTGCATATGTGTATTATGTATCTATTTTGTGTGTTATCATGCACATAATACTCAGTGTGTGTGTGTGTGTGTGTGTGTGTGTGTGTGTAGGCCAGAGGACAACTTCAGGTGTTGTTCCTTACAAGCCGTTTCTCTTGCTTTCAGAGAAGTCTCTCTCACTGGGACCTGGGGCTCACCTGTAAACCTGTCTGCATCTACAGCATGGGATCATAAACGTACATTATGGCACCTGGGGTTTTTGTGTTGATGCTAGAGATCCATCGGGTCCTGATGCTGATGTAGCAAGTGTAGCAAGTGAGCCATCTCCCCGGTTGTTCTTGTTTGTGCTGCTGGGGGTTGATCCCAGGGTCCTGGCTCTGCTAGGCAAACACCCTACCTTTGCACTAGGACCTTTGCACTAGGACCTTTGCACTAGGACCTTTGCACTAGGCACCCGGCCCTTCACCCTGCTTCTGTTTTCGCTGAAATGGTGATGATGTCTGAAGGAGACATGGCAGCCTGATGGGGAGGGGAGGAGAAAGCACCAGAGGACGGAAATGAGTGTGGAAAGGAAAGATACCACCCCAGGTTCCCTCTCCAAAGCAAGTGAAGAGCTGCCGCCTCAGAAGGTCGCCAGAGTGGGGAGGGCTGAGCTTCCTCCCTCTGCTCATTCAGGCTCCAAATGCCAGGTCTTCAAGGTCGCGGAGGACGGCTCCTCTTTCAGGGCCTGCCACCAGATCTGTGAGGGAGGTCCTGTCCTCCATCCAGCCACACCTACATTTTCCCCGACCCTGCACACCTTCTGACCAGCCCATCCCCCCCCCCCCCCCCCCCCCCCGTCCCTTTCTGCTCTCAGTCACACAGGCCATACAGTCACTGCCCAGCCACTCAAGTCTGCACCTGCCACGTCTCTCTGCTTCCTGACCAGATGGACTAAACCCCTGTGACCGGTCCTTCCGTGACCATACAAAGCGCATCAGCCGCAGACACATGGCCCATGCTCTGCAGCCCCGGTGATTTTCCATGTTTATGTGACACCTCCGCAGAGACATCCTGGGGAAATTAACACTGAGGCGGATGGCTGCGTTTCTTCTATACATCAGCTCCTGGCCTCCTCCACCAGCAGCCCAAATAGCCCCCCAGAGAACCCAGGTAATTCATTCAGCTTCCCCAAAACCCATATATCCTCCAAACACTCCCAGGAATGACCGCGAGCACCTGCATCCCAACTGCTCTCTGCCCTCGTTGCCTGTCGCCTTGCAGAGAGATCTCATGCTTCTCAAATGTCACTGCATGTGATGCAGAAGGGAGCTGATGCAGAAGGCTCACCGCAGCTCACAGCAGCTGGCAGCCCCCTACCAAGCCTTCCACCCCCAGAGCCCTAAAGGTTCCTGCCAGCCACCCACAGAGAAAGAAAGGAAGGAAGGAAGGAAGGAAGGAAGGAAGGAAGGAAGGAAGGAAGGAAGGAAGGGGAAGAGAAGGGATGGAAGGAAAAAGGAAGAGAAGGAAGAAGGGAGAGAGGGAGAGAGGGAGGGAGAGAGAGATGGAGGGAGGAGAAAAGAAAAAGTGCTTCCCCTGGATGAACCTCCAGGAGCAGCTGCTAAGGAAGACACGTGTTTCTTACCCTCCACTGAAACAGCACACAAGGAAGATGACCAAAGAGACAGGGAGGGACATGTCTGAGAAGACACAGAAACTACTCTGGGAAATTATAAATGTTTGTCATCACCCCCGACCTCCGCCCATCACACACACACACACACACACACACACACACACACACACACATGCACACACCAGTAATCTGCCCCCCCCCCCCCCCACACACACACATACACACACCAGTAATCCAACTCTGGCAACTGACCCTTCTCACCACTAGCCAGGAGCCAGGCATTATGATTGCATGCACTGTTGATTGCTGCCCCCCTGTGTCACAGGGGAGTGAACACACACACACACATACACATACGCACGCACGCACGCACGCACACACACACACACTCGAAGGTAAGTCAGTCTAGTCAAGCCTAAGGCAGTCTCACACCAAAACTGCTGCAAGAAAGGGCCACACAGGCTGCATCTCTGAGCCTGTATGGAGAAGCCAAGGGTGGCTCTTGTGTATCAGAGAGCCAACCCACCTCGGGACCTCTCCCAGGTGCCATGGGGGTCAAATGTCCCCTGCGTGGCTTCATCTCTGGGCCCTGCCAGGCTATTTGCCTCTGTGGCCCTCCCACACATGAGAAGGAGTCAGGGGCTGGGGTCCATGTGCCTGAGCTCATTGTGACACCCACATCACTAAGAACATTGGGGGAATTCTCTTCTAGTTTTGTTTTGCTTGCTTGAGGCAGCTAAGGCAAGACCCTCGAACACCTGCGTTCCACCTTGTTACAGTGACCTCTGGTGGTCACGAGCCAGACACTGCACAATTTCTAGCAACTCCGAGTAGCTAATGCCTTGGTCTAGGAGATTCTGGAAAGAGCAGTAGAAAGGGTAGGTGGAAGTCAGGAGCGGCAGGCAGCATGCTGAAGGGAGAAGGCTGGCAGTCACCTGACCCCGAATAACCCAGTCAGACTTTTGGACCCTGCTCCAGGCTCTGAGTGCCAGCCTGCAGCCAGGCCTCAGCTATCGTTGCCCCTCCCCCCACCAGCTGGTAGCATCTTCATGCCAGGCTTAGAGAGCACAGAGCAAAGGGAAGTTTGGAAAGGAGGTCTGTTCAGGGGGAGGAGAGGCTTCTAGAAGGCTTGAGGTCTCATCTCTGCCATCAGCCCTCCTCTGGAGCTCGCGAAATAAGTTGGGGAGTTTCGAACAAGCCCCCTTACCAAGAGAAAGCCAAGTGGAGCTGCTGCCTATTAACCATCCGGGCCAAGAGGCCAGAGTGTCAGCTCACCTCCAGAAGTTCAACCTTACACATGTTGCTGCCCACAATGACAGGTTCTCACAAGTCCCTGCAGGGAGCGGCCAGGAGTGGCTTGGCCTCTGTGTCTGGAATATGAAGACAGGCTCACTCTCCTGGCAATCTTGGGGACTCAAAATGGATGGAGAATATCAATATTGTCTCAATTTTCCTTTCTCTATGAGAAGACATCAGCAACCCTTCCTGCCAAGGACGGTACAAGGATCATTAAAAGGAAAATGTCCATGGTAATTGCGCCTTTATACATATTTCCTCACTCCGAAATTCTGTAACACAATAAAGCCTCCATTCCCCCAGAACTGTCTCTTCAGCATGTTCTTGCATTATGCTTAATTTCATAAGAGTTTCTCGGCCCCACATAACGACACAGTTCAATGCAAAATCAGATATAAATCTCGCTTAAGAGACTCTCAACAGGAATTTCATCTAAAACTGTAAATGTTAGAAGATTCTGCCTCTGATTTATGCTGTGTTGTGTATGTTCAAAGAGAGCTCTTAGCCGTCCCTCTCAGGCAGCAGATGCTCCTAGGACCATAGCACCTATGTCCCGGTCTGCCCTGGTCTGCCCTGGTCTGCCCAGGTCAGACTCCCCTGGTTTCTCTGTTCTAGATGTGGAAACAGAGAGGGCAGGTGGCCAAGTTGCAGTTCCAGTCCACCTGGGACATTGCGAGTGTGATTAAGCACGTCCTGCCCCTGTGCGGCTTGGAAGCAACTCTGAGGTCACTTCCTTGCATCTCCCAGCAGCAGGACATCATACAGGGCCTCCATACCCTGCCCTACTTGCCTCCCCAACCCCCATCTCTATTACGTGTGTAAAGGAGGTCAAAAGGAGTCTGGATCCAGGAGTGCATCGTTCCTGGCTCCGGCCCTGACTCTCAGCTCCATAACTGCCCTGTAAACCCCAGCCAGAGACGACAGCTACGTCCGGCTGGGTCCAGGACAGGGCACTCGAGATGCTGGCTGGGAATCCATGAGGAAACAGATGAATCTGGAGGAGGCATTCATCTATTGTCTGAGCATATTTAAGATGTTTTAATATGCAGATTATTTACAGACCAGGCGCCTACAACTCCGAAGCAAGCATTACAGTCCGTCATGTAAAACCATATCCAGGCAATTTTATTACAGCCTATCGTGCGCATGCCGCGCTTAGACAACTCATAATACACAAATTATTTACATCGTGAAAACATCTCTGTGGCCTTGGCATTCCGCTTTCAACAAAAGACAACGCCACAGCGACAGATTACACTGAAATATGCTGGCTGGCTTCTGGAACTTCCAACTCTATGTTCCAGAACGCTGAATGCCAAAAAATAAAAAATACAAATTCACAGTTAGGGTTTGAAACCCAGCATGTCTAAAAATACACTTGATGGGTAGAGCTATCATGAGCTGCAAGCTCCCCCCGCCCCCCCAAAAAAACCCAAGTAAGTCAGGGCTCTGCAATTGTAAAATCCATTTATTTAAAGAAGATTGAGGTTTCCAAGCCTTGTGATAGCACTTAACATATTTAAAAATATGCACTGCAAAGCCCTAAAAGTTTCTGAATTCATCCATAAAAAAAAAATAAAAAAGAAATGCCTTGCCACTTCTAATGGACTCCACCCAACTTGGAGCAGAATCTGTGGGGTACACGCCCCCAGAAGAAAGGGAATTGAAATGACTTGTCTCTGTATCTTTCCAGGAAAGTGGATTAAATATAGACATGCACTCGCCCCAGCCGTATAGGCTGCCCATTTTCCTCCTACAGTCCACAGCCCACGGAAACTAAGAGAAAATTAGCAAGCCTGTTTAAGTTCTTGGATACCTGATGGTGACAAACCCGAGCGCCCAGCTTTGCGGCTCTTAGAACACTTTGTCTTAGACTCAAGTCAGCCCATCAGCCAGGCTGACACTGCCAATTAGCTTTGACCATTTCACAGCACACAAGGCCCCCTGAGACAATTCGCCCCACATACCTGTACAGCTTCCAAACATCTCCCGTTTGTTATTCAATATGCCACTAAATGAGACTCCTGGGTGACAGTTCAGATGTGACAGGAAGTTCTACTATTTTATTTCAGACCCCTCATGCCCAGAAACCAGAGAGGACCCCAGACTTAGTGGCGAATGTCTCTAAGCCAGGGAATCCCTTTCTGTTCCCTTTGCCACATGCAAGGCAGAAGTTGCTTGGACATTTTTGCATCTTTACAAACGAAGGGGAAGTTTCTAGAGCTCTTCCAAAAGAAAAAGGATGGAAGGAGGAAGGAGAGGAGAGGAGGAAAGGAAATAGAGGTGGGGTAGGCAGCAGTGGCCACAGTGCCGCAGACCAGCACAATATTGAAAGCACGATTCACGCACAGCGACACAAAGTAAAAGCCACGCCACTCAGGAGCCGTGCTCCAGACAGACCTCAGAAATGCTTGGCCATTGTCCTCTTAGTCCAGCATTGGCATCGTTGCCAAAGTCAGCGCTTCCGAAGCCCCACAAATGAGCAGCGCTCCCGAGGGATGAGGAGAAGCGGCTGAGTAGAGGGGTGTGACTGTAAACTTCTGGGCAACTGGAAGATGGTTGGTGGGCACATCAGGTTTTTGGGGGGAAACAAACTTCTATACAATCGAAACCGAAATGACCTACGTTCCGACTGAAGTCACAAACCATGAATTCTTCACTTAACATCGTGTTACTCTCTTCTCATGTCAGTGTGTGGTGCCTCTTTGTCCCCTAGGAGACAAACATCGGCACTAGGAGCCACCATCTGCGAACCGTTCTTCCCTGACATGCCATGTGACTGAGCACAACTGTCTCCAAGCCTGAACATACAGAACGGCGTTTCTGGAGGACAAGTCCCGCCTTGTGCACGCTAAGAATAGACATGTGTACTCTTGACACAGGGATACCAGTTCACCACTGCTGTGAGTGACAGGGAACATGTTTTCACAAACCATTGTGCAGACCTCTCCCAAACACCTAATTCCACCTCAGTTTTAAGGATACTGGGAAAGTTGGGTAGAATGACTTACCCTGTGTGTGTATGTGTGTGTGCGCACGCGTGTGTATGTGTGTGTGTGCTCATGTGCACGTATGCATGCATGTATGCGCAAAAGCCCGACAGAGGTGAGGCTCCGGATGTCCAGGAGCTGGAGTTACAGATGGTTATCAGCCACCTGATGTGGGGGCTGGGAATCCAACTTGGGTCCTCTAGAAGGGCAACGTGGACTCTTAAACTCTGAGTCATCTCTCTCATCAGCTCCCTTCCTATTGGTTTGCTAGAACCAAGGGTGCCATCTCTTTTCTTTGCTGTGTGTACTTCAGCATTTGGTTGTTGGTGCTCCTTACTAGTAAAATACCCTTAAAGTGTGGGTCTTAGCATCTTTTCCTAGTTTTATGCTTTTCTGTTTGGAAATTTGTTTTTGTCTTTTTTGTTTTTTTTTTTTTTAGACAAGATTTCACTATGTGACCTGCCTTGCCTCAAACTCATGGCAATCCTCCTGCCTCAGATGCCCTAGGTGCTGTGATTACAGATGTGCACCACCTTGTCTGGTAGAGCTGATCACTTTCATCTAATTATAGATTGTGGCACAAAGATTAAATCCCAGTGTCGCCGCTCCATAGTGTTTGAGAGTCGCCACATCCCCGGGCTGTCGGTTTTCAATTTACCTAAAACTCAAAGATTCGCCCCAAGTGCCTTGAAGACCAATACTCAGAGAGCACCACAGACAGGTCTGCAAGGCATGGAGGCCTCACTCCTTGAACAGGTCCAGGGGGAGCTGGACCACTCTTCAAACCATCCTCTCCTGTGCATACACCTGCCTCTCTGCAGCACGGACCCTCTGGGTCCTTCACAGATGCTGCTGTACAGAGAGCCAGCCCATCTTCCCAGATGCTTCCCGGCCATCTCAGGTATTCTGCGTCTGTTTTTCTTTATCAAACAGCCGCAACCAGAGAGGCTGAATGGGCACATAAGTGTATCATCTTCCTCTACATCACCTACACCATTAATTCAAGTTAATCTTTAGGCAATGCTTGAGCCATCTGAGGGACAGTGTTAGCACTGACCTTGAGAGGTCTTCCTGTTGTATTAACTAGAACATTAGGAGAGGTGCCATTGTAAGTCAGACTAAGAAGCCTTCCAGCAGGAGGACACAGCACAAGGCAAGTGACCGAGGCCTCCAGGAAACACTGCCTCTGCGAGGCTGCAGGCCCTGGAAGCACCAACTCATGTCACACAACCTTATGGTCCCCAAACCACTGCATCGCCGTTGCCATAGCAACAAAGGGAATGTCCCTGATAGTGCTGACTCACCCTTTGCAGCAACACAGCAAGCCACGCCAGAACAAATGGGTTTGGGAGACAAGCTGAATGAAGAGAGGCTACAGGAGGAAGTCCGAGGAGGAGAGACCATCTTAGACTTAGGCAATACGGAGAAGACACTAGCCTCAAGCCCTGGAAACCAGGCTCCAGCCATGACTTTATAGCTGACTGACAATGTGACACTGGGCATGTTACTTCACACTTACGAATGGGAGAAAGCCATACATCCTGGGTGGCCATAGGGCTGAGCGTGAAAGTGGGTGGAGTCCCTGGCAGACCGCAGTCTCCCCATTGATAGCAGCTACTGGCATTGGGGGTAGGCCTGGCAGACTAGTGTCTACTTAGCATCTTCCACAGCTTTGAGATTCGAATTGTATTATGGCATTTTCCTCTTCTTTCTGTACTTCTTGATGCTGATAAGTATTTGAGTGTTCTAGAATCTATAAGAAGCAACAGAGAAGATACCACCCAGCCACATCTTCTGATCATAATATTTTGCCAGATCAATTTACTTTTTAGAAATCATAAAGAAGGGGCCAAAGAGATTGCTCAGTTTATAAAGAATTCTCCAGTAAAATATGAGGACTTAAATTTGACCCCAGCCTGCACACATATGCACATACACACACATACACATACACACATATGCATACATACACACTCACACATACACACACATAACCTATACATACACACATACACACTCAAGCCTGAGTATAGTGACACACATCTGTGATCTGGTGCTGGGGAAAAGGACACAAGAGAAACCCTGGAACTCATGGACCAGTCAGTCTCACTGAATCGGTACACTCCAGGTCCTTGAGAGACCCTGTCTCAAAACTAAGATGGAGGGCACCGAGGATGATACCGGTGCCACCGTCTGGCCTCAGGCATGTGCACACAGGATCACAGAAGATAACCAGAGCTCTTATCTGTACTCACCTGGCTCTCCGCTCTCCCTCTCAGGGAGCCACTGGCTTCCAGTTAGGTTTTTTTCTTTAGATACACAAGTACTGCCCTAGTGATGGTTAACTGTCAACTCGGCACTGCCTAGAGTCACCTGAGAGCAAATCTCAATTGAGGAATTGCCCAGGTCATAGTGGACAGACTGGGCAGCTGGCATGCCTGTGGGGGATTGTCTGAATTGTTAATTGATGCTGGAGTTTCTGCTTCAAATTCCTGCCCTGAGTTCCCTCAGTGATGGGCTGTGACCTGGAGGTGGAAGCCAAATAAACCCTTTCTCTCCAACCTGCTTTTGGCCAAGGTGTTTCATCACAGCAATAGAAAGTTATGTTCCCAGTGTGGTGATGTCATCAAGGGGTGGAGTCTTTAAGAGGCGTGGCTTAGTATGTCATGGGTACATGTCCTTCTCTGGGTAGGTTGATGCCTTTCCCTACTGCTGAGACCAACTCCTAACAGGAAGCAATGTAAAGAAGGCGGGGCTTGTTTTGGTCAGTGTTTTATCCCAGTAGCAAGAAGCAGACTAGGATGGGCACATATTCAAGCTTACACGGACTATAATACATGATAAGTTTCTTTTAAAACTTGTTTTTATGTAACTGTTCTGATTTCTATATGCATAAATACCCTTATCTTAGTTTTCACTGCTGTGTACTGATCCATCTCAAATATGCATTCATAATTTGTGTGTTCGTTCTCTTACAGAAGGCTGCTTAAATCGTTTCCACATACACATGAGTGCAGGCCGTGCTACAGAGAATATTATTGCCCAGAACTCCAGGCAAGCGTACAGGGATATCTGTCTACTCTGATATGGTCCCTTGAGACAGCCCACGAGGCTTGTTTAGGGGTCTGAAAGGCCAAGCCCAATCTTATAGAATACCAGAGAAAGACCTTCCTTATTTGATATGCTGGCATTTGACGGCTGGAGCTAACGCAATGGTCAGTCGTGCTCAGGGGTCTCAGCAAGACAAGAGCAATAGCAATCAGAAACACACACAGGCACTCTCTCCCTAGTTTACTTAGGAAGCCCTTTCAGGGGAATTGGTGAGGGCAAAAGATACTAAGGGAAGGGGAAAGTAAAACACGGATGATATAAATAGTAAAAGGAGAATAGGAAGGAGGTTTAGGTGAGGAGAGAGGTAGAGAGTCAAGCAGAGGAAGGGGTGGGGAGGGACAACTCACATTAAGGATGTTTGAAAAGGCCAGATGGAAACCTACCCTTTTACAGCTTTATAGAAGAGACAGAATGACAGAATAGTCATGTAAAAGAGTTTCACTGAGTCACCCTACACAGGGAATAGTACACATTCCAGAAGACACAGCTGGGCAAATAAAAATCCCAGTGTCAAGTGTGGGATACCTCCCTCCAACTGTTGATTAGGGGTGTCCCCAGACAACACAGGCTATTGCCATTGTCCATGGTTGCCCACCAGAGTTTGATGGTGAGACCCTAACTGCTGAGACACCATACGCTTTGGTCACAGGAGATAGAGACATCAGGCTAGACAGCCACAGTCTTCCTCCATGGTGACCGGCTTTCACAGTAACGAAAGTGTCTGCGTGGGCTGCTAGAGAAAAAAAGGCCATCAACAGCCTTACCTGGATGTGAGCCCTAAAAGCTGGCACCTCAAGGTACACCCATGGGTACAACCATGGCATGGATGCTGTGGGGGTAAGCGACTGCTTTCGAGTTGAATTTAATGCCTCGCTCATGGGAGGAGACACATGTTCTGTATTGTAAACCTATCCAGGAACCCATGCCTGGGAGCTCATAGGCCCCAGGGATGAACCTACAGCATTTATCCCACCGAAAAGACATGGAATCAAACCACCCTCTATGTTCTTGTTCCTTTTCTCATAGATTAGCTCAGCCTTATACCTCATCAGAAAAGCTTCTTTGTGGGGCAGACAGCGGTTAATACGGAAACTCACAACTAATCAAAATGCACAGGATAAGCAAAAGAGCACTCAGCCACAGAGGGGACATCTGTACCAAATCCTTCCCCAAGGCTCAGCGGCCATCGTGGATGCGGGGAGGAAAGACTGTAAGAGTCAGGAGAGGTCAAGAGGGAAACCGTGTCTTTTGGGCATGACAGGAACGATGCACTCGTGAGCTCACGGCAGCTGTGGTTGCCTGCAGACGACCCACAAAAGATCAGACTAATCATTGCTCTAGAATGGAGAGGGGAGATACAAACAGTTGATGGATTCTGAGGGTGGGTGAGGTCCCTGGTAAACTGACCGCACTTCAGTAGGTGGCCCCATGCCTATAAATATTTGAACAGCACCAACTAGACTCAAGTAGATTATTTTAAACCCAGGGAGACATGAAGTGGGCAGGGAGTGGGAAGAGGGACTGGATCCGGGAGGAGTTTGGGGAGGAAAATGGTAGTGAACGTGACCAAAAAATATTGCATGGATTTATCAAAGGATAAAAATATTGTATTGTTTTTTAAAGAATTTCTTAATGGGAATGGGTATGTGGCTCAGTTGGTAGGGTGTTTGCCTGGCACACACAAAGTCCTGGGTTCAATGCTCAGTACCACACATACTAGAGATCACAAGTTTGAGGTCATCGTCGGCTACAGAGTGAGTTCAATGACAGCTAAACTATATGAGACCCTGTTTCAAAGAAGGGGGAGGCTGAAGAAATGGCTAAGTGGATAAAGCCCTTGTAGTTCAAGAATGAGGACATAAATTCAGATCCCAAGAACCTACTCAAAATCCAAGCATGGTTGTATACACCTGATACCCAAGTTCTGGGAGGCAGAGGCAGATGAACCCAATGGGGTTACTAGAGAGTTAGTCCAGCCAAATCAGCAAGCCCTGGGTATACTGAGACTCTGTCTCAAAGAATAAAGGAGGAAGCAGTCGAGGAAGACACTTGGAAACCTCTGACCTCTACATACGTGGGCATGCACACGCATGTATATACCACGTAAAACACACACACACATACACACACACATACACACACACACACACACACACACACACTTCTTCCTGGAATAAATGATAAAAAACAAATGAGCTTAGTGTTCTCAATCCCTAATCATAGCAACAAAATGGAAGGGCACATTGAGGATCTCTCCCACACACTGAAGGATGGCGAGTACCTTGAGGGAAAGAATTCAGTGAGTGCTTGTGTTGCAAGATCAACTATCCACTTCTCATTGGATGCCAACTTACAAACCAAAGGATGCTCTTCAGACATAAGCATTCATCAGGACTTCAGCTCCTGCCCAAGACAGGACCTGAGAAGCTAGCTGTGTGCAGACCTTGGTTCTCCAGACACGGACGTCTGGCAAGGGAGACAACATGGAAGGTCTCTCTGATGACTGCTATGGGGTTTCCAGGCTGTGGCATGAGAAGAGGACCTAGGCCTAGAGATCTGCTTGAATTGAGGAGAAGGAGCCTAAACAGAGGTAGGCAAAGATCATGAAGGCCACAAGTCAGAGCTCTGGAAAAGCCATGCAGAGGGTGCCCTTCAAGAATGATGTAAACACAGATCCACACATGTATCTGAGGAAACCATCCCAGCCCACACAGCAACCCAACTGATGGGTTATCATCTCTCCACTCACACATTGAGGAGAATGCACACCTGTTTCCAACAGCAAGCATGGGCATGTTCACACTTTACAAGGTATAGGATAGATCTCCCAGAAGGAGAGAAATTAACTCCAGACTCGAAGCTGCTGAGGACCCAAGTAACAAAGCTTAAAAACAAGACCTGAAATGTTTCATCTGATTCCAAATGATGCAAGCATGCTCCAGAACAAAACTCATGAATATTCATAGGAGCAGAAATGTAGCAAGCCTCCCAACATGGCAAACTCGAAACGTCTGAGATGAAACGGAAAATTCCCAGGTATGCAAAGGAGCAAGAAAATGTGACTTATAATGAGGAAAATCAATCACAAACAAATCAGAAATTATACAATGATGGAATTAGTGGATAAGAAGATTGACGGCACCAGGAAGAAGTGTGGAAATTTTAAACAGACCCGAGCAAAGCTTCTAGAGAGGAAAATTGCAATCAAAACCCAAGGTGAAAGTGGAGTGGTGAACACAATGGATGAGATGAACAGGAAATTAGATGCCACAGAAGTAGGCACTGAGCTAAAGTCTGCAAGAGAAGCCATCAAAGCTGAAACACGGGGATGAAAAGGAAAGCTGGGGATGGCGGTGCATGCCCGCAATCCCAGTACATGGGAGGTGGAGGCGGAAGGAGCATCGGGGATCCACGCTCGTCCTTGGCTACACATTGAGTTCAAGATCAACCCGTGCTACAGGAGACCCTGTCTCAAAACAACACACACAAGCAAGAGGAACCGGAAGTAGGGGGGAAAATAGGCACCAACGAGGATTTCCAGGGAAGCTTTATGTAGACCAGACAAGGTTTTGAAAGAAAAGAATATTCAAAGTTTTCCAGGTTTGATCTAAAAAAATAAAAAAAACTGTTAATTTATATGTTCAAGAAACGTAGTGAGTCACATGCCCAAGACACAGAAAAATGCTGTCAGCTCAACAAGATCAGCTTGCTTAAATCCAGCAATGAAGGTACATCTTCAGAGCAACCGCAAGAGAAAAAGACATGTCCTGTACAGGGAAACAAAGATGCAGGTCTCTCGGCAGAAATGATGAGCCTGGCCAGAGCTCAGACCGCCACTTCTTTGGTAACTCCTTGATCCACAGACAGCCTTTTATAATTTAAGTGTTCCTGAACGACAACCTTCTATAGCAAAGTGGATACTGACAGAGTATAAGACTGTGGCATTGCAAGAATGTCGATGTGTGAGGTCAGCAAAGGATGGGGGACAAGACACAAAGACCTAAGACTCTCAGGCTGACTGCGAACTGTGGAACTGAGTTGTTAGACTGTGTAGGAAAACTCGGAGATATAACTACCAGAACAAGGAGGGAACGTTGATAAGGAAACAAGGCAGATAACATGGGGCACAAGAACTCCTTCAACCCAAAGGAAGGTTGGAAATGGGAAAAGGAGAACAAACAACAGAGGTTAAAGGCAGAAGAATAACAGAAGCCTAACTATACTTATAATCGCCTTAAAAGTAAATGGTCTAAATACTTCAAATAAAAGTCAGATATTGTGTTAAAACACAGCGCTAATTATATATTGTCTATAAATATATATATTAAATATAAAGACAAAACTGGCTTAACACTAAAAGGGTGGAAGAAAATATTCCCTATACAACAATAATACAAGGATCATGGTGGTGAGTAGCTGTCATTCCAGTACTGAGGAGCAGGAGGGTTGTGAGTTCAAAGCTAGCCTAGGCTACAAAGGAAGACTCTGTGGGAAGAAAATGAGGAGAGGAAGGAGGAGCAGGTGAAGGATGAGGAAAACAAAAGAAAGAAAACAGGAGAGGGGGAAGGGAGGGAAGGAAAGGAGGGAGGAAGGGAAGTGGGAAGAAAAGGGAAGGGAGAGAGAGGGGAGGGGAGAGAATCAGGAGCAGCTCTGTTGATATCACACACAGTAAATTTCAGCGCAGAAACACAACCAAGGATCATTCCATGATTATAAAGGAAGCAACTGATCAAGAGACTACAAGAAACAAACACGAAAACATATAAACCAAAACCAGGGGAGACATAAGGAGAAATAGACAAGTCAACAGCTATAGTTGAGAATTATCAATAGTTGATTGAAAAGGAGCAAATGTGCACAAAATCCTGGATATACAGGCCTGAAAAACACCAAATGGCCTAACCGACATCACAGAACATCCATGGAACATTCCAACCAGAAACGGCTGGGTCAAAAGCTACATCATTCTCAGCGGTAAAACACTCTGGTGGACTTAGAAGCCACTTTCTTTTTCTTTCTTTCTTTCTTTCTTTCTTTCTTTCTTTCTTTCTTTCTTTCTTTCTTTCTTCCTTCTTTCCTTCCTTCCTTCCTTCCTTCCTTCCTTCCTTTCTTTCTTTCTTTCTTTTTTTTTTTTTTGGTTTTTCAAGACAAGGTTTCTCTGTAGCTTTGGTGCCTGTCCCGGAACTAGCTCTTGTAGACCAGGCTGGCCTCGAACTCCCAGAGATCCGCCTGCCTCTGCCTCCCGAGTGCTGGGATTAAAGGCGTGCGTCACCACCGCCTGGCTAGAAGCCACTTCTCACACAGCGCTGCTCTCTGTCCACGGTGAAAGTGGAGTAGAAATTTGTCAGACAGGTTTTTTAGCCGTGAAAATGAGGCTGTCATTCCAACCAACTGTATTGTTGCTGATGAAAAATCTGGACTGTTAAGCAAAGATCAGAATTTGAGGAAACTTGCATTTTCCACCGTGAACTCACTCAGCCACTTACAAATCTTAATGACTTTTCAGAGCCGAAAGCAGTGGCACCCAAAGGTAAATGGGGGCGTGTCTCGGAACAAGCCACGCTGGCAGTTAAGCTCTGGTACCGCTCAGTGAACCACTACTTCCAAATGAGCTAAGGAATCTTCCCAGAGACTTGCATGGCAGACTTCCCTCCACGCCAGAGAAACGGCTCTGTGGGTAAAGGGTGTCACCTGATGCTGCAAGCCTGGTGACCTGAGTTTGGTACCCAGAGTCCCCGTAAAGGAGGAGAGAATTGACTCCTACAGAATTGTCCTCTGGCCTCCACAAGTAAGTACATCATGGTGTGTTCACACACATACCACACAACACACACACACACAAATAATAATAAGCAAAGTAAAATTTAAAAGATTCTCTGCCAAAACAAAAGAATAGGCCAATGGATTGTACTAGAACTGGGTACAAACACTCATCGCTACACAGGCATGGAACACTTAACCAGAAGGACGTGTCTGAACAGTTTTGCTATGGTGCAGACATGGCACCATACACTTAACCAAACTGATGGCCCAGCATCTGTTGGCCACATAATATTAAGGACGCACCATAACACACGCAGTCTGTGTTGCCCAGTGCATCAATACACAACGGTAGTTCCAGATCCGCATTGCAACCTACCTTGAGGAATGCATCTGTCACAACCTGGTCCTTATGTGGGGGAGGGCATATGTCTGTGGTCTGCGTGTGTGGATGCATGTTCACATGTGTGTGCACGCACGTGGAAGCCCAAGACTAACATTGGAAGTCTTCCTCAGTTCTCCTTCATCAGTGAGGCAGGATCGCTTGATGGCCCCCATTGCACCCATTGCTTGCGGATTCAGCTGATGCAGCTTGCCGGCTCACTGTGTGCTCCACCTTTGGAATTCCAGGCAGGCCACCATGACCAACCAGCATTCATGTGGGCACCAGGGATCTGAACTCCAGTTCTACCTATTGAGTTATGTTAGTTTGAATCTTAGAAGTTGTCTAAAAGCCCTGGCTGAAGGTTTAGCCTTTAGCCTGGGGTGCCATCAGCAGGTGCTGCTGTGTTTAGAAGGTAGGACCTAATGTAAAGAAGTTAATTATTGGGGTCCGTGCCCTTGGAAGTCATATTGGGGTTCTAGCCACTCCTTTTTCTGTCTCTGTTTGCTCCCTTGCTCCCAGCTTCTGCCATACTCTCCCCACCATGGAGCTGCCTCACCTCAGGCCCAAAGGCAACAAGGCCAAGTCGTACAATCTCTGGAACCATGAGCCAGGGCAAAGCTTCCCTCTTAGCCCGACGGTCCCTGGTGTTTGCTACAACAACAGAAAGCTAACTAACAGTCCAATCCGAGATTTCAGTATCATAGGCCAGAGAATACTCGAAATCCCTAAAAGGGCCATTAAAATAGCACCTTATGTTCCATGTACACGCCTGTACAATGCTAATTCTTTCTAATGCAACGTCGCTGAACAATGCAGTCAGCAGATATGAGAATCCAGTTCTTTCCTGAAGCCAAACACGAAGGAAATGTGCAAAGATACAAAACCGTGTGGTTCCACACCAGATCTCATTTTGTTTTCAAAAATATTATTTTTATTATACAGTAAGCCATTTTGGTCAACACAAAATGGTTTTATTGCTGTTGTTTTAATGAGCTAATACATATTTTAGTAATCTCTCAGTTTTAATGTCTAATACTGTATATATTACATCTGTAACTCATAAGCAGGTGATCCTTGGAACCCTAAAGAAGCTTTGTGGCGGGGGGAGGTATGTGTGTGTGTATGAGTGTGTAGGGTGTGTGTGTATGAGTGTGTAGGGTGTGTGTGCATGGGTGTGTGTGTATGTGTGTGGGGTGTGTATGATTGTGGTGTGTAAGTGTGTGTATGAGTATATGGTGTATATGTATGAGTGTGTGACGTGTGTGTGACTGTGTGTATGTTTGTGTGAGTGTGGGGACACACATGCCACAGCACACATACATACACAGGTCAGAGAGACCCTCCAGCCTCAGTCTTTGCCTTCCTCTTTGTTTGAGACAGTGCCTCTTGTTGCTACAGTGCCAAGGTAGCTGGCCTCTGAGCTCCCAGACATCCCCCTACCTGTGAGACCCTCTCCCCAGTGCCACCATAAGAGGGCTGAGGGAGGCACACTACCACACCCCATTTTCTATGGCTGTGGGGATCTAAATTCAGACCTCATGCTTGTACAGGCAGCACTTTATGGGAGCCATCTCCCTTAGATCTCACCTTAAATAACATTTAAGCATTTTAAGACATCTTAATAGGCATGGTGGTATATTCTTGTAATCCCAGTTAGGAGGTCCTGAAGCTGAGAAGAACAGACAACCCTTGCAGGAGGGAAGCTGCATGGGCCATCACAATAAATGCCAAGGGAGAGACTCAGTGGCATTTGCTAAGTCACTAAGAGACCCCAGCTACCCAGCAGACTGCTCATCGCACATGACCAATTGAACCCTTGGTTTTATTGTAGCAACAATCATAATGGCCATAAATGCTCCCCCCCACACTGGGCCAGGCATCAGGTTGCAGCCACAATCCTTACCATCCTCTAACTACACTGCAGAGGAACAAAATCCACACGTTACACATGAACGAACAGGTTCAGAGAGGTGATGTTCACTGCCCTCACAGTACAAAGAATTGGAGTCTGAATCCAGATCTGCCTGGTTCTAGCAGGACCTTCCTCCACCTTTACACATCTCTCAACGACACCGTGTACTTCCAGCTTTCCACAGTGCCGGGTTTTACTGATTCATTCCTGACCATGTGATACAAGGTGTTCATGTACTGGCCTCTGTCCTGAGAGTGCTCAGGCACCACGTACATCCTGTGTGTGTGGAGGGTGGGGGGAGGGGGTCCTGTATCAGTGTCTGTTGCTACAGCGGACTCCTTGGTATTTGTGACTGAGTGAACAGGTGAGGGACAGACCATGCAGACAGCCAGTCCCGTCGTCTGTAGCACGCAGGGATCAAGCTGTACTAAGATGTCTTCAGTTGCTGGAGGAGGTTGGATCTTAGACATTGCCCAAAGGCCTGTGTATCGGAGACCTCATCACCAGCGCATGGCACAAGTGTGTGTGGACTCTTCCTGAGTGGGGGATGTGGAGGAATCCTGATGAAGAGGAATTAGAAAATGTGTCCACACAGGACATCTCAGGACCCTGTCCCCTCACCCCACTCTTCTGCTCCCCTCTGTCTTCTCCCCTCCCTCACCTCCTTCCCCTCCCTCTCCTTCTCTCTCCTCCCCTCTCCTTTCTCTCTTCCCTGTTTTTTCTAGCTTTTACCTCCCCTTCCTTTCTTTCTCCCTCTCTCTCTCCCGTTCTCACTGCCCTCTCCTGCTATTCTCTCCCCTCCCCTCTTCTCTCCCCTCCTCCCCTCTTCTCTCCCCTCCTCCCCTCTTCTCTCACCTCCTCCCCTCTTCTCTCACCTCCTCCCCTCTTCTCTCCCCTCCCCCCCCCCTCTCCCCCCCCCCCCCTCCCACTCCCCCCCCCCCCCCCTGACCCGCCCCCCCCCCCCCCCCCCCCCCCCCCCCCCGTGATATACTGAGTCCTCAAATGACCATAGCTGANCTGTCTTCTCCCCTCCCTCACCTCCTTCCCCTCCCTCTCCTTCTCTCTCCTCCCCTCTCCTTTCTCTCTTCCCTGTTTTTTCTAGCTTTTACCTCCCCTTCCTTTCTTTCTCCCTCTCTCTCTCCCGTTCTCACTGCCCTCCCCTCCCTCTTCCCCCCCTCCCCTCTTCTCTCCCCTCCTCCCCTCTTCTCTCACCTCCTCCCCTCTTCTCTCACCTCCTCCCCTCTTCTCTCACCTCCTCCCCTCTTCTCTTCCCTCCCTCTTCTCTCACCCCTCCCCTCTCTCTCATTCCCCGCACTATGAAATGACCAGAGCCCCTCCAACCAGGCACTGACTCCTGCTGTGATATACTGAGTCCTCAAATGACCATAGCTGAAACCATGAGACATCTTTCCCCCCTAAGATGATTCTCTCTGGCATTTTGTCTTAGTGACTGGCATGAAACAGGCCAACACGGCCTTCCTCGGTTCTGTTGAATGTAAAAGTTCTAGGATAGGGCTTCAATTAGGCAAACCAGGGCCCACCTCCCCCATCAAGGCCCAGAAAGGTTCCTATTCCAGTCCCACTGATGTGCGGACAAGATGTGTCGCTGTCCCTAAATCTCGGAGAGAGCCCGAGTTTGTGGGAGGTTGTGTAGAAGCATGGGGATGTGTTGGGGGCTAGCACAGGGTCATTAACACTTCTGGGTACAGCTATAAAAAAAATACATTCTTACCAGTACTTTAAGGGTCACATATGAAGCAACAGCATGATCTGCCCACCTGGCACGCAGTGGGTGTCATTCCCCATCCCATCCCCTGCCTCAAGGCACAAAGGCAAGAAAGAGGACCTTGGATCAGAGCCTTGGGACACAGCAGGGCTCTAAACATAGCGTGCCTCCCTGGGTCCCAAAGTCCATGCAGATAAGGACTCCAAGATCCCAGAGCCACTTATGAGACTAAAATGGGGGGAGGGGAACATTGGGGAAAGACTGAGATTAGGGGTGGGGACACAGACTCTAAACTTTGCACCGGCAGAGAGTAACTGTGGGCCTGGAGGGAGAGGAGGCCTCCTAAGTTAGAGGACACAGAGACTAGGTATTGGCAGTTCCTACCGTGACTTCGGACTTGAGGTTCCTTCTGACCACCAGTTCTCCGCCCAGAGCCTGTGTTAATACCAGGTCCACAAGCAAGCCAACGGCCCCTTGCTGGTGTCTGCGGTGCAGTTCGCTGGTCCACTGTGTGTACATTAGTTCCCCCGCCCCCATGCTTAGTTTCTGCCATAAACTTGAACCCAGAAAACTGTCAGGAAGAAACAACTCCTCAGAGTGTCTCTGGCTGGTGGGAATGTATGTGGAAACATTCCTACCAAAGGGGGCGGAGTCTAAGGGGCTCTGTACTCATGCCCAGCTGTCCGAACTCTTAGACAGATGGCTGCATCCCACACTAAAGACGTGCCAGGGTCTCCCTCTGTGCCCATCAACAGATGAAATCTATCCCACACGCTTCCAGAGCTGCATGGGTTGGGGGGAGGGTACTGGCCAGGTTTCCCCTTCTGCCCAGTAATGTAGATACCCTGGCCACATCTCTATTTTCCAAACCTGGCTCAGTGGCCATGTAGAGGAGGCTCAGCTGCTGCCAGCCAGGGGGTCACCACGTCTCCACCCAAACCAGCAAGCGGATGTTGTACACTGCCAACGAGGACCAGAGCAGGGACTGAGATCAAACAGCAGGCAGGAGAATGTAGGCTGGCATGTATTGATCCCCGGTCACCGAAATATATAACTAAGGTTCCTTTGTCCCTTCCCCCAGGCCCAGTGGACCTCCCTCTGGCTGGTGCTTTTGGCCTTTGGCTTAATTGCAGATATTTAAATGCAGCGTGGGTGTCACCATCGATCCTGAAAAGCAGCACTTTGATGTAGATGTTCCTCCTCTCAAGAATCGTGGCTCTCACTCACCAAGCAATGTGGGTGTGGTCCACATACAAAGGGAAGCCGGCTCCCCTCCACTTTGCCCCTCAGTGACTCCCCATATAATAGGCAAGGCCCTGTTTCCCCTGTTTTCAGGTTCTTTAACCAGGGGTTAAATGAATTCCAGGGTCAGAAACTGACCACAACCCCAACACTGAGCCAATGGGATGAGACCCTTCAGGAAGCAATATACGTACAAGAGACCTAAAAAAGTCTATGCCAGAGAAGGTAGCAAGTATCAACCCTGGGACCAGAGTCAGAAGCATGCCACCCACAGTCTTCCCTTTCCCGCTCAGAAACGTCTCTGGAATTGTCAGACAGACTGCATGCCTTCTGCTTATCGTAGGAGAGAGTTCAGACAGATGACTGCAACAGTCATCGAGACTCCTCCGACCCTCATCCAGCAGCGCCCAAGCGCGCCTGCCCAGCAGCCTAGGAGGCAGTCGCTACTCTGTCCCCTGCCAGCAGCATCTCCCACTGGTCTTTGCCAAGGATATTCCTTAAGGTGCCCTCCCTATAAGCCACATTTCCTCCTCCCCGACTCTAGAGGAGAGACCTAACCACTCTTAGGTACATTCAGGCTTTATTCTTCCAGAAGCAAGTATCCCCAAACCATCCCCTGTTTCCACACTTTTCTTCATTAGCCCAGGTCACAAGAACGATCAGTTGCCGCCACCCCCAACGCTAAAGGAGCACCACACAGCTGGAGGCAATATCTCAATTATTCTGTTGTCTTCCCCCAGCACCTGCCCAGCACCTGCTCAGTCCCAGCCGCACCCTCCCCAGGAAAGCCCAGAGTGCTGACGAGATGGATTCCTTGCAATCCCACGTCCCACAGCTCCAAGGCCCTGCAAGGTGTCTTTGAACTTCAGAGTGCCTGGTTATTCACCTGTGCACCCCTGGAGGTCGGACTGTCCCTGCTCCCCAGGGTATGACTTCCTAGCCAGCGCTCCCCCACCCCCACCCGGCTGTTTGCTGGGTTTTCAGTCCTGCAGCACCAGCAGGGGAGGGATCATTACATTCAGATCAGCCACCACGGCAATAGGTCAGGCTTCCAGAAGCCTCCCCCAAACGCTGATTAATGGGCAGGAGCGGCCCTTGCGCATCTCATTGCGCACACGGCTGCAATGAAACCATCTTTGCTTTACAGTTCTGTGTGCGACATAAAAGTGGGAACTATCCCAGCCTTCCGAGGGAGCAGGCTATGAATACGGAAGCAGCCCCGGGTTATTAATCCAGCACCATTAGTCTTAGGGAGTCACCCCAGCGCTGACCCCCTGGAAGGAAATTTCTCCAGCCGTCCATTCCTCATTTCAAATTATCCATACAGTCACCATACCTACCACCGGTGAGTTATTTGATATTTTGGCGAGGAAAGCAAACAACATAAAAAGCAGCAGAACTTGGGGTACCATAAATTCTAAGCAAGTTATTTTCAGAGAGAGGATTCATAGGGTACTCAGCTTCCCAAGACTAATTTGGTTTGCTTTTTTTCCCCCTCTCTTATTAATAGGAGGTTAGCACCCTGGAAAGGATCACATTTTTGTTCTCAGCTACACCTGTCAAGGGGATCCCAGGCTCACAGCCCAGCGATTGAAGGTTTATCCCAGAATGGTTTCCATGGAACAAACACAGCTCTCACTGCAGGCTTCAAAACCCTGGGACGGACAGACGCAGGCGCTTTGGTTCTTAAAGGCCAACATGGTGTGACTAGTCCAGACTGCCAGAAGTCCCCACACAACATGTCTGCCCTCCCCTTCCTTGGGAGCGCATATGAGAACAGAGAAAGCCGCCTCTGGCTTTTATTTTCTTCCTTTTTTTTTTTTTTTTAAAAAAAATCTGAATGGATGAAGTCTGGTCGTGGGCTTTGTTTTTATTTTACATTTGTTTGTTTGTTTCTGATTTTCACAACACCTTCTAATTCCAGGTATTTCCTGCAATGCTGTGCACACACTAACTCTTCACTTTATTCTCGGGACTCCCAGCTCAGCTTCAGTGTGAAGCCTCGAGCCTTTGCTCCTGCATTCAGCTGTGCTCAAGCCGGTGCTCTCTTCTCTGTCTCCTCCTCCGGGGACTCTGTTGGATGCGTAGGGTCTTCACACCCCAGCTCTCCACCTTTACCTGGGCCTTGAATTCACAGAGATCCACCTGCCTTTGCCTCCTGAGCACTGGGATTAAAGGTGTGCACCACCACAGCTGGCCCCAAATATTGCAATCTTTTATTTATAAAAAGAGCTTGCCAGTTCTTTAAAATGGCCCCCCAGCTCTTATTCAATTCTTAAGTATTTTTCTTTATTTCACCTCTTTATATTGGTATCCTACCTGTGGTGGTTTGAATGAGAAATGTCCCTCACAGGCTCAGGTATTTGAACACTTGGTTGCGCATAGGTGGCACTGTCTGGGGAGGTTATGGAGTTTTTAGGAGGTGGAGCCTTGTAGAAGAAGTGCATTATAGGAGGTGGGCTTTGAAGGTGTGTAGCCTGACCCTACTTCCTGTTCTATCTCTTTGCCTCCTATGTGTAGTTGAAATATGATCTTTCTGCTTCCCAACTTCCAGGCAGGCCTCCTGCTCCTGCTGTCCCCACACGGCGGCTGTGTCCTCTTGGGAATTGTGAGACAACATGACCCTTCCTTTCTTGAGTTGTTTTTTTTTTGGGCATTTTTTTCACAGCAGCGGAGCAGCACACAATGGCTCTCAGGTGACTCCACCATCTCTACGGCCAAAGGCACGGATTCTTTCCCGGACAAACTTGTCTCTCATCTTTTGTGGTATAGCCTTTCTCACTTCCTTGGTCATTTTGGCCTAAGATCCTGGCTACACTGAGCATCTCCCTGCTTTCTGTAAGACTCAAATGTGTCCCGAGTCGCACGTCAGCCCCGGAGGGCAGGCTCATACCTGCCACTTTCAAACCCTTCAAGGTCCCACTTGCTCAGAACCCAAGGTTGCCTGGGATTTGGCTCAGAGTTTCTATCGACACGGGCAGCTTGGGATGTGGTCTCGTGGCCATAGAGAGTTTAGAATGGGTCTCCCTGTGTGCTCAAGTTCTATGGCAGCTACAGCCTTGGGGTGTCAGGGACTAGGGAAATTCTTGTCCCTGAAGAATTCTATTGTGTATTGGCAGAGAAGACAGCCCCTCCCTGCTTGGTCTCAACTTTGTACAAGAAACCCAGTTCTAACAATGCAAGCCTTCACTGAATCACGCAGACATGCCAGAGTGCCCATCTGTCCATCTGTCTTCCCCTATTTCTAGCACCAGAATCCACCCCACCCCATCTTATCTTTGGAGTCGGCTTTTGATGTTTTGTTCATTATAACCACTTCAACATTTCCCTGGGGTTAGAGGGTGAGGCAAGAGATTCCTCCAGAGTGACGCCCTGATCAGAAGACACGCCAGGGTCAGCCTAGCTCCTGCCCAAGGGAACAAAACTGCCTAGCATTTACCAAGAATACACCGAACCCTGGTTGTACCAAGCAAGCCTTCCTTCAAACACCTTGGTATATGGCTGAGCAATAGCCTGTTACCGTCCAGAGAAAGTCAAACTCAGACTTTGAGCCTCCCTCATGGCTGGGACTTCAAATAGCCAAGTACCTTTCCTGGCTCTTCTAAACACTGTGGTGAAACTAGCGTAGCTGTTGAAACAAAGGGCGTTCACTGACATGCCAGATAAAGCAGGGAAGCCACCAGGATGGGACCCCATTCCTAATGGCCTCCCTACACAGGTAGCCCACACAGTATTACCCACGAGACACCCTGGGGCCCCACAGCCTTTCACCAGCCTCCCTCAATTGCCAGCCAGCTGACATGAAATTGGAAGGGATACCAGGGATCTCCTTCTCGGCACTGACGTCACAAGGCCAGGCATGCAGGAGATCCAGAGAGAGCCGGCTCTTCAGTGTGTGTGACCTCAGCCCCAGCACACACTGCTGATGGCTATCGATGACATTTCTGCCCCTTCCTGTGGTCGGTGCTGGAGACCGTCAGCGCATGCATCCATGAGCTAAATGTGCAGAACTTTGCAGCTGGCTGGCTGCATGGCCCTGAACAGGTCCCTTCATTCCCCTCTGAGCCTCTAGGGACAAAAGTGGGACCTCCTGTTCATGCAGGCCTGTCACGTAGCTGCCACTGCTCACAGATGACAGATGTTGTGGGTGCTGTGTAGAGGATCTTAAAATGCTCGGTCCCCAGAATTAAATGCCCCACACTAGGTCTCAGCCTCCCTCTGACAAGGAAGCAGAATGCGGGCTTTCCTGAAAGCTCAATATTCAAAAATGTTTCCTGTAGCTTTTCTGCTCCAGATAGCTGGGGTCGGGGGAGGGGTCATAAAGCAGCCTTCTGCAGGCAGAGGTGACAGGGGTAAAGTGGAGAATTCCGAGGTGTGCCGTACGTTGTGACCCACAGTGGCCTCGTCCCTGTGAGGAAAGATAGATGTAGTCTAGTAGACCCCGTGGATTTCTGAAGCTGTGGCATCTTGTTAGACATACCTACCTGTGATACAGTTTAATCTGTAACTTAGACACAGAAGAGATTAACGGCCAAACCCAAAAACAGGTCAGCCATACTCATTGTACGGAGTGACATGGGCATGGTCCCGATGATCTCTGTACCAGGCTCACCCTTTGGTGGTGGCACGAGGAGGCGACTCGGTGCCTGCGGAGTGTGATGAAGGAGGAGTGGTGGCATCTGACGTCACCTACAGTGGGTACCCGAGGGTGAGGGCTGCCGTGTACACACTCCTGTGGCACTGTGGCCACATTCAAGCAAGCAGATGTCCCCATCTCCCCCACCCCTGCCCCCAATTTTCTTTCTTCTGCCTCTGTAATTCTCCTCCTGCCCTGCTCATTGACCCATAACCCATAGGCAGTTTTCATTTTATTTTATTTATTTATTTTTGGTTTTTCAAGACAGGGTTTCGCTGTAATTTTAGAGCCTGGAACTCTCTCTGTAGACCAGACTGACCTCGAACTTACAGAGATCCGCCTGCCTCTGCCTCCCGAGTGCTGGGATTAAAGACTTGCACCACCACCGCCACGCCCCTTTATTTGATTTTTTAAAGTTTATTAGATCAGAGGCTGGGAAGATTGCAGTGGGTAAAGTGCTTACGATGCACACATAAGGACCGGGTTAGGACCGCAGAACCTGTGTAAAAGCCAGGTAGAGCTGTGTACATCTGTTGCCCTGGAGCCAGGGCCTGAAGTGAGATGATCCCCATAGCATCCTGGTCAGCCAGCCCCAGCTGAATCAAGTTTGCGAGCTCCAGGTTCTATGAGACACACTATCTCAAAAGGCAAGAATAGAGACTTAGAAAGACATCCAGCATCAATCTTTATACCCACATACGCATGGACTTACCTGTGTGTGCACACGCGTGCGCACACACACACACACACACACACGAGAAACGAACAAGAACAGAGAAGAGCAGAGTGAAAAGAGAAACGAAGAGCTGGAGGCACAAGTGTGATTGATAGACCCAGTGCAACTGAGGGGCAGAAACGGCTGAAGAAACAACACACCCAAGGGGACAGAGAGAGAAACTGAGGAAAAAGTGCACCTCTCAAAGCTGGAGGAGACACCCAACTTCATGTGAGTCCCAAGACCTTTACGCCACATCCAGCTGCCCCGTTTCTCACTGTTGTGTGCCTGACTAAGCGCTGCTCACCATGACCACATCCGGAAACCATCCAAGGAAACACAGAAGGATTCGACCCAGCAAGGGAGGGCCTCCTAGGACCTCTGTGGGCTTGTCATTATTGAGTCACTGTGTGACTTATTCCTGTCCTCACTATTGGCACAGAGAGGGCCCAGGCTCTGGGTGTCCAGGTCTCCACGGGCTGTAACAGACATTGCCTGAGCCCAGAATGGAGAAAAGGCACACTGAGAGCTGGAGGTAACCGAAGGCTGCCAGGCTGCACAAACGACAATGACATCACCTGGCTCTGCATGGCTGTGACTCAGGTCCCTATTGTGAGGGTCATCTGGCTGCTTCCCAAGACTCTTGTCAGCCCTAGTCTGTCCCCAGCTTTGTGGGATCATGACGTGGACCAATCCCAGGCTCATGTCCAGTCCTGCAGCTATGACAGGCAGGCATTTTACCATACAGGCATCTCCAGGGGTCCTGCTTCTCACCCGTCCGTGCTCTGCAAATTTCCTGTTAGTCAGCTTCTAGTTGCTATGGAGGAAACCTAGGATAATCAACCCATAAAGATAAAAACTTATTGTGATGGCCAGGGAGATGGCTCGGCGGGTAAAGCGCACTTGCCACACCAGCGTTTGGGTCCCCTGCACCCACACAAAAGCTAGATGCAGTAGTGAGTGTATCTGTAGTTCTAGCGCCCCACAGGGGAGTGAAAGGCTAAGGCTGGGGAGTCCAGCCCACACATGGGGCAGTGATGAGGCTCCGTTTGAAACAAGATGGACAAACAAGGACTTCACTAAAGGTTGTTCCCCCTTGAGCACCAGGGCATAATGGCATGCACACATATGCACACACACATATGAACAGGAGAGCACATGCGTGCACACACACACACACCAAAGATTTAAAGAGAACTTAGTTTGTCCTGCCACTTAAGAGGTTTTGGTCTGTGACTGGTCTGAGTAGCAACAGTGCTCATCACGGTCCGAGAGACAGGAAGAAGGAAAGCACGGGGTCCTCAACCTTCTTCAAGCCACGTTCTCAATGGCCAAGACCTCCCAGTAGGCTCTCCTTACTGTTCCCAAGAGCCCAGGCACAGCCTACAGACCAAGCACTCAGGAGGTAGAGATGTTCAAGAATTCGAGGTCATTCTCAGCTACATAGTGAGTTCAAGAACCGGCCTGGGCTACATGAGTCCCAAGAGCACTCCAGCAAGAGACCAATCCTGTAAGATATGAGTCCTTGAGGAACATTCCAGATCCCAGTTACAGCAAGGCCCTCAGCCTGAATAAGCTACCTCATGCTCCAAGAATAGACTAGACTATTCTAGACTATTCAGGACAGAATTCTTTGTTATTGTAAATACTGGTGGGCATTGAGTAACTCTGGACATGAATGCACCATCAAATGCTGAAACACAGGCACGCTGGTCACCAGTCCTAAGGGGACTCTGAAGGACAAACCATTAGTGGCTGCCACCATGGGGGCAGAGCCTAAGGGCTTCAGGAATCACAAACACTAGACCTAGAAAAGAGGAGAAAGAAACAACCTGCCGTAGAGCAAAACCTGCTTTCATCGGCGCAGGAGGCCAAGAGAGTCAGGGAGCCACACGTATGTGCTCCGTCACAGACCCAGACGCCCCAGGAAACAGTCTGGTTAGGGAGTCGAAAGCAAAGGGGGCCAAGTGTTCTATGTTCCTGCTTTCTGTCTCGATGGAGTGGGCGCAACATTTAACACTGGCAGGCCAGACTCCAGCTCAGGAGCCTCATTTATGATACTGTGGCTCTACCTTCATTCCTCTACAGGAACTTTCCTCATTTTAGAGTTTGCCTCTTCGGCTGCGCTGGCAGGAGCCATGCAGTCCTGTGTCCCCTCTTCCTAGGAGGTACTTAGTGAATCACACACACAGCCCCAAGTCCCATCCCTAGTCCTTTGGAGGGTGCTGCTGGCCACGGAGCTGCTGCTGTCCTGAGGGACCCTTTCTCTAAACGGCCCGCACACACCTCTATAGATGCAAAGTCATGACCAGCAAAGGCTCAGGCTCAGAGATGGTTCTAGAAGATTCTCAGAGTCCACTTCTCAACCCTCCAGGGTCCTGGGATCAGGGGGTGACAGGGTAGGAAAGGCACATCATTGGCACTAAGGCCGTCTCGGTAGAGCACACAGAAGTCTGCTCTACCTACCATGGTCCCCTCTCCAGAGTGGAAGAGCAGGGAGCCAGCATAGAAAGAGACCCCTCTATATCCAGAGGTCACCACTACATTTACCAGTCTGGGATATTTCAGGCACATGGTGGCCTTCCTGGGACCCATATCAGAGTCCCCGGGCAGCTCCTTTTCCTTGGCTGACATAACCAAAACAGGAATCCAGGTCAAGCCTCGGCTATTCCAGGCTGCGAGCTCTAACAGCTGTGAAGGGAATTACGGTAATTACGTTAACTGAGACAAAACAGACCCAGGTTAATTGTGAGCTTGGGACTAGTCGCTGGGCTTGGGGTACTGGACTGAATGAAAGGGAGGAACAAAGCTGAGCACGGAAAAGCCTGCGTTCCTCACCCGCATGCAATATGGCGGGCTCCTTCACACGTGTACCGTGTGGCTTCCCTGCCACGATGGGTTATAACCAAGACCTGTGAGTCAAAATAAATCGTTTCTCCTGTAAGTCACTTCTGTCAGCAACAGAAAAAGAAAACCAAGGGGTGGGGGTGGGAACAGGAAAAGAAACCAAGACAAATGGTCCGACCCCAACACCACAGCAATGACCTCAGCAGCAGGACAGAAATGCTTCCTGATACAGGAAAGACGTTCTGAGCTCCTGCCGCTGATCTAGCTGAACCGGCAGTTTAAGTTTGGCAGGAGGTGGCAGAGGAAGGACAGGAAGCCTGTGACACTGCCAGAGAGTTCTCTAGAAATTTATGTAGGCCGCCCTGTGTGGCCTCCCCGCTACCTGTGTGTTCAGTAATAAAGAAGACAGCAGGGTGTGTCTTCTTAGTGTGAGCCCGGCGGGGACCCCCTACAGGAGAGGCACTGTGAACAGCTGCAGGTCGGCTCAGCCTAGACTGTATCGGGGTCTCCCTTCAGAGTCTCCTCTGCCACTTCCTGCCAAGCCCATCTGAGATCACAAGAGACCCTGCTCAGAAGTCACCTTCTGACCCCTCAGTGGCGAGTGAGTCCAGAATTCCTCCAACTGCAGAGTAACCTGGAGTTACTGGAGTAACTGGAGCCCAGAAGTCTGACCAGCTGGGGCCCAGAAGGTCAGACTAGCAGGAATCTGCAGACTGGATGCTGCTGAGGACGAAAAAAGGCACAGGGCCCCTGTGTAAGGGTCCTCCATGAAGGAAGCTACCGAGATCATCCAGGACAGAGCCTTGGAGGCTGAGGTCTCGGGAGCAGTCCCCAGCACTCGCAAGAAGTACTTAGGTTGTCAATTTCATCAAATGTTTTTGAGGGGAAAGCATGAGCCCCCACTCCCCACCTCTGCTGAAGCAGGCAGGAGTGAGTCACAATACAAGGAAACAGGTGGTCATCAGAGGTAGAAAACAGCCACTTTTATGCACATAGTCAACCCAAAAAGGACCACCTACGGGATGCCAACCTGAACCTGGAGACCCTAGGAATGAGGGCAAAGGTAAAGAAAGACACATGGAGCAGGGCAGGGCTGAGACACCTGGAGGAAGGCAGGGCTGAGACTCGTGAGCAGGGCAAGGCTGAGACACGTGAGCAGGGCAGGGCTGAGACACGTGAGCAGGGCAAGGCTGAGACACGTGAGCAGGGCAGGGCAGAGACACGTGGAGGAGGGCAGGGCTGAGACACGTGAGCAGGGCTATTCGACACAGTAGGTACCAAACAGACGGCTATACACGGATTAGCAGTGGGCAGGTTATGTTCTACACACGCTAGGTGAAGAGAGAGCTTGAGAGCAAGCGAGCAGGCGCTGGAGGCCAGAGGTCAGCTCTTCCCAGCGTCTCTCATTCACTCTCCACCGTGTTTTCTTAGTCAGGGTCTCTCACTGACTCTGTCTGATTGGCTTCCCAGTGAACCCCGTGACCCCCTCGTCTCCATCTCCCAGCAACGGAATTACAGGCAGTGTGTTACTGTGCCTCACTTTTTACATTGGTGCCAGGGATCTGAACTCAGGTCTTCACGCGTGCACAGGTTGTCACGCGTGCACAGCAAGTACTTTACCAACTGGGAAATCTCCCTGGCCTGCAAATGTTAGTTTTAAAAAACTAACTCCTTCAAAAATTGTCCGCACCCCTAATGAGTATGTGTCCTGTAACATGTCAATACACTCCAGTCACGTTACACACACACACACACACACACACACACACACGTCATACAAGTCACACATAGAATTTCTACGACCTTTCCACACCTAACAGTGGTACCAACTACAAGTAAGGAAAGCTAGAAAGAAGTGACTTAGTCAAGGTCACACAGCTAGAACCAGCAAAGCCAAGGTCACAGCTCAGAGGTCACAGCCACCAGTCCTGGGACCGTCAAAGTGAGAGGCGGGAGGGCAGGCAGGCAAGGAGGTGGGAGGTGTCGCTGCTGTCAGGTGATCTGCTGTGACTGTCTCTCTCCTGTATTTCCTGCTAAGGGAACTGGAGGGGCACGGTGTTTTTGACTTGGAGAATTGAGGGTTTCCATTATTAAAGACCCTCTGAGGACACGGGAGACACCACAGTTCTGAGATAACTGTGTATTGGTGTCAGAGTGTGTCTTCAGCCACAAGGAAAGAGACCAAGACGGATGGTTTGACCCTGGCGCAGAAGGCATAGTTCCCCCTGCATGAATGTGCTCAGGCTGAGGCCCACTCCTCACCCCTCTCCACACTGAGCTCATAATGGACACAGTACTTCAAAGGTCATAAAAGCAGACCCTAGTCCAAGCCTGGTCACGTGTTCCTAGTGAGCTGTATACCCGCTGAACCACGCATGAGGCAAAAGTCGAGAAGAGGTGAAAAGTCAAGTTTGGGGAATATACCCAAACTAAGTCACACATCACATGGCTGAATCAAAGGCGTCAGGCTGAAGGACACCAGTCACCCTCCATGGGACGCTCTGGAAAAGCTCAGACCAAGGAGGATAAGGAACTTTGAGGGCCCAGCTGGAGCAGGGAGTGGCCACAGGTGTGATGTGTGCTGGCAGGGGCGTTCCCAGTGTGTGCGCTGTCAGGGGCGTTCCCAGTGTGTGCACTGGCAGGGGCGTTCCCAGTGTGTGCACTGGCAGGGGTGTTCCCAGTGTGGCCAGTTGTACCATCTGATCACTGAAAGAGAAATATGAAAAGGGAGACTGGGGAAAAGCTCAGTAGGGTTTACTGCACAAAGCTGAGGATTGAAGTTCAATTCCCAGCCAACCAGGGGTGCACTTGTAATCCTAGCACTGGAGAGATGAAGACAGGCAGGTCTCCAGGGCTAGCTACCCAGCCGGCTTAGTTTAGTAGGTAAGCTCCAGGTCACACAGAGATCCTGCCTCAAAAATAAATAAGTAAATGTATGTATATTTGTATGTGGATGTCACCTAAAGAATGACACTCAGAGTTGTCTCTGGCCTCTACATGTGTACACATACACACGCATATGCACGTATGATATATACACAAATATATGCACAAACACCATACATACCTACACATGCATACAGACATACACAACATACACACATACATACTCACACATGCATACATATATAAATGCACACATACACACGCATATGCACGCATGATATATGCACACATATACACAAATATGCGCACAAACACCATACATACCTACACATGCATACAGACATACACAACATACTCACATACATACTCACACGTGGATACATATATAAATGCACACATACACACATTGAGAAATGTCATATACACATACATATGTATACATACATTCACAAACACAGAATATTGAGAAGCGGTAGTATTCCGTGCACTCAGAAAAACTGTCTTGAAGGTAGCTGTAACACCGCCCCCCACCCCATGCCACCCTAGATAGCAGCTGATGAGACCCTGAAGGCAGACGACAGACCTGGGACACAGCAATATGTGGGTGATCCAGACAAAGGGAAGAAGCTCACCCAAGGTGCAGGTAGGTGTCTTGGTTAGGGTTACTATTGCTGTGATGGAACACCATGATCAAAAGCAAGTTGGGGAGGAAAGGGTTTATTTGGCTTACACTTTGACAACACTGTTCGTCATCAAGGAAGACAGGACAGGAACTCAAACAGGGCAGGAACCTTGAAGCAGGAGCTGATGCAGAGGCCATGGAGGGGGAGCTGCTTACTGGCTTGCTCAGCCTGATTTCTTATAGAACCTAGCACCACCAGCCCAGGGATGGCCCCACCCACAACGGGCTGGGCCTACACCATCCGTCACTAATTAAGAAAATGTCCTACAGTTGGATCTTGAGAAGGTATTTTCTCAATTGAGGTGCCCTCCCTTTAGATAACTCCAGCTGTGTCAAGCCGACATAAAACCAGTCGGGACAGTGGGTGTGTGGCAGGCCAGACAAGGGTAGCCTCTGGGCGGAAATGAGGGTGCAGTAAGAGGAGCTAGGGAGGCCATCAGGACACCCACCTCAGCTACCCTGCTGTGCCCAGTGAATCTGTTACCCTGCTGTGAGGACCACTTGGGTTACCCACACAGCAGATGAGACCTGGGAAGGTCCTAGGATGGCAGAGGTGTGGGTCCACCCAGCAGGACCATGGGACATAAAGAGTCAAGGCTTACACCCCCTACATTTGTTCTGGAAGACACGCTATCCTGTAATTTTCTAAATTTCTTGACTTGGAATAATAAGATCAGAGACTCCGAGTGGGAAGAAAGTTTACAGATCATTTAGCTTGTGTTGTCTGAGTCAGTTCGCCCTCAGGTAGCTGGGGAAAAAGTGCTCCTAAAAAAAAAAGTGTTCCTTCTTTTCCTCCAGAAAAAGCACTGAAAGACTCAGTCACCAAGCAGCCTCCAGGCCCGGTGATGCTCACCTTGGGTGCCCCAGAATTGACAGTCCCAGGTCCTGGGATGCTCACCTTGGATGCCCCAGAATTGACAGTCCCAGGCATGTGATGCTCACCTTGGACGCCCCAGCCTTGACGGCCCCAGGCCCTGCGATGCTCACCCTGGACGCCCCAGCCTTGACGGTCCCAGGCAGACTTTGGGTGCAAAACTAAGGGCTGCTCAGCACAGGTCACCCTTCCGCGTGCCCATCCATGGAGACATGGCAGTCCTTGTGCTCACACATAAACACGGGGGCAGGGTGATAAACACACAGGACTGTCCCTTCAGGGGGAGGGACACATGGCCTGTTACCTGCCCATAAGGCTAGGAATGGATGGGTTAATAGCCTGGTGACTTGTGCACTACCTGTGTGTCCAGGCCACACTGGATCCTCCCCCAGACCCTTCTCATGAGCCTGTCAATCTACAGAGCGTATCTCTATGGAAGGTGTCGCATGTAGCCATCTACCCACCTTTTATGGAAGATGCCACACGGACTTTACAAAGAGTTTTGATACAGTCATGTCCTAAGCTTTATTGTGGCGTACATGGACTGAGTTAACTATCTCCAGGAAATTTCTCACTGAATTGTGTTGTGCTTAGATATGCCTACCGTAAACTACTTGGGGCAGACTCCCAAGGTTTGAACAACACCGGCTACTTATTCATACTGAACTGAGCTACCTTCCTGCCTCCCAAGGACTGCTGCGCTGCTGGCTGTGGACGTTGCCAAGACTGACACACCCATCCTCCTGGCCCACTGCTCAGGAGTGGCGTGGTGACCCCACCTTTGAGATGACAACCCCTTCTTCAGACAGCCAGGCCTTTAAGTGAGTGACATCCTGCCCAGACTCCCTGGGGAGGGCAGGTCCTCTTACATTGCTGGCTTGTCTTAGAGCCGAGGCCCCATATTCCTGCATGGAGCTGGTCAGGATATCCCTTACAGAGAGGCCCTGGGGTCTTTGCAGCCTTCAGTCCTGGCACAACTCAGCTAACATAGAAAGGAAAAGCCAGTCCCCATTCCTTGTGGGCGTTGGGATTCCCAGGGAAAGGGAGCCTGTCACTAGCTCCTTCGCAGTTGGCCGCTTCTCCAGCCCCCTCAGGACTGGGAGCTATTAATAGCCTCACAGCCTCAACACAGACTCACTCTTATTTTTGGTTTTGCATGGCCTGGCCCAAGGCTCAGCTTCAATTCAAATTTCCATATGTGCCACTCTCGGCAGGTACCAGGATGCTGTGCACTGCGCCTCTGGATGTTTGAATTGCCAGGGTTGGACCAGTCCCCAGAACCCAGCCCTTGGCCTTGGGGGCCTCTGCACACTGTTTCCTGTTCAGCACCACCTGCTCGGTGGGACAGTCACCTGGGCGGAGCAGCCTGGGAGCTGACAAGATGCAGGACCCACACGACCAGGCTATTTTAAGAACAGTATTTTAGGAAAAGCATCAAGGCTGGGTTTCAACTATCAAGATCACAGCCAAGCCTCCTTGCCCCTGACTTTGGAGGAGGTGTTCAGCCGCTGTTTGTCCTCTGGGCTTTAAAGAAGAGTCTTGAGGAGGCAGGGAGGCAAAACACGAGGAATCCTGTACGTCCTGGAAGCCAAGACCTGCAAAGGTGTCTCAGCCCGTAAGCACCCAGCGTCCACCCCCTCAGAGCTGGCACACGGACTTTGTGTGCCACAAAGGACTCTGCCCACAGGTAGCAGTGGGAAGTGGTACCCAAAGACCCATACCCACGTCTGTCCAAGTCCTTGCAGCCAGGAGCAGGTGCCTCTGAGCTGTGCCTCTCTCACCTGTGCCCTGAGGACTCTCGGCCACTTGAATGAGACAGAGCCCTGAAGCCATCCCACCCTGCACATGGGATGACAACAGGGTCATCCCCAAGGGGACAGAGTTTCCTCTCTGCTGGGCTGCACCCCCATGGCGTTTCTTTCGTGTCAGCTTGACAGGATCTAGCACCAGCAAAGAGACAAATCTCTGGACAAGTCTGTGGTTAGCTTATCTAGGTTCAGCTAACTGAGGTGGGAGGATCCACCATGAAGACAACAGTCCCCATTCCATAGGCTGGGGTCCCACACAGCATAAAACAGAAGAAAGGCCAGCTGAGGACCAGCATCCGTGGCTCTCTGCTTCCTGACTACACATGCGGTGTGACCAACCGCCTCATGTTCCGGCCGCCAAGGCTCTTCCACGGTGGCTCTGTCCACTCACACTTACGCCATGATAAAGGCTTTCTCATTTAAGTTCATTTTGTCAAGTGTTTTTCTCACAGTAACAAGCAACGAATGCAATCCCCCCATGACACACCCAGACTGGGACATGACCTTCACATGGTATCTCTTCTGCTGTCTCCACACCCCCAACGCTTGCCCCACCACCGCCAACACCATCTTCTGCCTTTCTTCAAGCCTCCTGTGCAGTGACACCCAGAGACACAAATCTAATGATACCCTGTCTCTGAAACCTTCCATATGGTCCCACTCTCCTCAGGATATGACACAACCTTTAAGCCTGACAGCAAAACTAGGCTCATTTAAAAAAAAAAATCACACAACCCCACAGCAGAGAAACAAACACCCCAACTCAAACACAGGCGAAGGACAGAAATACACATTTCTCCGAAGATATACAGTGGCCAAGATGCTCATGAAAATCTGCTCAATATAATTAGACAATCCAACAGCGCAAACCAGAGCCACAATGAGATCCACTTCATGCTAATTAGAGTGGCTATTTTTTAAAGGGGGGGGGCAAAGAGACTAACAAGTGTTGGCAAGGATGTGGGAAAACCAGAACCCTCGTGCACTGCGAGTGAACATGTCAAATGCTCCAGCCATTGTGGAAAGCGGTCTGGCTGCTCTTTGAATAAACAAATATAGAATTGCTGCGTGTGCCAACAATTCCACTTCTGGGTCTATTCACACAATAGCTTGATACTGGGACTTGCACAGATATTGATCCAACAGTCTCCAATGTGGCATTGCTCATAAAATCCAGGGATGGGAACAAACTGAGTGGTGTGTGCTTATCCATAGAAGGAGAGGAAAACAAAATGGTGTGTGTGTGTGCGCGCGCGCGTGTGTGTGCGTGGAGTGGATGTAATAATACAAGCATGAGTGACAATGGACAGGATCTCCCCAGTCTGCGACAGGAGTGAGCGGGGCTCAATGTCACCAGAAGAGAGGACAACAGGAATCAAGTCTGGGTGGTGCCTTCTGGAGGGAGAGTGTGCAGGACTTCGCCCTTGACTCTGGTGAAGTGGGAGCCTAAGAAGGTTCACGGCAGTGGAGCAGTCTGGCCCTCAACCTGTGGCAGCCGTGTGGGGAGAAGGGTGAAGAAGGCTGAAGGCAGGAATCCAGAGCCCACGAAAGAGGGCCAGGCCCACAAAGCTGCAGTGCCAGCCAGATGGTGATACCAAGTGCTGGGATACTGAAACACCCAGAGGCAAAGCCCACGGTGCTAGTGGATGTGACAAGGTGGTCGTAGTGGCTACTCTTGGATGTCAACTTGACTACATCTGGAATTAACTCAAGCACAAATGCTTGGGCACACTTGTGAGGAATTTTTTCTTCATTAAGTCATCTGAAATGGGAAGACCCACTTCTAATCTGGATCTTTGAGGAAGGAAGGCACACCTTTAATCCAGATCTTTTGGGGTAGGAAGATATACTTTACTGGGAAGATACGTGTTAACTGGGCTGCACCTTCTGCTAGTCCCTATATAAAGGACACAGAAGGAGGAAGCTCTCTCTTTGCCTGCTTGCTCTTGCTCTCACCTCAATAACAAGGCCATTTTCACTGGCAGTAGAGCCCACTTCTTTATGACATACACTGTACTTCTTCAGGAATCTGACAGATACTGAACTTCTACAGGATTCTGACAGATACTCTACGTCTTCAGGATTCTGATATACACAGAAGACCAGTTAAGACATCCAGTCTTATAGACTAAACAACTAATGAATTCCTGGACTTTCCACTGGTAGACAGCCATTGTTGGGCCAGCTGGACCATTATAATGCCCTGTAAGCCATTCTAATAAATCCCTTTTACATACATATAACACATGTCTATATAAATAAATATATGTGTGTGTATCTGTGCCTATGTATATACAATGCATGCATTGTATACATATATAATATATGTATATAAAATACGTCTGTGTGTTCTTTAAGTTCTGTCCCTCTGGAGACCCCTGACTGATACAGTAGTGTTCAGTGGGAAGGAGCAGAGTGCCGGTGTGAGGATGATGGGGGTTCGGATCCTGGCTAAGGCAGACAAGTGGTGGTACCAATCAGTTGGAAGCTCAGAAGAAGAGCCAGGCTGCAGAGACCCAACAGGGAGTTAAACAGAGAGGATGAAAACCTGCAGAGGGAAAGCAAGACAGAGCTATAGCCTTACTGAACCTAGAGCAAAGGAAAAGGGACAGTCAGGAAACAGGAAGAGAAGGCACAGCCCAAGAGGACAGAGACAGCAATTGAAAGTGGGAATGAGGTGAGGCAACCAGCAGGGTGGGGAGTGGGGGTAGGGGGAGTGGGCAGCGATGAGACGGACAAGCGCTGCTGGCTGGGGCAGGGGAGATGCCTGCTCTGCACTTGATGCCATGGAGCGCACAGCCCTGAGAAGACTGCCTCCCTGGCATGCTGAGAAGCACGTGGCGATGAATGGTGCCCGAGTGTGCTGCACCCAGAAATCAGGCCTCCAGACTCACCCCACTTTGCCTGAGCTCAGCTGTGCTGGCAGCCATGGGTGTCACTGCTCTGGGAGCTGAGAACCTCTGGCCACTCCCAACCTGGGTCTGCCTAGAGAAAGCCAAGAAGCCTTTTCTAAAAACAGCCTGCCTGCTTCCCAGTGCATTTGGAAAGGTCTGATGGCCAATCGGAGCTCTAACCGTGTCACAGAGTGCCGCATCACCCAAGCCCAGGCCATGATCTGTCAAACGGAGGCATGGATGGGGGTCATAGAGTAGAAGCTGGCACAGCACAGGTGCCTGGGACGTGAAGGCCCCACCACCAGCCTTCTTCCTTCCTGTCTGGTAATTCCATTTCTTACACCTTCGTGTGGTCAGCCTCTTGGTGGCCGCTGAGTCTGCACTGGCTGTTGGGCTGTGCATCTTGGAACAACATTAACAGCTGTACGGGGCTTCTGCTTTGGCACTCAGAGCCCAGTGTGTGGCTCAGCCTGCTGACGCCTGTCTGACTCCTTCAGAAGGCTCAGCACAGACCATGGTTACTGCGGGTCTCCACCTTACAGTCGTGTCTGTGCGAATTAGTCTAGTTCAGATTGTGTTGCTTGCTACTCAAAGCTCTGCATGCACTCCTGTGTCCTAGGTAAGGCCTGCTAGCCTTTCCTGCTTCTAGTCCCTTCTCTGCCTTCCCCTCCACTCTATACTCTGAAGACAGAGAGTATACATTGACATCCCCTCCATACTCAGAACATAGTTTGGTCCCTTGTCACTATTCAGGTCTCTGGCTAAGTTGTCACCTCCTGAGCACTCTGCTTAAAATCAGCCCCTCCCCAGTCCCCTGTTAATGTTGCTTTTATTGCCTTCATGGTATTTATCAGGGTTTATAGCTATCTTATTCTTTGTTCCTCCAGATTCTGAATGACAAATTCACCAGGCTATAGATATCACACCCCATCTCTCCTGTCACCCCAAATTCCAATGCCATATCCCAAAAGATCCCAACACCACACCACACCTCTCCAGAGTCTTCAAAGACTTCCTACCTGGGGACGACAAGACGCTGACTCTTTGAGTGGTTCTTCTCAATTCTCCCAACTCCCTGCAGATTTCCCACCTGCCTCCCTAACAAAACTCCCTCGTTCCTTGCTGATCCTAATGCAGCTCATGTGTTCAGGATGCTGACCTCCTGTGACACTGTCCAGCCAGCCCAGGGCCCCTTCCATAGTCCCCCTCTCAAAGGTGACCCTCACGCTCTATTCCTTCGCTCCAGCTGCTCTGTGTTCCCTACCACCGTTCCTCTCCCTCCCTCTCTCCCTCCTTCCCTCCCATCTTCCTCCCTCCCTGCCACCACCCTCCTTTCCTCCTTCCCTCCCTCCTTCTCTTCCCCTCCCTCCTTCCCTCTCCCTTCCTCCTTCTCTCCCTCCTTCCTACCCTCCTCCCCTCTCCTTCTATGTGTCCTGGTCTCCTACCTTCTCTTTCTTCCTCCCTCCTTCCTTCCCTTCCTCCCTCCCTCCTTCCTTCCCTTCCTCCCCTGCTGTCTTCTCCCCTGTGTCCTGGGCTCCCACCTTCTCAAGAGTTCTAGGTTCCTTTCTGTTGCTCCGATAAAACCCCTGACCAAAAGCGACTTAAGGAGGAGAGGGTTTGACTGGTTCACACTTCCAGGCCACCATCCGTCACTGCAGGGAAGCTAACGGGAACTCAATCAATTAGTGGCATTGCAGCTACAGCCAAGAGTAGAGAGAAATTACTGGACTCGTGCTGCCTGCTAGCTTTCTCTTGTCCTGTATGTCCAGGACCTAGCCTAGGGAATAGTGCGCCCCCAATGGGCTGGACCTTCCTACATCAATTAACAATCAAGGCCATCTCCCACAGATACCCCAAACCAACCTGGTCTGGCTAGTCCCTCCTTCAGGCTCTCTTCTAGGGTGAGCCCAGACTGTAGCACGTTGGCATCTGAGACGATCACATCTAGCTTCTGTCCTTCATCCTCCCTGTCAACACGCAACCATGCTATGACATCCCCATTTCCAAAACGTCCTCTCTGGACTCCTCGCCAACCACCATGTCATTCCTCTTCTACAGCAAGCTTCTCGGGGCCAAGCACAACCTTAGGCAGGATCCGAGTGGATGGCACGCTGACCCTCAAGCTGTCTGGAGCTCTTCGAGTGTGACACTCAGCCCCTCGTGAGGCTGCAGGTGACAGTCTCCAGCAGCCGCCCTGGCGCAGCACACCACAGTGAAACTGCTGGCAGCACACGTGATGCAGATGCAGAAGGGGCAGAATAGCCAGGTGGTTGGAGAGGTCCTGCGGTCCAGCAATACATGAAGGGCCACGGGGCTAGACCTGGATTCTGGAGCCAAGGCCCTGAAAGGGCTCAAACCCAGGGGTTCTGCCTGCCTGTCTACAGTGTGTAGTCTGGGGAGGGACCATCTTCCCTGTTTCCTCCTTGGAGTCCCAGTAGCAACATAGCCCTAGCTAGTCAGTGTTAGGAAAAACACCCCCAGCCTCCCGGAAGCACCCTGTATCCTTATCCTGGAACCCTAGGAGTTCCTAGTGTAAGCCTGTGTTGTTTTGAGGAACAAGCTGGGCCCAGAGAAGGAAGGGCTGCACCAAGACCCTCCGTCCCCCTCCCATCCCTGAGCCCCTCTGAGAGCAGAGGCTAAGGGGTATACCCATCAGGGTATCAGGTTCCCCAAGTGTCACTGTCCCAGCACTATCTGACCAGGAGGGCCAGAGGGGCATCAGAGCCTCCCAAAGCCCTGGTCAGGACTCCTGGCATTCCCTCCCCAGCAAGAGAACACAAGAGGCTGAGTGGTGGTGTATGCCTTTAATCCCAACACTCTAGGAGGCAGAAGCAGGAGGATCTCTGTGAGTTCAAGGCCAGCTTGGTCTATAGAGTGAGTTCCAGGACAGACGGGGCTACACAAAGAAACTCTGTCTCAGAGAGAGAGAGAGAGAGAGAGAGAGAGAGAGAGAGAGAGAGAGCACAAGAGGCCAGAAAAGGCTGTTTATTTACTAGGTTTTTTTTCCCCAGCACCCAATCACACCCTTTATCCAAAGGCCACTTAGAGCATAAAATGGGGATGGCCGTTACATTCACTAAATAGCTCGGTTAGTCGGGGATTCTTCCAGAAGTAAGCAGAAAGTCCAGTCCTTCTGTACTTAATTATAGGAAACAATCTTCTCAAATGGCTATTCGACTATTGGTGTTTATTGCCAATCTGGTCACTTTCAGAGGCATTCAGAAAGGGGCCTCGAGCCTTCTAAAGGCTGAATTATCAAGATGAAGTCATTAACTTGGAAAAGCCTCTTCCAGCCCGATAGGTCAGCTGATAGAGTCCGGCCTAAAACTGCCACCCACCCACACAGGTCCCCAAAGACGCCACCACCCCCACGGGCATACCCAGGCCCCCTCCACCTCCATCTGAGGCACAAGGATCCCCTTGCAGGCCACACAGAAAAAGCTGACACCCAGCCTGCTGGTTTCTCATACCTGGTGTCTGCCTAAGGCCAATTTAAAAGCAACAAGCAGGCCATGGGAACATGTCTTTACTATGGCCTCTATTGCTTTTGCTTTGTTTTGTTTAGACCACACCCTGTCAGACTAAGGCCCGTGCACACAGAGCTGACAGCTCAGTTCAGGGGTCTTTGCTTTCTCTACTTCCTGTGAACTTTCTCTGCAGTGACCTCTACTTCCTGTGTTCCCTGGGTGGGTCTAGTAGACTCTCGTCGGGGTACATCAGAGACCCAGAGAAGCACAGGTCTCCCCTCTCCCTCACCCCCACCCAGCCAATCCCTCCATAGCAACTGCCCCTGAGAGAGATACCCAGACCAAGCTAGGAAGAGGTCATGTCCTCCTGGTTGGATCATCTCCTCTTCCAGGGTGTGGTTTTCCGTGCTAATTCTAGGCTGTGTCTTCCTCAGGTCTTGCTAAATCTAGGTGCATACAGGTCAATGCAAGCACTGGGAAGTATGATTAGGGGTCAAGGCCCCAGGACAGGGCAGCAAGCATATGAGCCCCTGTCTTGGTATGAGGGGCTGTTATCACCTAAGAAGAGGCAGCGGGATGTGCTGAGAGAGGCAGGAGCAGGAAGCTCTGAAGAACCCAGCTAAGGGAGATCCCACACCACTGGAAGAGGGAGCCAGCTAGGAGAGTGTGAAGAGCAGGAGGGAGTCTGAGACCAGGTCAGGGGGTCATGCAAACACTTGAAGGAGTCTGAGACTGGGGATCTCCTGGGAGGGGGTCCTGAAGCTGGGGAAGGCCCTGGAGTACTCTTTCATTCCCTGGAAACTCATTAAGGCTGGTTCCGTACTCAGGGGCTCGTGTGTCTAGCAAGAGTCCTTGTTTTCCAACTACTTAATTTTCTCATCTTTCCTTTAGGCCTCACTACGCCTTAAAGAAAGATTCTAAGAAATACATAGGCTGTAAGCCACTGTTGTCAAGGTAGACCTTCTGGCTAGTCTTCTCCCCTCAGTGCCCCCTGCCACTATACACACACACACACACACACACACACACACACACACACAGAGTCCCGTATGGCCTGCCACTGGGGGGTGTACCAACAGAGACCCTCTTTGCAGGATTGGCCTCTTTCATCCCAAACACACACGCGCGCGCACGCTTGCACACACACGCGCACACACGCGCACACACACACACACACACACACACGCACGCACGCACGCACGCACGCACTGTAGCCCGTGATCCTTCCCTCCTGCCCTCAGCACAGATCCAGCACTAACGCCTGTGCTGACGCTATTCAAATCACTTGTAAACATCACTACTGATGCTCTGGTTCATCCTCTACTCCACTGGACGGCCTCGCTGAGAAAGTGCCGTTTATTACGGGCTACCACAAATCCTTCCTGGAGAGAAAATGAAAGCCAAGTAAATAAGTAAGCCACCAAGGAAGACGAGTTTCGTTTGCAGGAAGGGCAAAGGAGAAATTCCCTGGCTGTGAAGGAGGTACTGACAATGGAGAAAGGCTTTGGCTCCTTCAGCTGAGGGACAGACCCTGACACTCAAAGGCTGGGCTTGGGGACAGAGGAGTGGGTGGCTACTGAGTGGCCCAAGAGAGAGCTCGGAGCCAGTTGCTTCCTCCACCCAGCTGCAATCTGGGCCAGGCCTCAGGGCCCAGGGTCTCCTTTCTGCTCTAACGTCTTCCTCATGATTAACAAGCTGAGTCTCCGAGCCTGGGCCTTGGGCGGTTCTGAAGTAAGACCAGGCTGGATTTGCCCTATTTTGTTTCTCATCAGATAAACAATAAGAGGAAGAAAGCTTACACCGCCTTCGATTGCCTTTCTAGGATGAATGTCACAGCCCAGCAAAATACTGCTTTTTTTCCTCCTTTCTCCTTTTTTGTACTTTTTACATAACCTGTAATAAGCATTTATTAGTTTATAATGGAAAAAATAAACCGCAGTCTTAGAAACATCTTATTCAACCAGTTCTTTTTATCCAGGATTTTAAGGACAACCCATCGCCCAAGGCATGGCTAAAATTAAACCTGGAAGTTTCTCAAACCTGAGCACCACAGCAGGTCTATGAGGCAATGCCCAGCTTTGCTTAGAGCTGGGTAACCAGCTCCTATTCTCTCCTCCCTGCTCAGACTTACTGCAGCTCCTCAACCTTCCCTGGGGCCTCAAATTTCCCCTCCCCAGACCCTCCCCAGGTGCCAGCTCCATCTCCTCTGAGAGCTCCAGCCCTCTAGACTCTGTGTCCCTGGGCTTCTACAAATGTCTATGTGTGGAGACCATAAGGTGGGTGAACTTACAGGAGTCTGTGTGTAAACGGGGGAGGGGGGATGGACAGAACTTTCACACAAAACATAACCCTTCCTCTCCCCTTCCCTTCCTCCGTTTGGAGACCCCCACCTGCGGGAAGCCATCCGCGGCCCTCCTAGACTGGCCAGTCGCCTGTCTGTGTATGGTATTCCCCTCACACTCTGCCCTTCTAGCTTGTCGCTTTCTTTGTTTATATAGTAAGCAGACCTCTCTCCCGCCAAGCAAATAAACTCAGGAGAGCATTGATGAGCCAACCCTGATCACCTGTGATCCTCAGACCCTGGCTCGGAGGGCCCCATATTCAAGAAACCGTCACTGATGAGAGGAAGAAGGACGGGAGAGGGGCCAGGGGCATGTGTGAACTGTTGACAGGCTCGGTTCCCTGGTAACTCTTCCTGGACCCCAGAAGACCCTCCTGGACCCTCTCCACTTCACCAGGAGCCTTCAGGCAAGTGCTCAGACTGGTCAGCCCTTAGCAAACAGAACTTCTGTCTAGAATGTAGGCCTGATGGCCTACAACCTGATTTCAGGGTCAGCAGGCAAGAAGATGTGAGACATGTCTACCGTGGTCCCTTGGGGTGAAGGGCCCAGAGGGGCTTCTACTTTCTTTGCAACTTCTCTGAGGCTTCAAAACTTTTCAAACTAAACGAAAAAGGCAATGGCGAGCAATGTCAGACATCAGGAGAGAACTTTCCAGGGCTGAGATGGGCTTTACATATATACAGAAAATAAAGACGGGCAGAGGAACGGCTCAGCAGCTAGGAGTGGTTGCTGCCCTTTCAAAGGGCCTGAGCTCAGTGCCCAGCACCCATGCCAGGTTACTCAATCCAGCCTGTAACTCCAGTTCCAGGGGATCCAATGCCCACTCTGGTTTCCGTAGGCACCCACACTCACGTGCACACCCCTCACCCCCCCCCACATGCACACGTGCGTGCACACACACACAATCAAAAACAATTAAAATAAAGAACACCAAGAGCTGGTGCCTCTGATGCACACCCAGCACAGCCCCGAACCAAGTGTCTGCGCTCTCATTCTGATCTGCACGTTTGCATTTGGTAATAGGTTTTATATGCATGCCTCATTTCACAATACACAGACAAAGAGTTAATGAGTAACACATTTCTGAAGGCTCCGCGAGAACATTCTAGCAACAAGAAGGGGCCACCTGAGCAGACTGGGCAAGTGCCCAGGTAGATATTCCAGAAGCCACTCAGAGGCACCCAACTCTCCTCGCTGGTCACAGTTCTCCAGCTGAGGCCCCAGCTGCCTCTCACACAAGTTCAAGTGCAATTGATAGCAAACCCCTACCTTTGAAAAAAATATATCATTAAAATAAAACTAGACTGTGTCCCTTTGCTCTTTGGCAATTATTCTCTCTTTGAATACACAATTTTTCACCATTAACTGGATGGGGGAGTTTTCATTTGTAAGACAATCCATCTAGAAAGAAATGCAGTGTCCACCGTAATTCCCATTTCCTAGGCATGCTGGGCAATTTTTTATTTCTAGGAAAGCCAGGGAGGTCGTTTACTGTAGCTGTATACATTCTTGTGCTCAAATCACTTCCAAATAGCTTATACTATGAAGTGGAATTATACTTCTGAGAGATGCACCACATAGCCTGCCCCTTCGGGGAGCTAATTTTCAAAATAACAATGATGCTGAATAATCTCTTGTTGGGTGTGTGGTGACACACTCACCTCACCTCGCACGCCGCCTGTCAGCTCCCAGGGAACAGCGCTGATACATCTGGACCTCCAGAAGCTTCTCTGGTTGGCTTCTTTGACCCAGAATATGGCTTTGATCTTACTGGTATATGAAAGTCGCTATTCTTTGTGTGTATGTTTGTGTGCGTGCAAGTGCACAGAGGGGCTGTTGGCATGTATGTATATGGAGGCCAGAAACATTCTGAGCCCTGTTGTATTGGTTACTTTTCTGTTGTTGTAACAGAACACATGGAAGAGTTTATTTGAGCTACGGTTTCAGAGGACTAGAGGAAAAGCATTTTAAACATCATCCAAAACTGCCAATGATGCTAAGAAAGGACCAGCATGGCGCTGCAGCCTCTGCCATGGGCTATCACAGAACTGGAACCGTCCTCACCAGCAGATTTGGCCTGTGAGACCCTGTGGGCAGGGCTTGGGAAGTGCCAGGATAGAAGCTGCACCCCAGGATCCTGCTCAGCTTTGTCAGGAGAGAGCCCTGATAACCCATCACCACCTTCCCCTTGGCAGACCCTTTGTTCTGGAGAGCGCAGTGCCTCTGGGTTGCAGCAAAACTGCAAGGTCCCTGTGCTGTCCTTGCAAACTAGGTGAAGCCCCTGGTCTAGATGGTGGGGCTGTAGGGAGGCTTGTTAGCTGAGCACCTGAGCGACTGGATTGCAGCCCTGAGTCTGGTCACACACACATGCTACAGGCCCCGCCCTCAGCCCTAACGTGGGTTTTCTCTTAGTACCTTTAATTCACAGGCATTTATTCAGCTGCCTTAATCAAAAATAAGGAACAGTGGCTGGAGAGTTAAGAATTCCCTTTGCGCTTACCGAAGGCCGAAGTTCAGCACTCAGCACCCATGTCAAGTGGCTTACAACTGCCTATTAACTCCAGCTCCAAGGGATCAGACACCCTCTCTTGGCCTCCACCAGCACCTGCACACATGTGCACACACCCACATACAGACATACGTACACACACACACACACACACACACACACACTTTAGTAAGGAAAAAGTCACCAGCCACGGTGGCACACACCTCTCCTATATGGGAAATTACGTGTCACTGAGAGTGTCCTGCGTACTTCACCTCAAAGCGAGCCCATCTTCCAAAATGACTCTAGCTGTGTCAAGTGGACATAAAACGAGAGGACACAGCACCATGTGAGATCAACAGAAACGAAAACCCCTGCCGTGTGAACCCCTTGGAAAGAGCAGGTCACCGTGCAGGTGCTGAGCATTCAACATGGCCACACCCAGGCTAGAGCACAGAGAAGAGGCTCCGAGGTCACTCACAGGGAAGGGGATGAACACACCTGTGAGCAGTGATGCCTCCTGACCCCATTGAGGCCAGAGGTCAGCAATCCCCAAGAGGGAAGTACTGATGAGGAAGACTTACCATCAGTTTCTCACAGCACTGCTGCTCCAACATCCAGGTCTCCAACCTCAAGGCAACCCGAAACCCAGGAACAAAGAGATTCGGTACATTCGTGCACAAGCACAAGAGAGTGTGGACTGGATCTGGATTCCCTAAAGGCACCAATGGTGACCAAATTTAAAGTAATTGGAGAGAAACAAGACCTGCTGGCTCTGAAGTCCTTTCTGCCTGGTAGGAAAAAAATAACGGTCCTTTCTCAAAAGGGCCCGGAGGGTCTAGACAGATGACTCAGTGGTTAGGAGTATTGACTGCATTTGGCTCCTAGCACCCACATGGTGGCTCACAACCATCTGTGACTCCAGCTCTGTGTATTCAACACCCTCTTCTGGACTCCACAGGTACTACATGTACACGGTGCACAGAAACAATGCAGGCAAGACAGTCTCCCATAAAATAAATCAATCAGAAAAGAATTATTTTCAAGTGCCTTGAGCCATCAGGAAGAGATGAACTAAAGCACGTGACCCCAGCTAGAGTCTGCTGGTCTACGCACCCCCAGAACAGAAGTTCAGGCAGAAAATTGCTATCAGTCAAGTTTGCCTAAGGACATATGGCCTAAGGACCTACAAACAAGACAAGAACTTATGCCTTATAAACTTAAAATAAACAGGATGTATAATACACAGAGGAACCCACACAAAGTCTTTATTAAGAAATGGACAAATATAAGAGACAAAAAGACAGACCTTAGATGATGCACAAGATTGCAGTCTTGATTACTCAATAAGGAAAGGGAGGAAGGGACCAACACTGTGCTCAATCCATGCACCTGTTCCTGATCCGTGCACCTATGCTGATCCGTGCACCTGTGCCCACCCGTGCACCTGTGCTGATCTGTGCGCCTGTGCCCGATCTGTGCACCTGTGCTGATCTGTGCACCTGTGCTGATCCGTGCACCTGTGCTGATCCGTGCGCCTGTGCTGATCTGTGCACCTGTGTCCGATCTGTGCACCTGTGCTGATCTGTGCACCTGTGCTGATCTGTGTACCTGCCCTTCTTGGCTGACTCTTGACTCTGCAATGCCTTTGCCCCTTTGAGTCTCCAATGCTCTTGCTGCAGGATGGAGATCTTCATTCCTCACAGGCTCAAAGACAGTGGGATCCCATTAAGATACACCCAAGGCTGGTGAACGCCCCCAGAGTCTGGGAAGATGGATAAGAAGGCGAAGTGTGAAGTGTGTGGCATGCGGTCCCGAGCTTAGATCTGCAGCTCCCTCACAGAAAGCCGGGAGTGGCTGCAAAAATCTGCAAGCCCACCTAAAGGGTCGAGAAATATAGAGCCACAGAGCTTGCTGTGATTTAAAAAAAAAAAAAAAAAAGCAACCTACAAGAGAAGTTCTATTTTGGCTCCTAATTCAAGGGTATAATGAGAAGTCCCAGCAGGGCTGTGGGGCAGCGGCTCGCACTGCATCTTCAGAGAGCAGTGGAGTCTGGTGCTCAGCCAAGGGAGTGGTGCTGCCCGCATTTAGAGTAGGCTATCCACCAGAATCAACTTAATCTAGATGACCCCAGAGACTAATCTAGATATGATCCCTCACAGGTGGTGCACTGCTAGGTAATAATAGAGGTTGCCAAGCTGACAACCAGCATTAACCATGGCAACCTCTCCCTCCTCCCATGGGGACCATATTCCTATAAGGACCGACAGCCCTTCAAAAGGAGCTGTCCAGGATGCAGGGACAGGACCTGGAAGCAGGGTGCAGTGCCCAGATCACCTCCAGCCTCCATCTAGACTCTAGAGGAGCACATAGCCCTGAACTCTCTCGGGCTCCCCAGAAAGAACCCAGGGGAGGGTCTCGGCTCCCCCGCTCATACTCCCCGGGTCCATGTGCTTTTCACAGTCCCTGTGGCTCATGGGGAAATCACATGGTACCTAAGAAGAACAACTTTATGTTAGGCGGGAATAACAGGCAGTGCAGAATGCAATGGAACCAATTCACGGTCCCAGGGAAGAGGGGATGCTGGGAGTGTGGGGGTCGCTGAGATCCAAGCAGACACTGTGAGCATGACAACATGATCACTTCTGTAAATGAGAACTGAGCTCCCGAGTGGGAAGTTGAGGATCTAGAGGTGGATGGTGGGGACAGCACACAATAACAGGGACGCATTTAATGCCACCGAACTGTACCTGAAAATGCTTAAAATAGCAAGTTTTATGTTGTGTATATTTTATCAAAATATAAGAATATGAAATGAATGAATAAATAAATATTTGAATAATGTTATGAATATAAAGATCTGAGCATGGTTCCTGATACACAGACATCTAGTAAAAGATGGCTTTATTAAAGATACATGAGTGAAATAAACAGAACTATAGTGTTATAATGGATTCATTTGTAAGTACGCACTGATCAGCTGGTGTCTGTCAGGCCTCGGCTGAATGCGCGAGGGACATCAGAGGACAAGATAGACACAAAGTGCCCCTGGCGTGGCCCCGGCACTGCAGCAGGAGCAAGAGATGACAAATCAGACACGGGGCAGGAGAAACTGGGTGCTCCGAGAACGGAGTGGGAGGGAAATCTACAGGGAGCGGTGAGGTTGGGTCACCCCGAGAGTCCCCCGTGTGGGACTGGCTCACCAGAACCCACGAGCATTAGGTAAGGGCAGAGAGTGAGGCCAATGCAGAAGGACCGATGTGGCACTTGCCAAGGGCAAGCAGAGTTCTAGGCCCTCTCTGGACTCTGCTGGGGTGGAAAGCTGCCAGCAGCACAGACTTAACCATATTCTGTTCCTAAAAGAAGCATTTGATAGACGGCCAAAGGGGAACTTACTGAGCCGACGAGCACACTGAGAAAGGAGCTCGCCCAGGAAGCATCAAGAAAGGAAGAGATGGAGAATTATTTTTTTAAGTTTAAAGGAAATCTGGGAAAGAGAACATGATGTGTCAGTATCCTATGAGAAGAAGACAGACATGGATAGGCAAGGGGTGGGGTGAACACGTAGGGGTGGGGTGAACACGCAGGGGTGAGGATGAACATGTAGGGGTGAGGATGAACATGTAGGGGTGGGGTGAACACACAGGGGTGGGGGTGAACACACAGGGTGGGGTGAACACGCAGGGTGGGGTGAACACACAGGGGTGGGGTGAACACACAGGGGTGAGGATGAACATGTAGGGGTGAGGGTGAACATGCAGGGGTGAGGGTGAACACGCAGGGGTGGGGGGCTAATATTCTGGGGTGCAGGTGAACACACAGGGGTGAGGGTGAACATGCAGGGGTGAGGGTGAACATGCAGGGGTGAGGGTGAACATGCAGGGGTGAGGGTGAACACGCAGGGGTGGTGTGAACACGCAGGGGTGTGGTGAACACGCAGGGGTGGGGTGAACACACAGGGTGGGGTGAACACACAGGGGTGGGGTGAACATGCAGGGGTGAGGGTAAACACACAGGGGTGAGGGTGAACATGCAGGAGTGGGGGTGAACATGCAGGGGTGGAGGTGAACATACAGGGGTGGAGGTGAACAGACAAGGGGTGAACACGCAGGGGTTGGGTGAGCTAAGAACCAAAAAATGCTCAGTATTTTAAAAAGGTATAAAGACCTCAAACTGAAAGGCAGGCAGCGTGCCAACAGACATGTAAGAGAGGGATGGTAGATGCTTCTGAGAAGAGCAGTAACTCAAGCAGACAGAAGAATTGTGAAAAGATACAAGCCTCAGAACTTGGCCTCAGAAAATGCAGAGTAACAACTGGCCAAGCTACAGAAAAAAATAAAAATAAAAAATAAAAAAACAATAAATCAAGAGATTTCTTTTAACATACCCCCTTTCAGAAATCGATGGCTCGTGTACACAAAAATAAAAAAGAAGAAGGAAAACAAAGATGAAGAGATTTATTACAGCTGGGCTAACAAATGCAGAGAGAATTCATCCGAGAGGACACGTCAGTACTTTTGAGCGGGCGCAGGGGGGAGGATGCAGGTTTCAATCAATGTACCAGAGAATCAACATTACACACTTGCGTGACTAGGACCCTCACATGAGAGATTTAAAATGATTAACAATGATGTCGTGGCCGTGTTGTCAAACTGCCTTCTAAAAATCTACATTTGCCCCTAGATCTGCGCTGCTCCGGGCTTGGGTCTGAGAAGCCTCCCTTTGCAGGGGGCTGTGGTTCACGCGGAGCTGGTCAAAGTGCCGAGTAGAACCGACAGTGAGATGGGTCAGCTATCAGCCTCCCGTCATCCACAGCTCAGAGGACATCACAGAAGAGGGGGTGGAGAGAATGTGAGAGCCAGCGGACAACGGGAGGAGAGCCGTGGAATGCCGACCGCTGGCCGTGAGCCGGCCATGACAGCATGGACTCTCAGCAGTTATGGGATCTACACAAGGTCAAGCCAGTCAACATCCCAGCATGGGGAGCCCCCCAACCGCACACACACCCGGTGGAAGCAGTGGTTGGCAGTTGATGGCTACGGAAAGTCAGAGGGACTCTCCTTCTGAAGTGGGAGTGATTTCTTATTAATAAAGAAACTGCCTAGGCCCCTTGATAGGCCAACCCTTAGGTGGGAGGAGTAAACAGAACAGAATGCTGGGAGAAAGAAGCTGAGTCGAGGAGTCGCCATGATTCTCCCACTCCAGACAGACGCAGGTTAAGATCTTCTCTGGCAAGCCACCTCGTGGGCTACACAGATTATTAGAAATGGGTTAGATTAATATGTAAGAGCTAGCCAATAAGAGGCTACAGATAACGGGCCAGGCAGTGTTTAAAAGAATATAGTTTCCGTGTAATTATTTCGGGGCATAAGCTAGCCGTGTGGGCAGCCGGGTGCCGGGGACGCAGCCCCGCCGCTCCTATTACTACATCCTTCAGTTCTAGGGAAGTGACTCTGGGAGACTACTGGTAGCCCCAGAGGATGACCCACACCCATGGGACAGCACTAAGCAGACTCAAGGTGGGGGTCTTAGTCCGCCTTTTATCTCTGGAGTAAAACACGGACCAATGCCCTCTTCTGGCCTCTGCAGACACCAGGTACACACCTGGTACACAGACATGTATACAGTCAAAACACACACACACACAAAGTAAAAACAAATAATCTCTTCAAAATACCATCTTAAATGACTATCAAAAATCCTTTTATGTGAGCAAGGATTACTTGCTTGCAAATTCATTATATCTGCAAGCTAAAATATTTTATTGATCCACATTAAAGAAAAAAATCATAAGGAAAAATTTAAGTTGGTCAAACTTTCACAGCCACAGAGTCTGGACCTACAGACTCAACAGATACTCACAGACAGGGACCATTTGGGGGAAAGTTGCTGGATGTACGCAGACGACCTTTTCCGTTTTCTTTCTTTTCCCTGGTGTCCCCTGAACAATACCGAGCTTCGTAACATCTCATTGCTCTGACACTGCAAACTGAGAGCCATCTAAAAGCATGGAGGACACGAACTCACCACCACCCTATGGCGGGACAGTGGGTTTGGTATCATTGGGGTCCTGGAACCAAGCCCTGCATGGATGACCAGGAGTCACACGTTCAGGGCACATTAGAGCACCGTGTCAAAACTTAATGGACATGAAGCACTCTGTCGCCAACAGCAGAGGAATAGCTTCTATTGGACCAGTTCTCCAACGGTCAACATTTTGGCGCTGTGTGTGTGATTGAGACAGGGTCTCAGTCCTCGTTCTGTAGCTCAGACTGGCCTGGAACTCACTCTGTAGTCATGATGGTCTCAAACTCATGGCAATCTTCCTACCTTGGTCTCTTGAGTGCCAGGATTATAGTTATGAGCCATTGTGCCCAGATAAACATATTTTTCTTTTAATTTGAAAACTCCAAAAAGAGAGCAAAGGAGAGAGAAGTTGCGGGATATGGGAAGAAGGAAGGATGCCTTTCTACGCTTATTGGTCTTTAGTGTTTTGTCTGAGGCAAGGCCCAGCAAGAGTCAGAGTGCAGCAGACATGGAGGAAATGACAAGGGCTTCTTACGGAAGCAGCGGGCCAGGCATGGGACTTGCATCTAACGCCAGCACTCAAGAAGCTGCAAGGTCCAGAGGAGGTGGGGGAGGAACAAAGGGAGACAAAGACAGAGGGAAAGAGACAAGAGATGGGGAGGGTGGAAGGGAGAGTAGAGAGGAGGGATGAGAGAGGCGAGGGAAGGAAAGAAATCAGTAGAGATTTGGGGGTGTTCATAGTAGCTGAAAAATCAAGGAAGATGTCCCCAAAAGAATAATGTCACAGAAGCAGAACAAAGTCAGCGTGTCACCCCCCAGACTCCAGTGGCCTCTGAATGGTGTCTCAGAGCAGGTAGGCAGACACCCTGTGTAACCTGAGCAAGCAGTTCGCTGCCCTGCAAGGGAAACAGTTCAGACTGAGGGTTCTGCAAACCCAGTGCGTACTGAATCAAAAGGCTCTTATTCAGACAAGCCAGAGTCCTAAGTCTCCACACATGTCACTCACAAGGTCCCCCAAACAATCCCAAATCATAAAGTATAAACTTTACTATAAATTATGCAGGCAAGAGAACAGCCCGTGTCATAAAAGGGGGTGTGCCAGGGAGGCTGACCCTGAGATGACAGGAACATCTGTCTTCACATAACCCTTCCTTCTGATGGTTTAACATCTTTGCACCCTGCTGCCCTTCCCTAGAAGGAGCAAACCACTTCCTCAGGAGAAACCGGACCACATGAAAGCAACCAATCAGAAGCCAGCCCTTACCTTGTCTCTGGGATGTACAGGGCTCTCCATTACTTCCCTAGGAGTCAGGCGCCCAGGATTAGGAACGAGCCCCCACACCCTACGCCTTTCATGAGCTAGCCTGTCCTAACTCTGTTCCTGCACACGATCTCACCCACAGGGAGGCTCTGACCCACGTCTTCCCTTCCCTCGCTGCTTTTCCCAAAAGTGTACCTGGACTGGCCCTCTGTCCCTCCTCACAGGGGCTGTCACAGGCTATCTTAACAAGGACAGTTGTCCATCTCGTGGTCTCACCCTTGCATTTTAAAGCAATACTGAAGTTAGAAAGATTTTAAACTGGGGGCTGGAGAGAAGACACAAGCATTAAGAGCACTGGCTGAACTCCCAGAGGCCCCAGCACCCACGTGGGGGCTCACCCCTTTCCGTAATTACAGCTCCGTGGTCCCCAGTGTCCTCTTCCAAGCTCCTCCATGCAGGTGGCACACATAACCTCATGCTGGCAAATACACATGCATTAATAAAGTAAATAGTAAATTTTAAAAAGGAAAACAAAGGAGCCTATGAAATAGCCCACACTATAATACACAGTAACATCCTATCTCAAAAAAGACAATATTTAAAAAAAAAATAAGGTAAAATATAATATTTAAAAGTATAAAAAGTAAAACATGAAACACCAACAATTAATTCTGCACAAAACATTAAATTCTCATTAACACAAGTAGCATTTTCTGGAGCCAGTGAGGTGACTCAGTGGGCAAAGATGCCTGATGCCAAGCCTGAAGACCTGAGTTCAATCCCTGGAACCCACCGAGAAAGGCAAGAATTGACTCCACAGGTTGTCCTTTAACCTTTGCCCGTGCACTGTGGTACTTCACACATACACACATACACACACACACACACTCCTCATACATACACACATCATACACAAAAAAAAAATTTAAAAAGAAAGTTGAAGGCCCAACTTCAAAATTTACTATAAAAGTCACAGCGATGAAGCCCCGAGGCGCTGATGCTGCTTGAGAGGAAGTCTGTAACATGTTAAGTGGACTGAAGACAGCGCCGGAACGTGAACAGGCTCGTACAGTCAGTTCGCTTTAGACAAAGACAGCCCCGGAACGTGGACACACGCTCGTACGGTCAGTTTGCTTTAGACAAAGGTGCCAGTGCAACCCGAGGGGAAGAAGAAAGCTCTTTCAGTAAACAGTACTGAGCAAATAAACATCTAGAAAACACAAACCTGGGACAGCAAGAGGGCCCAGGGGGAAGATGTTTACCACCAAGCCTAAAGACCCGAGTTCAATCTCCAAGACTCACGGTGGAAAGAGAGAACCAAGTCCCCCAAGTTGACCTCTGGCCTCTCTACGTATGCTGTGGCAGGCATGTACGGCCACATACATGTACACACAACATAAAGAAATAGAATATAATAAAGCAAAGAATGAAAGGATGCCCCTCCCCTTGCATCACACACTAAGAATCAGTCTAGGGTGGGGCGTAGACCTGTGGTAGAAGCTAAAACTCTGAAGCTTCCAGAAGAAAGCACAGGCAAGTGTCTCCACTCCAAAAAGGGACACGACCTGGAAAGCAAAAGCCATAAAGGGGGGGAGCGTGATAAATCATCCTTCGGCAAAATTAAAAACATCAGCTCAGGAAAAGATAAGCGTGTAAAAACAAATACACCGGTTGTATCCTGGGAAATACCTGAAATACACAGCTAAGCACAGTCAGTATCTACCGTGCGCACAGCACTCCTACAAGCCATCAGCAGGAGAAAACAAAAGACACTTCGTGGGCAAGAGATTGGAACAGATGCCTCGCAGAGAAAGATATATGAATATATGATGTATGGATGGCTAAGACGCCCAGGAAAGTGATTTGTCACTGGGAAAATGTAAATTGAAGCCACACTGAAACCCATCGTGTGTCCTCTAGAATGGCCAACATTAAAGTCTGACAGAACTAAATGTTGGCACGGGCACAGGGCAGCTAGACTCTCTCCCTCTAGGGGTCACGTACTTAGGGGCTCACATACATGTGTCATAGAGTCCATGTGGGACTGGGAGGCTCCAGGGGAGCTCAGGTCATCAGCTTTGCAGTAAGCGTGTTCACCGAATGAGTCATCCCACTCGGACTCTGGCAGCTTCCTTCTTCTTCTTCTTCTTCTTTTAAGACAAGAAAAACACAGCACCCACAGTTCTCAGGCATTTGCCCAAAAGAAACAAAAACATGTGCCCTTCAAAGAGACTTGTGTAAACTATTCCCAGTAGCTTTACTCGTAACAGCCCCACACAGAAAACAGAGCAGATGCCAGAGAGAGAGCGGAGACACAGAGCAGTTCATTCAGATAATGAAACACCACTCAGCAGAAAGAGCAACGACAGCTTAGATGAATCTCAGAAGCCCGCATGGTGAAAAACGTCTTCCCTCGGAGTACACACCACATGAATCCACTTACACAAGGTTCAAGAGGCAAGAGCAGGGTTGGGGGGATGGCTCAATGGGTTTTGCGGTCGCAGCTCAACCTGAGGACCTTAGTTCTGATCCCCAGTGCCCATGTAAAGGCCAGGCATTGTAGCGTGAGCCTACAAGTCCCCGTTCTGAGGGTGCAGAGACAGGAGGGTCCCAAGGCTTGCTGTTCAGACAGTCTAGCTCCGGTGATGACTCCGGGTTTAGTGAGAAACCCTGCCTCAAATAACAAAGTGCAGAGAAAAAGAAGATGATGACAGAGGATGGTGGCCTCCGGCCTCCACATGTGCACACACATGCAAGCACACACACTCACCCCACACACTCATGCACACACATATAAAGAACAGGCAAAAGTCAGCTATGGTGACAACGATCCAGTACTGGTCCCCTAACAGTGAGTTGACTGGGAAGAGACTAGAAGGAACATTCTAGAACTGTGAACTATTCGTCAACTTAGTATGTGGCTCACCAGATCGTGCATCTTCCAGGAGAGAAATTTTACTGAAAAAGCAAATAAACAGCTCGTGATGACACCTGCCAGCATATTTCAAGGTAGCGTGCTAGTACCGAAGCCTTACTATGAAAACTGTCCGTTAAAACAGATGGATGAGTTGATACACGGGTGGATACGGAATAGAGCAATACAGCAATGGCGGAGGGGCAGTACCAGGGCCTGAACCTAGGGTGTCGTGTGTGCTGGGAAAGTGTTCTTCCACTGAGGGAGAACATCCCTACCTCAGCAAAATGCTAAGTGGCGGAGCTATGTGAGACCTTTAACCCATTCTCCACATCTGAAATTTTTCAATATAATATGGAAGGGGGAGACAGAAAAATAAGCGGGACACGGCTGGAGCTGGAGCTGTGTGTGAAGGAATGTCAGCAGCTTGCACTCAACACGAAACAAGGTTTAAAATAATCCCTCAAGCATTTGTGCAAAAAAAAAAAAAAAAAAAAAACAACCTGGCAGCGACTCCTTCCTGAATGACACTCTATTTTTTAATCATGGAAGGGAGGAGCTGACCCCAAGCTTGGCAGACAGAGTCAGCCAATGGGATGCTAACGGAAGTGGATGGGTGGAACTTCCAGGGAAGCCCGCCCCTTGTCTGAAAAAGCCCGAAAGTCATTCTGGGCTTCCCGCCACCGCACCGGTTCTGTGTCTCCACATTTCTCAAACCCAGAGCTGATGTAACCCGGTTCTAAAGACAGAAACACAGACAACAAATCAACAGGGAGGGATCTGCCTGCCTCTGCCTCCCGAGCGCTGGGATTAGAGGCGTACCCCACCATACCTGGCTTGAATTACTTCATTTGCTTGTTTGTTCCATTAACGTGTAGGTAGTGATGCTTACTTAAACTTCTCCACAAGAGTTAGCAGACATGGACCCTGAACCTTCCAGATTTCAAAGCCTTTGACTTTCTTCAAAGCAAACTTGAATTTTCACAGCAAGTCGCCCGGGGGAGACGGCTCTTGGTAAAAGGAGAGCGCGTTCACCAAATGAAGAGGCTACTGTCTTGCTTAGAGGCAGTTAACACAGCAGACACCTTGAACCATGGGTTCTCATAAATCTTGTTTGGGGGAAGGGGGAAAAAAAAACCTTTCAATTCCCACTGGAAATATGCAAAGCAGCCTCCATGCGGTAAATCTTCCTTTTCAGTCCTAAGGAGATAACTCAGACCTATTAACCTTCCATGTTATTTTCAACTTCATTATTCGAGCTGACGCGACAAGAGAGCGGGACGGCTCTTTCTGGCAGAGTGCATGTAAATCGCTTTCCCTAAGGAAATTACTTCTCTGGCCTGAATGTTATTAATCTAAATTCTCCCTTAGTCAAATTGTTGCCCATAATAAATATGGAACAGGTTAGGATACTCAGTGAGTGTGGCACACTTGGCAGAAGCTGCGCCCACTTCTAACATGTCCCCCTCAGAGGGGGATGGCCCCAGTTGGTTCCTGCCTCAGGCCCCTGAGGATGTTCCTAATCCTGTTGAATCTTCTTCCCTAAACACCATTATCCCATCCATCCCTTCCACTCCAACTCCAGCATCCTGGTCAAACCCCACTAATGGTCTCCCCTCAAGGAACAACTTCCCAAGGAAACGTCTAAGTTTGAACCACCGCCTGTCACGGGCTCAATCCACACACTCTACCCAGCTCTCCAAGGTCAAGGCCTCCTCGCCCTTCAGGTAGCTAGGCAGGATTATCGCTCTGGGGTAAGTGTTTCCTGATAGCACTAGGAGGACTTGATCGTGGTTGTCAGCTTAATTGGATCTGGAATCCACACCACTCTCTGCACTTCCATCCTGGACGGAGACCCCCAGCAGGAATCCAGGGTTCCTCCAGACCTTCCCCACCGGTTAGGACTGCAGAGGCATCCAGCCTCACGGACTGCACAGGTACTGGGTTCCGGTCTCTCTCTCCAGCATGGCACCACCACCACTGGTCTCCAGCACATATCCCATATGCCAATTGTGTTGGATGGTTTTGATGTCAAGTTGAACAAGTTACAGTCGTCTGAGATGAGGGAGCCTCAGCTGAGACAATGCCTTCATAAGACTGGGCTTAGGCCAGCCTGTGGGGGCACTTTCTTAATTAGTGATAGACGGAGGAAGACCCCGCTCACTGCAGGCCGGTGGTCCTGGACGTTATATGAAGGCATGCTGAGCAAACCAGTAAGCAGCACCCTTCTGCGGCCTCTGCATCGGCCTCTGCCTCCAGGTTCCAGCCCAGCTTGAGTTCTGGTCCTGACTTTCTTTGATGCTGAACAGCACTGTGGAAGTGCAAGCTAAATAAACCCTTTCCTCTCCAACTTGCTTTTAGTCATGGTGTTTCATCATAGCAATATAGAAACCCTGACTAAGACACTGATCTAATTAATCTCTTGTAATATATTCATCCTATCGTTTCTGTTCCTCTGGAGAACTGTGGCTAATGCACCATTTAGAAACCCATTCTAGGCCAGAGAGATGGCTCAGCAGTTAAGAGTGTGAACTGTCCTTGCAGAAGACCTGAGCTCAGTTCCCGATACCCATATTAGGAGGCTTACAATTGCCTGTAGCTCTAGTTCCAAGGGATCCAACACCCTCTTCTGGCCTCTAGAGACACAACACTTGCATTCACATACCCACATATAGACACACACATACACGTTTTTAAAAAATTAAAAGTACACATAGCTTTTAAAAGACCCATTCTGCTTATTACCTAAGTTTTTTTTTGTTTTTTTGTTTTTTTTTTTTTTTTACAAACCTCTCCATCTCAGAGCATGGGGAGGAAGGCGGGGCTTGCTAACTCGCTTCTGTGCAGCCCAATCCTACCTGTTGGGCAGGCCAATAAGAATTCATCAGCAAAGATGCTCAATTCTGACAAGGCAGCCCGAAGGATGGAGGAAACTGCTTGCCATAATGCAGGGGGTGGCGGATCACAAGAAGCTTTTTTTCTGTTTCTACTGGGGTTCTTTCCAGGGTAATTACAAGAAGTTGAGAATCTATTTGGGGACTTGTAGCTCATTAAATGAGTTTCCATCTGTGTACCCACCACCTGAGAAGTATCGCTTTGTACAATTCCCCGGCTTTATTGTGTGGAAGTCAATCTGCAGTATGTACGCTGAAAAGACCGTTTCAATCGCTCCTGATTACACGGAATGAAGCCAGGCTGGCGTCAGGCCTGCCTCCTGCACTCCCTACCCCTTAAGGGGGAGGGGGTGCTGCAAAGCCCCAGCTTCCAGAACAGCCTGGACCCTTTGCTCCACTGTAGGGTGGGACCACTTCTCCAGCCTGTGTGGATGCTCCCTGCCCATCCCTGCAGGACTCGACATTCACTGGGAGAACCTTAACTGGAGGATTCGCTTTGAGAGTCCAAGCATGTCCTAGGTCGATGGATTTTATTTAAGGGCTAATGTTCCCAGGGAGGAGGGGAAACAGGGAAGCGCTCACTGCTGGTGTCACCCTGATGTCAGCCTGAGCCCCCAGGCCTGCAGCTATGGAAGACCAAAGATGACGACAGAAATCACTCTGTGCTGTACAGTCTAGAAGTAACTCGCCAAAGAACAGGGTCCCCCTCCTCCATGTTCCCTCTCCTCAGACTTTCTCCAAGAAAGGTGCACAGAGACTTATGTCTTCCTTCTTAAGCTACATCAGAAACCTCTCTGCAGGCAGCCAGTTCCGACCAAAGGATTCCCCATCTCTTTCTAGCAAGCCCTTCCCAAGATCCCCCCTGTCACATTTGGACTGGGTCCCAGCCATGCAGGGGACAGAGGGCTGAATCACCCTGTGGCTAGGAGGTTAAATCTATCAAATGACGACCCTCTAAAGTTGAGGAGCACCACATCCCCTGAGCACGATGACCAGCCCCTGAAATTGAGGACCTCGGGAAAACCCTTGCAGAAGAGCCCACCCTGCCAGAAGTCACGATGGCAGATGACACCACCCAGGTCTACGCAAATGCCCTCCCTGCCGTGACAACATGGGAAACACGGTAGACACAGGAAGCCCCCAGGAGGACTGCTCTCAGGAGTGGCTTCTCTGAGACTTAGTATGCACAGCGGGGCAGAGAGATGCCTGTCACTCAAGTGTTCTGATCCTCAGCACACGGATAATAGCCGTGTGCAGAGGCAGCAATGTGCGATCCTACCCTCGGGTGGGTAGCGGCAGGCGGATCTCTGCAGCCTCCTTGCCATCCAGGCTAGACAAATCTATGAGCTCTAGGTTCAGTGAGAGACCCTGGCTCAAACAACAAGGAAGAGAGCAGCCAAAGACCAGGCCCAACATGGTCTCCACATGCATTTGCATACACACAAACATGTACACACAGAAACATGTATGCACACAGATACACACAAAATAAACATTTCCAGGAAGTTCTGCAGGTCCTGGAGGAAACAAGTCAGCCCGAGAAGAGTTAATCCTGCCACGGTCATAGATTAGAAGATGAAACTCCTGCCCATGCACAGAGGTACCAAGAACATCCGGAGCACAATAAATCCACGCGTGCAGAAGGCCTCTCTCCTCATTTGTTAGTCAGCGATGTGTGAAAATGTTAATGAAGGGAGCTATAATCTATGAGAATTCCACTATTAAAATGTAGTTCACGTCTGAAGGCTTCTGCTTACACACAGCCCACTGTTCATCAATCCTTCCTGGGCACTGCTAATAATAGACGTAATTGCCTCGCTCCGTCTAGCCGCCTTCACCCCTGCGAGTCTAAGATTTGCTACAACTGCTATTGTAGAAATTATTTTCATGCTATTAACTTTGAGCTTTATTATATGTGTTCTTAAGAGAAAATAAATGCATAAAGATTGTAAATGTGTATCAGGTTCCCAGGGAAAGTATTGTCTAAAATAGAATACAATGACAAAGACACCGGGATAGGTGATAGAACGCCCCCTTCCCGCACAGAAGCCTAAATTAGGTTGTGCGCGTTTTCTTCTCAGAGAGGAAATTTCTACTCTAAAACCAGCTGCGCGTTGGCTGCTGCAAAAAAGAGGTTTGGAGAGAAGTTCATGAGGGGGGAACTGTATACCAAGCTCAGGTGGGGGCCCTCCCTCTTCCCAGGGGGCCCCTCCCCTTCACAGTGGATCCTCCCCTTCAGAGTGGGTCCTCCTTCTACACAGTGGGTCCTCTCTCTTCATAGTAAGCCATGCTATTTTAAAGTTGGGTTTCCCACTTCCCAGAAAATCCTCCTGCTTCACTGTGGGCCCTTTCTCTTCATAGGAAGTCTTTCTCATCCCTAATGGGTCTTCCCTCTTCATAGTGAATCTTGGCAAATAGTCCTCCACCTTCACAATAAGTGCTCCTCCGCAGTGAGCCTTCCCTCTTCATAATAAAATAAGTCCTCCAGCTTGCTGGTGGACCCTCCCAGTTTTAAGAAGCGCCCCCCCCCCACTTTTCCTAGTAGGTATTTACACACTCTGAACCAGCGCCACTACCACCACCCCAGCCTCAGGAAACTCAGGAACACAGAAGGGCACTGACAACTCCTCTGGGAACCAACAGGGCAGCCCCACTGCACTGGCAGCCTGTGTGTCTCCCAGGCGTGTGGCATAGCAGGGAGAGCCTGGCTGTCGCTGCAGACTCCTAAGCCTGGGACCTGATGGCCACAGAGCCCAGGGTCAGTCATCAAGTTCAGTGTTGACCAAGATGCACAGGGTGGCATGTACAACATTGTGCAGACACAATGGCGTTCTCGGAGAAGAGTAGTGGATATTCGTCCCAACCATGACTTTGGGCTATCTGGCCTGACAGAGGTGGGGCGAAGACCCACTGCAGGGATGTGACCCTCACTACGAACCACAGAAGTGTCCTCTAGAAGTTCAAATGGATGACCTGACTCATAGCCATGGGAAATTCCAGACTCTTTCACACCAATCAGGCCCTGGATCTCAGAGTGCCAGCTGTCTCTTCAGGCTGTGGAGCTGACCTGTGAGGATGGGGAGAGGGTGATAAAGAAAAGGAGAGAGGAGGGCAGATCCCACAGGCTGGGGCCTTTCCTGTGGCAGGCACTGTCCAGCCAGTGTAGGGGAGGAGAGAGGACAGAAGCTGTGGGGACTCAATCTTAGAAATCCACTCTTGGGTATTTGCTAAGAGGGTGGGTCAAAAGAATCCACACTGGAAGTGTTTCCTGGAAGGCAACACACATGCACAAACACACACACACACACACACACACACACACACACGCATAAACTAAGACACATACACACACTCACATAGACATAGACACAGACATACACACAGAGACATAGACACACATACACCACTCATACTCACAATGACACACGTTTACACACACTCATATAGACACACATACACACACCACTCATGCATTCACAATGACATATGCCTATACACACTCATAGGCACACACACACACAAACACACATACACACACTCACATAGACACAGACATACACACAGAAACACATACCACTCACATACCATGACACATGCCTATACACACTCAGACACACACACACACACACCACTCACTTACAATGACACACGTTACACACAGAGGACACTGGACGACCTCAGAAACTGACCAGAGGATCTGTAATCTGAAGAGCTGAGGAGCACTGCCAGGTAGATGAGTCGGCTCCTCCCACCCTCCACGACTGCCAGTGGACAAGGGGGCGGCCTTCACCTCCCAAGCAGTTTTCCTGTTACCTGCAGAGAGGGCGGCAGTGCCCAGCAGAGGCCTCCAGGCTGCCCGTCACCGTCAGCCCAGAACACCACTCTCCATCTTAAGGGAAGCTCATGTCCAGGGAGTCCACACGCTGACTGTCCTCACGCTCACCAGAGAATGCTCTGGAGTGTGTTCTGAGGGTTTACGGTGCTGCTCATAATCACAGTAGCAACAGCTAGAGGGTCGAGGAGCGCCCGCTCCCCATGACACGGCCACCATCGGACTGTGTAAATGTTAAAACATGTGACTGTGTTTATACATACAATCGAATAGGTCCTGTATCAAGTGCGGACTGTGTCTCATCCTCTCGGGTAATCAAAGGTGGTGGGGAGAACTTGACTGTGTAAAAGCACACTGACAAAAGATCAGAAACTGGGCGAAGGTGGGACAGTTGCCACTTTCTCACCTTTTGAACATTTCTTGAGAGAAACCACACTAGAAACGTCCATATCTTTGCTTAAAAATTCTAAAATAAGCCGGGTGATAGCAGCACACACGTTTAATCCCAGCACTCAGGAGGCAGAGGCAGGCAGATCTCTGTGAGTTCGAGGCCAGCCTGGTCTACAGAGTGAGTTTCAGGACAGTCAGTACCGTGATACAGAGAAATCTTGTCTCAGAAAACAAAAAACAAACAATAAAAGAATTCTAAAATAAAAAATAAGAAACTTGTGGGATCCAAAGGTTTGGAGGCTCTGGTGGATAGAATGAGAAAGTCCCCCATAGGTTCAGGCGTTTGAACAATTGGCCCCAGATGGCAGCGCTGCTTGGGGAGGTTATGGGGCAGGGCAGCTTTGCTGGAACAAGTGTGTCACTGGGGGAAGAGTGCGAGAGTTCATGTTTGAGGCTGAAGGTGAGAGTTCTCAGCTTCCTGCTCCTGTCGCCAAGCCTGCTGCTTCCTGCCATGTCCTCCCACCATTGTGGACTCTCCTCCCCCTGGAGCTGACAGCCCACTTAAACGCATGCGTAACTCTTGGTCATTCTGCTCTATCACAGCAAGAGAAAAGTAATACAAGAGTTTTGTTGTGACGGTTTGTATTTTTGTTTTCTTTTTTGTTTTCAGACAGGTAGCTCAGGCTGAGCCAGGACACTCAATCCTCCTGTTTCAACCATCCAAGTGATATGACTCACAGGCATGTGCCACCATGTCTACACAGAACCCAACCATTTCCTTAAATCTGGCACTTTGAGTATGTGCATTTGTGCGTACGTATGTGTTGGGGTGCACGTTCGTGTAGAGGCCAAAGATCAACGGCACAATCATTCCTGAGGACAACCTTGTCTTTTTTGAGACAGGGTCTCTCATTGGTCTGCCGATCATCCGTTCAGCTAGGCTGAGTGGCTAGTGACATCCCAGCCCATCCATTCCTGCTCCCCCAGGCCTGCGACTACAAACACATGCCACCACACTCAGCTCTTTACTGGGTTCTGAAGAGTGAACTCAGGTCCCCATGCTTAGCAGCAAGCACTTTAGCCACTGAGCCCATTTGGTACCTTCTGATGGCAAAACCTGGTAAAATAAAGACAATTTGTAGTTCTTGTCTCTCTTGTGTACATACGCTCCACTGTGGGAATGTTTGCTCACAGGGTGCGGGCCCTAACACCGCCATCTGCCTGAGCATATGAACACACTTTAACTCTTCAGAAATCTGAAAAATTATGGAACCTGCGGTACAGCTGACCCCAACAGTTTCAGATAAGGAGCCACACACCCGCAGACAGCGGCTCCACCCTGGGTGTCCATGTGTTGTGACACTAGAGTAAGTCCCTCTGGGTCCTCAACTTCCTAGCCCACTATGAAGGATGGAGATCGTTAGTGTGCTACAGATCCCTGAAACACCCTTCCCTTCGACCCCCCCCCCCTGAAGTCTCTTTGAAGCATCATTTGTTGGCCAGAGGGAGGAACCTAGGCCTTTGGAAGAGGAAAGAGGATTCTGGATGTCCAGTGACAGCAGGAAGTTATATGCCCATTGGGGAGGACAGGACCTGACAGTGACCCATTGTGCTGGGTCAACTTAACCCATGCTAAAGTCTTCTGGAAGGAGGGAACCTCAGTTGAGAGAACACCTCCCTCGGATTGGCCTCTAAGCAAGTCTGCGGGGCATTTTCTTGATTAATGATTGATGTGGGAGGGCCCAGCCCATCGTGAACAGTTCCACTCCTGGGTCACGGGTTTATAAGAAAACAGGCTGGGCAATTCACGAGGAGCAAGCCAGTAAGCAGTGGCCTCTGCTTCAATTCTTGCCTCCAGCTTCCTTCCTTGAGTTCCTGTCCTGACTTCTCTCAATGGCAGACTATAAAAAAGACACCTAGAGAAGCTAAATAAGAAGGAGAACCCAAAGAAAAACATATAGGCATCCTCCTGAATATTAACCTTCCTTCATCAGGTGATGAAAGGAGACAGAGACAGAGACCCACATTGGAGCACCGGACTGAAATCTCAAGGTCCAAATCAGGAGCAGAAGGAGAGAGAGCACAAGCAAGGAACTCAGGACCGTGAGGGGTGCACCCATACACTGAGACAATGGGGATGTTCCATCAGGAACTCACCAAGGCCAGCTGGCCTGGGTCTGAAAAAGCCTGGGTCAAAACTGGTCTCGCTGAACATAGCGGACAAGGAGGACTACTGAGACCTCAAGAACAATGGCAACGGGTTTTTGATTCTACTAGACCTATTGGTTTCGTGGGAGCCTAGGCAGCTTCGTGGATGCTCACCTTACTAGACCTGGATGGAGGTGGGTGGTCCTTGGACTTCCCACAGGGCAGAGAACCCTGATTGCTTTTTGGGCTGACGAGGGAGGGGGACTTGGTTGGGGGAGGGGGAGGGAAAGGGGAGGCAGCGGTGGGGAAGAGACAGAAATCTTTAATAAATAAATAAATTAATTAAAAAAATACATGCAAACAAAACATAAAAAAAAGACACCTAAGCTAAATTAAACCCTTTCCTCCCCAGGTTGCTTTTGCTTAGAGCCATTATCACAGCCATAGGAACCTACTCTACACTGTAGGGTCCAAATACCTAGCCCAACCCTACTGAAAGGGACTCCCTGCTGTCCTGGCCTGAGCTCCTCGCTGGACCCATCGGGATCAGGAGCTTGCCTCTCCGAGGGGCTTCTCTGGGATTGCTCTTCTGAAGAAGGGAAGGAGGTGTCATGGTGGTTTATAAAGGCTTTGGTGATGGAGAAGTGGGTGAAGGGAAGGGGCTCTTCTCAGGCCCAGGACTGGAAGCTCTAGCTTCCTCCTTGTCACGTGCCCTGCCTGCAAGCATGAAAATCACAGGGAAGGGACAGATAATTGTCCCCCTCGTTGGGGATGGTCTCCAAAAGCACAGCATCCCAGCTTGATGGCGTTTAATTTTCTCTTAATTTGGGCCCTGCCGCACTATTCTAGGACCCCCCTCTCTAAGTGTTTTAGGGAGATGGTAATGGCCTCCCACTAAAATAATTCAACCATCACTATAATTTTAGTGCCACCATCAAAATGAAATAATGGCTGTTTACTACGTCACACCTTTCAAATGACCTTCATTTGAATACAAATTGTGGCTGGAAATGCTAAAAGCTGCTCAGGTTCCAGAAGGCTGCAAAGCAACGCTTAAGAAGGGTTACTCTTCCGGAGCCTCCTCCCCTCGCTGGAAATGGCTCTCTTCCTCCTGAGCTGCTGGAGAGGCTGTGGAACAGGGAGCAGGAGCTGGAGGAGGCATCCGTGAAGCTGGTGAGGGAAACAGTACCTGGTGGCAAGGGCAGAGTCAGAGCCGATGCGGGAGCCACCTCCTCCAGGGAGCTAGGGCAGAGGCTGCCCTTCCAGGACAGGTCCCCAGGGTCATCGCTTTTCTACATTTTCCTGGTTCATTCTAGCCTGCTTGCTGCTCACCCTTGCCATGTTGTCCTCCTCCAGGCACACTAAGATCTGGCCAAGTCCTGAGCCTCGGCCTCATCCATCCTTTTGGATCCATTCAGGACCCCACTCTGCTGGGTACAAGAGGAAGCTGGTCTCCTGGCGTGCCCATTATTTTCTAAGCAAGTGTTCCATCCGAATTTACCAGGAGGCTTCGGGTGGGAGGAGGATAGAGCCTTACATCTATCTCAGGCACTCCAGTTAAGAGTGTGTGTGTGTGTGTGTGTGTGTGTGTGTGTGTGTGTGTTCAATTCAGGAAGAGAAGACTGCATGCATGTCAGAGGACAACTTCAAATGTCACTCCACACCCACTGTCCATCCGTTTTTCTTTTAAGGTAGAGTCTTTCATTGGCCCCAGACCTCCGCCAAGTAGGCGACGCTAGCTGCCAACAGGCCCTGGGGATCCTTCTGCCCCCACTTCACCAGTGCCGGGATTGGAAGCACCTGCCAACAGGCCGCTGTTTATGTAAGTGCCGGGGCTCAAACTCGGGGTCCTTGTGCTCAGTGCTCACAAGGCGGGCGCCTTGTTGGTGGAGTCATCTCCCCAGCCCAGGCATATGGCTCACTCGGTTTCATAAGCCAAACAACCATCCTCTAAACAAACACCTGCTGTACTGGAATCTCATCCCCAGGACTTCCTACCACACCAGCAGAGCAGCAACTCCCTTGTCTAAAACAGGCTGTGCCTATCTGTGACTTGTGTCCCACATGAAAGTAGATCTAGATCCCAGGTCTGGCCACTTTTTGACAAGGGTGACTCCCAGTGAGGGCTCGCTATCTCAAAGCCTTTGTTTCCATATCTGTAAAGGAGCAATAATGACATCAGCTATCTAGCAGGCCACCACGGTGTGTAAATGTCCCAGTGCCTGGGTGTGCACAGCAAAGCTCGACTCAGTACTGCCACCAACATGGACAAGCTGGCGTCACAGCAATATAAACACGTACAATGTCCGATTTGTTACAGACCCACATCTGCAGCTACCACCCCGCCTTCCAGCCGTTCTCAACAGCAGCACACACCCACATACCGCCATCCTGCTCCCATCCAGTGCCCCTGCCTGGCTGGGGTCTAGAATGTTCTCTATTCTCTCTGCCCTACCAGCCCACCCTGCCCTGTGCTTCTGCCCTCCAAGAAGGTCCTTAGTGCTCAGTGCCCACAAGACAGCCCACCTGCTCCCAAGGCCACCAGTTATTGACTCTCAAAGACAAATTCCTTGAGGCAGGAGTTCTCTTCCCACAGGATCTTACTCCAGAGCCTGAGGGCCAACTGAACACACTGTGGCTGCAAAGAGAGAGTGGGGATTCCTCTCCCTCCTGTCAAGCACCGCAAGATTCCCTTCCCAGCACCCCAGGCTGGTTTCTCCATGGCTGCCCCTCACTGGCCTCACTGGCCCTCTGCTCGCTCCGTTCTCTTTGCTCCCGATGGTGAACTTCATGGTGCTTCTCCATGGAGAACAAGAAACCCACAGGGCCTCCCCCTCCAAACATTCTACTTCCTTTCATTCTCCCGAAATCCCCAGCTGATTTCAGTGGCTCAGCAGCTATGCGCACTCTTGGTTCCCATCTCTCTCTAAATCAGAGTGTCACACAGTACCACGGGCTACACTGTGGATGTCTAGCAATCACCCTAAAAGGCCATAGAGAGTCTCCAGCTACATGGAGTGTCCAGAGGAGGTAGATCCATGGGAAAGATAGATTAAGGAGCCATAGGGAACCTAGCGGGGCTGAGGGTGGAGCTAGCTGAAGAGAATGGGTTTCTTTTGGGACAATGAAAATGTCCTAAAACCAGGTACAGCAATGACTGCGAACTTGGAATACACTAAAAGCTACTGAATCACAACTTAAAGAGGACTGATTGTTCCTTATGTAACTTCCATCCCCATAAAACCATTAATACTGTCTAAGCAAGCTCCAGCCTCTTGCCTCTAACTCCCACAACCCCAGCAGACTGACCTGCTGCCGCTCCATCTCACCCACCCCAAGAGCGCCTGCCCGCAAGGCTCACCCCCAAACTCATTGATTTGTCAGGCTTGCACTCAACAAATGACAACTACATATCTCCTCAAAAGTTCACAAGCATGGTTGACACACAGGTCTTGCTCCCAAGAAGCCCCAGGCTGATGAAAAAACAGACAGCCGTAGAATCCCAAAGCAAGCCCAAGGTCACTCGGAGGGTACTGAGGGGGACTGTCACTGAATCTTTCAGGGTTCACTCTTAGTGCTCTTCAGAGAGTCTGGAGCCCCAAGGCTAATATATGGTGGGCGTAAAGAATGGTATGGCCTTCAGGAGGCCTGGAATCTGCTCCCTGTGGGTGTGACTGGCTGGGGGCAGCCCCTCCTGTGGCCTAGAAGTCTTCCCCAGACAAGGGAATCCTCCTCCCAGCCAAGTCTTCCTCAAGCAGGACCCCCTCCAGTGGAGTCTCATGCAGTAGAGTCCTTCCCAACCAGGGTCCTCTGGTGTGGGAGAATGGTCTGTATTCTGTCAATTATATTTTAAATAAACGCTGATTGGCCAGTAGCCAGGCAAAAAGTATAGGTGGGACAACCAGACAGGAAGTAGAGGTGGGTCAATGAGAACAGGAGAATTCTGGGAAGGAGGAAGCCCATTCCTCTACCGTTGTGAGCCTGCCACAGAAGAAGCAAGATGAGACTGCCTTGCTAAAAAAGGTACCTAGCCATGTGGCTAACATAGGCAAGAATAATGGGCTAATATAAGTTATAAGAGTTAATAAAAAGCCTGAGCTAGTGGACCAATCAGTTTATAACTAATATAGACCTCTGTATGATTTCATTGGGACTTAACAATTGCGGGAACCGGCAGGACAGAAAACCTCAGTCAACTGTCCTCTCCAACAGGGTCCCACCCAGCAGGGTCCCACACATACACCAGCATCCTTCCCAAGAGTCTCCCCTACAGTGGGATGCTCATCGGTGGAGTCCCACCCAATGTTGTCTCCCTCAACAAGCTCCTCTCCAAGTGGGGTCCTCCCCTGGGAAGCAGAGGTACAAATCTTTCACAGAGACACTTGCTTCAGGCAGTTCACGAGGATGCGAGTTGGCAGGATAACCTTTCAAAATACTGTTGGGTAGACTCATCTGAAGAGGGAAAAAGGTAGGACTGGGGCTGTGGGTGAGTGGTAGAATGCTTGCTTCCCATGTGTGAGGCCCTGGGTTCAACCCCCAAGACTGCAATAGAAAATAGGGAAAGGCAAAACATGATTTCTTCTCTCTCTCTCTCTCTCTCTCTCTCTCTCTCTCTCTCTCTCTCTCTCTCTCATTTGTCCCAACAAAACTTTAAGTAAATGAATGATTTGACTACCATTGTTTACCCCCACTGGGGAAGAAAATAATTGACTTTTGTTTAAAGGCTGGAGTCCGACTTTGGCTGCCCTTCAGGAGTCCCTTTGGCAGTCTCTGAGCTGACCCTGGAGAAGTGGTGATGGCTCGGTGTTTGCTCAGACAGAGAAGCTGCCATTGAGGCGCGGGCTTTTCTGTGCAATGGGGAAGCACATGATCCCAAGGTTGGCTAGCCTCAACAACACCAAGAAATACCTCAGAAGGAACTGCGAGGCCAGGGCACCAAATGCTGGGGCTCTTGTTACCTGACCCAGGCTCCCAGTAGCCCTCCTTGACTGTGTAGCAGCCTCACATCGACCGAGCTCTTCTGCATGCCCAGCCCCAGGGTTCTCTCACAAAACGACCTGGAGGGAGGAGATTCAGGGGCTCCTGCTCTGGGACGGACCTCTAATGGTGGCACTGGGCCTTGAACAGTATTTAATTAGATTGAAACAAAGAAACGCAATTTCCCTGCACTCCCAGCGCCTTGGAATGACTCCAGGCTGACATTTAGGGGGATTCTCCAAGATGATTAATTCATATCCGCCTCACCAGCCACGCACATTCCTGGACTTAGCGACAACTGACGTTTTATTATTTTTTTATTTTTATTTATTTATTTATTTATTTATTTTGAGAAAATGACCTCACAGAGAGTGGGGCCAGGGTGAAAGCGCTGCTTCTTCCACATTGCTCTTGCTTGAGGAAATGCTGGTGAAGGACCTTAAAGGAGTCCAAAAAATAAAAGTTTCCAAACCCTGGGAAAGACATTGAGCCGAGGAGAGAGGATTCAGGGACCATGTAAGCAGCACACACAGAGCAGAGTGAGATCCTAACTGTACCTGAATGAAAAGCCACGGGGTGTAGTGCCTGTCTGTGCTCGTGCACACACATGGCAGGTGCGTGTGCAACCCGTGTGGAGGCCAGAGGTCCACACTACCGCCTCTCTCTATCGCTTCCCATTCTGAGATGAGGTCTCTCACCCATTAACAGGGACTGCTGAGCAGCAAGCCCCAGGGACCCCCCCCCCTGGATCCGCTTCAGTGCTGGACTCCCTACCAACTGACCCATCCCCCCAGCCCTGAAAAACCAACAGTCCAGTGATGAGGTGCTAACACCGGCACCCTTAGAAGACAGAGCAGAGGGCCTGGGTTCGGTTCCTAGCACCCACGTGGCAGCTCACAGCTCTCTAACTCGGTTCTTCTGACCTCCTCCGGGATCAGCAGGCACATGGTGCACATACGTGCATACAGGCAAAACACACAGAGACACACACAAATGTTTTTTTTAATTAGGAGGAGGAGCTAGCACAAGGAGGAGGCACCAGCACAGTGGAGGAGGAGGAGCCCGCATGCAGGACTTCCTGCAGAGATTGCAGGGACAGAAGCTTCTCAGAGCCCAGCGCAGCTCCAGGGCTTAGGTGGGTAGGTGGCTGTAGACGGCAGCAGGAAAGTATTTCTGAGTAAGAACAGGAGGGTCTGGAGACCCACAGGAGATGGGCAGAGAGAAACCTAGTTTGGCGTGACCCTGAGATGGTCCAAACCCTCTACGCTGACCTGGAAAGCAATGCCGTGGCTCTCTGCCTGAGCCTCAGTTTCCTGAACTGAGATTCTCTGCAGCAAGCCAGTGCTTATGTCTGGGTGCTCGTGGTGCAGGCTGTTCTACCACATGGCGGAAGTCCAGCTTCCTCATCACCTCCTCTGGGCAGCCTCCGGCCCTGGAGGCCCACGAGGACGGAGGGATGGGGGCAGTAACCTCGTCCTTCTGTATTATCTCCTCGCTTCACCGAAGACCCTCTGCTCCAGGACAGCGTCTCACACAGGGACTGTTGACATCAATCCTTCAGCTTGTTTAGAAACGGCTTGTCTCCAAGTACAGGCCACCATACAGTGTGCCACCCCATTTGGAGTTTATTTTACATTAAATCTCCAAGCCAGAGACCCTCCCATTGGTCTGCATAAAGCAGAATTATGGGTCCAAGTGTTTTTAAAAATAGATGCAACTCCAGACTCCAAGAAACTGAAGGGACATTATGGGAATACACAACCATATTGTTTTGTTACCGTATGAAAAATTGGATTCCCTGACTCCAATTCTCCCCTCCTGCTCCTGGCTCCTCCCTCACCTTGTTTCTCACCTGAGTCGCTGTGGTGGCTCCTAGCACTAAGAACAAGATATATTACAGCGCAGAGCAGCCCACACAAAGCTCCAGGGTCCCAAGCTGCTATGCACACAGTACGGGGCCCTGGCAAGCTCCCTTCCTCCTGCACTTTCATGCAGCCTGCCATTCTAGGCCGAATGGCAAATCAGCTCCACAGTTCTAAGCTGAATTTCAGATGTATTTCATCCCAGGCCTCCCGTGACAGCAGTCCTGGCGTGGGCTCCGTGTGTGCATGCATGTGGACACCTATGTGCCACGGTGCGGGAGCAGTTCAGGGAGTTGGTTCACTTCTTCGATCATGTGGGCCCTAGGAATGGAACTCTGGCCACTCAGGCTTGGTGGCAAGCATACACTGACCCACCAAGGCGTGCATCAGTCCAAGAGAAGCTCTTTTGAACACTAAGTTTCTGAGATGTGAAAACTCCTAGGCCAGACACTATGGACACGGCAGTGGGGGCTCCTAGGCCAGACTCCATGGACACGACAGTGGGGGCTCCTAGGCCAGACACCATGGACATGGCAGTGGGGGCTCCTAGGGCAGACACCATGGACACGGCAGTGGGGGCTCATGCTTTGACCCATAGAATGGGAGAAGTGGTTCCTTCATGCACTTTCGTGGCCAAAGGATCGAAGTCACCACAATTCCTGTGAGCTGTGAGGGCTAAGAGTCACACTGACCCCCACGAGGAAACCGTCTCATCTGGGTAAGAGGTGCAGAAACACATTTGATATGGACAACAAGGAAGCCTATGGCCATACTACTCCTGAGTGTCTTCCAAAAGAATTAAAATCCCAATGTCAAAATATATATATATTGCTGAAGCCTGGAGTAGCTCAGTCTATAAAATCCTTGCCTTGCAAGCATGAGGACCTGAGTTCAAATCCCCAGAACATATACAAGAGCCAGGTGTAACTAACAAATGCCTTAACCCAGGAGCTGTGGGGAGCCAAGATAAGAGGATCACTGGGGCTTTGCTGGCCACCAGCCTAACTCCAGGTTGATAAAGAGGCCCTGTCTCAAAAGTACATGGCAGAGAGTGACCCAGCAGGACATCTGATGCCCCCTCTGGCCTCTAGGTGCACACACACACACACACACACACACACACAATAAGTCAATGAATTTAAAATAAAACTTAGAAAACACTGGGCATGATGGACTACACTTGTAATCCCTGTGTTGGGGAAGCAGAGGTGGAGGCTGAGGGTCCCTGGAACCCAGTGGCCAGTCAATTAGCTTATTGATGAGTTCCAGACCAGTGAGAGACCCTGTCCCAAAGCCAGTGGGTAGCATTTATGAGGATGACAGCTGAGGTTGTCCCCTGGCCTTCACACACACACAGAGAGAGAGGGGGGGGGCACCTGTACACATAAGAACACATGCACACATATATGAAAATCATTGCCATATCCACAAAATGTGGAAACTCTCCGGGCCCACCCCAGCGGACAGAGTCCAGAAGACGTGGGAGAAATACACTGGGGTGTGAACTCTGCAGTAGTACTCAGCCCTGGAGAGGAAGGAATCCTGTGATCTGTGACAATGCGGACGAGCCTTGAGGACACTGAGTGAGGCAAAATCACTCTAGGAAGACAGACGCTGAGCGCTGATGTGGGATGTCTTTCTGGGTATGTGTTGCATTTATTGCTTGATGAATTGGGCCAATGGCTTAGTAGAGTAAATCCAGGTAGTGAGATGATCCTTCCGGGGTTCCTGTTTCAGGGTGCCCCAGTTATACAGAGTACTCAGCAAACCTAGAGTCAGGCTCACACATGGCTGCCAGAGGCCATACAGAGCATCAGTTACACAAGAGGAACTCAGTCTAGAGACCCACTGCACACGGCTGTGCTGGCAGACAACGGAGCCTGTGGTGCCCCTCCAAGTGTTCTGAGAATCTAAACCACAGTGTGGTGGTTTAAATGTTATTGGACCCCAGAAGCTCACAGGGAGTGGCACTATTGGGAGATGTGTGACCTTGCTGAAGGACGTGTGTTACGGGGCAGGGGGGGGCAGGCTTTAAGGTCTCTTTTGCTTCAGCTTCTCTCAGGGTCACAGTTGACTCCCTGTTGTCTACATATCAAGATGCAGCCATGCTCCCCAACATGATAATAATGGACTGACCTTTTCAACTGTAAGCCACCACCTCAATTAAATGTTTTCCTTTATAGGAGTTGCCGTGGTCATGGTGTCTCCTCACAGCAATAGAAGCCCTAACTAAGACACAAGGTGATGCTTGATCAGCCTGACAGGATCTAGAAGCTGGCTGGGAGACAGGCCTCTGGGTGCGCTTGGGAGAGATTACCTTGACTAGGTCAACCTGCGGTGTGCGTGGGTCGGAGCCTCCACTGAACAAGAGGAGGAGGTGAGCAACTGTGGACGCAATGTGAGCGGCTGTCCCATGCCCAGGCTGTCCTGACCTCCCCACCATGATGGACTGGGCCTTTGAATGGAGTGTCAAAACAAACCCTCCTGCCTGAAGTTGCCCCTGTCAGAGTGTTGTATCAGTGGCAGGAAAAGCATGATAATCATGATAAAAATGAAACAAGCCAGGCCGAGTCTACATGTGGACAGAGTGAAGTCTGCTCTTACTGTGAGAGCTGAAGTTACATTTTAAGTTTCAATTACTCTGCCTTAGAGATCCATGAAACAAATAGGCCTCTGATGTGCCAGCCCCTTGCCCAAGGACAGGCAGTTCCTGAATTGCTGGAGGCCATTGTTTAAGGGAGATAACAAGGCACGTGTTTTCACTCCCCTAAACAAGCTTATTTGACTCAATTGCACCAAATGTGCTTGATGCAGGAAATCAGGATGTGTGCTTGCCCCTGATTGGATGTAGGCTGGAGGTTCATCAGGAAGTGTGCTTGCCCCTGATTGGACCTGATGGGAAATGCAGTGCATTATGGGTTTTCCTTCTTAAACCCTTGCAAAACTTGACTGAGGCCATTTTCTAGGGAAACCAGAGATGGACCTGGTCAGAACCCATCCATCTGGCCCGTATTTTTTAAATTATGGTAGCAGCCTTATTCTCGACCAGTGGGATTAGCATTACCCACCTTCCGTCGGCCATCAGCTTTGGCCCTTTGGATGACAGCGCCCTTTGCTAAGTGCCAACTCTCAGGGACTCAGGGCATAGGGCCTGATGCCACAGCGTGTACTTGGGAGGCTGAGGCAAGAACATTGTGAAGTTCAAGGCCACCCTGCACAATTTAGCAAGACCCTTTCTCAAAACGACAAGTGGAAACAGGGCTGGAGACGTGGCTCAGCAGTGGAGAAACTGCCTGCCGTGCTCAAGGGCCTGGTTCGTCCTCCAGCACTGGGAAAGAGGGAAAAGACAGCAGGCCTTCCCTGGCCTTCCCCGCCTCACGCTCAGAACATAAGGTCAGTGAGGGCGCGGGGGGGGGGGGGGGGGGGG
>NW_026067961.1:3482904-3490962 GCF_014885135.2 Alexandromys fortis | reverse complement strand
GGGGGGGGGGGGGGGGGGGGGGGGGGGGGGGGGGGGGGGCAATGCACCAGGAGGGAGCAGCCTGGAACCTGCAACCGTCATAGAAGGTAGAGACAGTGCAAACTCTGAATGCAGTGAGCCAAAGTGCTGACTGAGCGAGATCCCATCTCCAAATATGAAAAAAAGTAAAGATTCAAACACTTGTCAAAGGTCAAATCGATACTAATTTACTCCAAGGTGTAAGGAAGCGTCAGTCATCTTGCTCTTTTTTTTTTTTTTTTTTTTTTTTTTTTTTTTTTTTTTTTGTCTTTATTAAAGACCATTTGGCCGGGTGTGGCTTCCCTTGGGGTGCCTGCTATTCCCCGTAGTTTGCATATGCTTAAGAACCACGCACAGAAAGCCTGTTTGTGCCAGCTGGAGATGCAGCTTAGGAGCCTCTTTCCCAAACGGGAACCTGTCTGCCAGGTCTCTTGATGAGAGGCAAGGTGACCTCCAGCCAAGTTCCCAGTCTCTACCTCCTGCCCTTTGCCCTCTCAGCAATGCAGTCTGGTCCTGACGTACACTCTTGCCAAGATAACCCACTGCCTACTCAAGGTCTGGCCAGCACAGAGGCCTTCCTTCAAGATGCAGCTCACCCCTGCCCTAGACATTCCTCTAGTCCACCTATCTCTTCTGCTCCTGCAAGGCAGATGGGAAACAGACAGGACCAAGTGACACCGTTAGCACAGGTGATGTCATTGTGAAACTGTGGAGGCCACACAGGAGCCTGCTTCTCCTCTTCAAGTGCAGTCCAGGGTCTGGAGCCAGGACTCCTCCCGCGGGCCCTCAGCCCTCAGGTCCCATTCAGGCCGTGGCTGCCTCTGTCTTGACCACAGGTTGAAAGCTGCCCCGCCTGCCCAGGCAGTGGTTCAGTGTACCCTGTGTTCTGCTCCCACACCAGAGTTACTGCACCTCAGGCCGACAGGACAAGGGCACTCTGGAAACGGAACCACCATGCCCTTGCTCTTTATGTCTCGGCTGCCAGTCTTGCCCTATCTGATCTACCTTCCACAGCCAGCAGCTTCTAAGGTCTGAACACCCATCTCTGAATTAAGGTTAAAGTAAGAACCCTTTCAAATGAAGCCATGTTGGCAAGCCAGACAAGTCCCCCACTCACCTCTGTGATCCCCACTCTAGGCCTCCCCTGCATGTCCACATACAGCCATCCTCACCAACTCTCCCATCCCCCCTGCATCCTTCTGTTCCCTTTGCCAACCATGCTTTCCCAGCATCCTCTCTTCTGCCCCTTTTAACCAGGCATCACCTACTCCCCCTTCAGGCCTATACTTACAGGGCACTTCCCATGAGCCTTCCCTGATTGGATTATATATCCGCCTAGTGGAGGTGCTTCAGTGGCCCTTGTCCTGGGGAGACACGGACACTGACCACATTCGCTCTTATTGCCTGCTAATTCGCTAGTCTGCATTGGCCGGCACAGCAGAGCACAGCATGTGGCCCTCAGAGAGATGCGCTTGTCAGATCAATGGATTTCTTACAAAGAAGCTGCCATGACTCTTAAGCAATCTGTCGAGCGGGGAGCTGGGATATTACTTGTGAAGTTTAGTGCTCTGGGGCTGTGATCTTTGCAACTTCACCATGAACAACAAGGGTTGGCTGTCTTGTCCAAACTCAGAGTTGGGGCCAGGACAAGAGGCACCCGCCTCCCAGGAGGTCCCAGAGTGTTAGGGAACACAACTCAGTTCAGGCTACGGGCAGTTTCCCTGGCACCCAAAGAGGGACCTGGTAGACTTCTTGGGGTCAGCACTTGAGGAGTAAGGGGTCTGGGCTTAGCTGCAAAGGGAGCAGCCGGCAGCTAGTGATCCGTGTGGCAATCCGTCGATGCTCTGCGAGTTAATGCCTTATTATTACTGTGCATATTTATAATGTGCCCTGCAGTTATTAACGGTGATATAATGCCAGCTGAGAAAACCAAGGGACCTCAGAAATATTTACATAGCAGCATAATTAAGACTAGGAGCTGAGTCACGGAGGGAGCTCCTGACTTTCTGGAAGAGAAAGAAAATGGGGCATTCTGTTTCAGCCCTGCTATGAGGCCCCCCGAATTGGAGCCGGCTGGAATACAGCTAGCTGTGCCTTCCTTTGACTGCATTAGGCCTCCATGAACGATCACCCTCCAGGCGACCGGGATGCACCCCCTGGAAGACTCTACCAGACCCTCTGTACACCAGACAGAGTAGATTAAAGAAAGGAGGACCCAAACAGGGACCACATCCTCCAGGCTGTCCAGCTCTGGAGCCTCTGCCCACACTGACATTTCCAGAAAAACCTCAGCACAGATGCTGAGGGCCCCTTAGGCAGAGGAAGCTCTCTGATAAGCCACAAGCCTTCCTTCCCAGTACCCCAGACTCAGGCCCAAGGTCTGCCTCAGCCAAAGGACACAAAGCTCCTCCCTCCCCTCTCTTGCGGTCTCTTCCTCAACACCTACTGCTTCGTCCTCAGTCCAGGAGCCCATTCTCGATCAGACCTCAGGGGTCCAACAGGGGACCCTCAACTAGGATTTTCTCCCAGTGTGTGCATGTGTTCATGCTGTGGGTGGAGGTGCTTGTGTGTCAAGGATGGGGCTGCACTTATTGGGGGTAGGTGCTCTTTTGGGGTGTGTTTGTGGGTAGGTGCACCTCTGTTACTGTGTATGTTTGTGAGAAGGGGTGTGGGGATGTAGAGGCCAGAGCCACCCACCCTGCTTTTTTGATCAGTAAGGGTCTTTTACTGATCCGTCTAGATGGGCTGGCCAGTGAGGGTCCCTTACTGATCTGTCTAGACGGGCTGGCCAGTGAGAGTCCCTACTGATCCATCTAGACAGGATGGCCAGAAAGCTCTTGGGATCTACATCTCTAGTTCCCCAGCAGCGGGACTACTGGGCACAGCATTGTACCCAGCTTCTTATGTGGGGTCTCAGAATCAAATTTGGGTCTTCATGCTTGCATGGCGAGCAGTTTACCAACTGAACCATCTCCCTGGTCCCCAGGATTTCTCTTCATGACCATCTTTCAAAATAAGAAGAAAAGGAACTGGCTTTAAAGGGGGAGAAGGGGACCTAAGACACAAATTGAATGTGATAAATTTGGGTTCAGAATATTATTCAGCCACAAAAAATGTTAACGTTCTGATGTCTGCCACCACACAGACAGACTCAGGAACGTGAAAGAGCCAGTTACAGTATGAACCGCTGTGAAATCCTGTCCATAAGTGTCCAGAGAGAGCGGCATGTCGGTAATGGTTTAGGGGTGCACCAGAATCAGACGAGAGCCTGGGGTGAAGGGTTTCTCTCATGGTATGAAAATGATCTACACTAGACTGTGGTGTTGCTTGGATAATTCTGTGACCATATGAAAAGTTCCTGGATTATAACGTGAATTGAATGAACTGGGCTACAAAGATGGCTCAGCAGGTAAAATCTAGTGTTCTTGCAGAGGATCTGAGTTCAGTGCCCAGCACCTATGCCAGCTTCAGGGGTTCAGTGTCACTGGCCTTAGTGCTCCCTACCACACACACACACACACGCACAAATTAAAAATAATTTTAAATGGATTACCTGCACAGTATATGAATTTAAGTGGAGCATTAAGTGGGTTGGGCAGACACCACCTCCCACTCCCACCCCTGCTGCTCCCAGACACTTCTGTGGCCTCCTGTTGTCAAGACCAGCCTGCATCAGCCTCCTGCCCACTCTGAGGCTGTCTCCCTCAGTCCCCACCTGCCTGCCTGGCCCAAGCTCCTGTGTGAAGCCCCAGAAAACTCACAGGGCTGGAAAGCTACATTCCAGCAGTAACTATACCAGGCTGGCAATAAATGTCATGTTGTTTGTCTGCAGCTACTGCCTTCACCTCCACCCAGCCTCCATCACCAGTGGCATGCAAATGCAGCTGCTGTCACCCAGACGCTAACTCTAATAACCCCCAAAGTGGAAACGTCCCCATAAAACCACCACAAAAGCCCCTTGTTTTATCGCCAGCTAAGTCTTCTCTGCTGCTTGTCCTCGGGACTCCCGCCTCACTGCTGATTAGCGAAGAGGCTGCTCCATATTTCTTTTTCTTTAGAGAAACCAGGGGAGGCGGTCGCCGAGCTGCCCCCTCCATCTGGAGCCACCTTGCTTCAGCTGCCAGCGCTGCCCAGCCCCCTCCCCAGCAAGAGGGGACTTATAAAGCGCATTCGCCTCGCCACCAGGTGTGGAAATGCATGGCCTCTGCTCTACTCAGTGCACTCTGTGGTCAGGCGGGAATATAGAACCAGCCTTATTTATAACAACAGACTGCCTCTGCTCCTCAGGTTAGAGCTGGCTGTGTGCCATCCATGTGCACACGCAACACACACGGACACACAGACATGCTCGTATAAGCTTACATATATGCACACACAAACACATCTGTAGACACACATGCACTCACACAATGACACAAGCCTGCAAGCATATGATTAAATATATGCACATATGATATACAAAGACACACACAAGCTTGCATGCATGCACACACATAGAACCTTGTATATATGTAGGTATGCACAGACATGCATACAAACTAAATCTATGCACACATGCACAGACACACACATTTGTATGCGTGCATGCACACATACACATAAGCTTGTATGCATGCATGCACAGATATACACAAGCTTGTATCATACACATATATACACTGTGCTACTTTTTCCAAAGTGACTTTTACATATGCCTCATGAGAAAGGGCCCTGCTTCATGGCGTCTTGGTAGAAAGACTCCTGGTCCTCCTTGCCAGGGGCATGGAGCCAGGGAATAGAAGTCAGGACAGGTTTTCCATGTAAGACCCCCACACCCTGCTTGTCAGGCATTGCTCTGAGGTCCAGGGAGAGGTGGAGAGGACTTCAGACCCCTCAAGTCTGCTCTTTCCCGCCTCCAGCCACATTGCAGAGAAGTCCAATGGCCCTCCTTCCAGAGAATTCCTAGGGGCACTACAAGCAGGACATGCTGCCTCCTCAGCCCCTACAGGATGTCCTGGGAGAGGGGAGGGACAGGCACCAATTCCTCCTCCCAGTACGCCACTCCATCAGCTGCACAGGCCTCAGCCGAAATGACAGGCTGAAGGATGCTGACTGCCATCGGTCGTCTCTGGTCCTCCGGGTCGGGCAGGTAGGGCTTCCAGGAGAGCACACATGCCACATCCTGACCCAGATATCAGGATGCTGAATCCTGAGCTGACAGTATTGGGCTAGGCTCAGGTAACTTCAGGACCACACAGCAGCCTTAGCCCTCAATTGAGGATCCAATGTCACCCGTGGGACTAGAGGAATGAGAGTCTTGGACCCTTTTTCCCACTCACCGGGTCAAGGACCCATCCTGTGGCCCCTCTTTTGTCCCCTTGGCCTTCGAGCTTGATGAAAGCAGCCCCGCCCACCAGGTGGAGAGCTCCGCCCACACCCAGTCAAGCATGGGGGCAGCAAAGGCCATTTGCCCTTTTTCTCCTTCTGGCAGTGGATGGCCTTACAGGGGGGCTTTAAAGATTATGGTCCCCTCCAGCAGACATGCTACAGTACACCTCCAAGGCTGGGGCTCCTTTTACGGGCATTTAATCCAAGCACAGTCGTTCCCTAAAGAAAAGGGTTTATGGATCACTCCCCAGATTGCCCACAAATCACACCAGCTTCTGCCGGGAGGGGCTTGAGCAGCAGGGATCCTGCAGGTAATGGGGGGTGGGGGGAGGACATTGAGTGGCAGGAGAGATCAAACACCTTCCTCCACCTGGGGCAAGGCAGAGTGACCTTGGTGACATAAAATGTCTCTCCACCGACAGTGGAGAGGCCTAGTGCAGGTACCCCAACTGTGTAGAGTGGGAGATACTCCTACTGTCTAGCAAACCCTGTCTGCTGGTTTCCATGAGGTGGTCCCGACAAATCGGAGCTCAGAGCAGCCTGAATAACAACTGAAGCAGGATGTCTCAACAGAGGTGCAAAGGCTGTAAGGTCTCCACGCCCTGTGAGACACCAAGTAAGACATCTGGGTACCCAGGGGAAGGCAGAAGGCAGCTTGCCAGCCAGATACCAAAACGGAATGGCTAAAGGAAGGCAGACTTCCAGCCTGGCAGCCTCTGGCCTGGTCACAAAGGATGTCCAGGGCCCCTCCCTACAAGCAAGCCTACAGCTCTTCTAAGAAGTCTGCCCTAACCCTCCACCCTGCTCGGGATAGCCAGCCAACTGTCACCTCATTCTGTCCTAGAGACTGCAGTGTGCCAGCATCACGCATCCAAGCCAAGCTGAACTGGTGGCATACATGTCCTGGGGGCAGTTGAGAACGAACTGGCTCATGTCAATCAGTCCCTAAAAATGTTAAGAAGTATAAGGGAGGCCACTGCCTGTGACTCTTCCCTTCAGGGCACCCTCTCTCCCACCCCCACCTTCAACTGTGTATCAGGAAGCCCCAAACACCAGGCCCTCATGCCTGCCCCAGCCCTGCAGCCACAAGGTCAGAACGGTTCTGAGGTCTGGCAGCAATGTCAGCCAGGCAGACGATCACCTTTCTGCCCACTCAACACCCAGTTGGTGCCCTGACCCGTCACAATCAAAATGGTGCCCGCCCCTGAATTGGCAGAGGAGTGACCCATGTATGACAGTCACCACTTTTGGTCCCCGCCATCAGGTCCTCGGACTGACAGACTGCTCGGTACCACACAGTAAAACCTTGCTTAGCACAGCCAGAGCTCTTTCTGTGGCTTACACAGAGGACAGGCCATATCTGCAACTCGGTCTGAACACTCCTCACAGCCCTCCCTGAAACCAGACAAGTGAAACGAGCAGGAATTCCCCTTGTAGGCACCACGGACTACAATGGGAAAGAGCTTACCTACAGAGTCTCCTACACAGATGTTTCTACCCAGACTGCCTGATATAAAATCCCTGGTTCTCCCACCACCAGCGGCATAAGCTAACCTGGGAGGGGAGAGGGTCATTTCTCTCACCTGTAGAATGGAGATGACTGGGCTATCAGATCTCATCCGGTCATTACCAGAACTAAGTGAGCCATATATGTGTTATATAAACAGTGGACTGGCCAGAGAGCAGGTAAACGTACTACCACCAAGCCTAACAACATGAGCTTGAGTCCCAGGACCCACATGGTAGAAGGAGAGAGCTCACTCCCAAAAATGGTCCTCTGACCTGTATGTTTGCACACACATACACACATGCACACACACAAATATCATGAAAGGCTTACAGTAGGACCTTCAAGTATTACATGCTCTTGTATTGCATCATCTACTTGCCCCACCCCACATTTAAGTTCATGACTCTCAGAACACCCACAATGGGCCCTGCACTGTCCCAGGCCCAGTGACACAGAAGCCCAGAGGACTTTGCCTGCAGAAGTCTCCATCTGGCCGGAGGACAGACTGGTAAACACATAAGTCTGCATCCGATGTGATAAGACTCTTGGGGAGGCACCGTGCAGGGCTGTGGGAGCACAGGAGCCGAGTGATTAATTTCGCTCCAGGGCTGGGGAGTCATCGCAGAGGAGGTGACATTTGAGCCGGACTTTGAAAGACGAGCTTTCCCTGGAACTAAATCTGGACCCAGCGCCAAGACAGTCAGCCTGGAAAATCAATCCTGCCACCCAGAGGAGGGGCATGTGACCGCAGACTACCTTCTGAACTCTCCCTGCCCTGAGAACTCCCGTCGCCCCAGCGTGGGTGTCCAGACTGCCTCTGGAGCCTGGCCCGCGTTTCCATGTACAACTTGACGTCATTTTCCCACCGTCTAGCCCTACCAGCTTGGGGCTCTCATTTCCGGGCAAATTCCCTCGGCCTCTGCCCCTCTAAAGGCAACTCACATTTTATTCCCTAATAAGAATGATCACGACCTCTTTGAAATGACATCAAACCCTCAGAGAAGGCGTCACAAATCTCAGAAGAGCAGGACTCTAGTCAAGGCAGGGCTTCAGCTCAGCCCTGCCACCAGTGTCCAGGAACAGTGACATCATTTCTCAGCCTCTCTTGCCTCCTCGGTATATTCCAGTGGTCCATTGCGATGGAGCTGGGATGTTTCACAGAC
>NW_026067961.1:3241910-3482789 GCF_014885135.2 Alexandromys fortis | reverse complement strand
GGGGGGCTTAGAACTCGATCCAGGAAATAATGGGCAATCAAGTGCTGGTACCCTTAAGTAAACACACCTGCCCTTCCCTACTACACAGGACCCCCTGCTCTGGCCAGCACTCCTGAGCTGTTTTATGATAAACCAGGGGATGCAGGGCAGCCTGGATTTGAATTCTGGTTCATCTGTGTGCTGGCTGGACAAGTTCCAGTAAGCCTATTAAATTCCTGAAGGAACAGGGGAGCTTGAGGGCTGCGTCACGGGCCGTGGAGATGAGCGTTAAGATAGTGTCTGCCCCCTTGATGGCCACCTGCAGGCCATACACACTCAGCTACGGCTGGTGCTTCTAGAAAGCACAGCTGTACTGCGGCACCTGTCCTCCAGGTTGGGTCCTGCTTCCCTCCCCAGGCCATTCTTCACAGACCCAGCACTCTCATGGCCCCTGGGAAATACTAGCAGTCTGGCTCTCTATTGTCTTGGGCCGGCTCCGAGCAAGTGGCTTCATCTGGACAAGGGTAAGCCTCCTGCAGACCCCTCCACAGTGTCCCTCTGTCCTGTGGGGGACATCCCGCCGCCACGCACTGATCTCTCCTTTAGCGTTGTCTGAACCTGTTAATGAGAGGATGGTAACCACTCTCTCCTTCCAGAACACGGTGTGTAAGAACCCGTGATTTCCCTTGGATCTCTATCTAATCTCTTTCAACACGAGTGGCACTGAGGGCGAACATGGTTTTGGACTCTGCAGACTGAGGCTGTTGTTTATGAATCGCTGGCAGCAAGGACGCCACCAAAATACTCAAGGTCAAGAGACCAGCGTGGTTCTAGGCGATGTGTACCTCTTAAAACAGTGACAAATATGTTATTTAATTTTAATGAGCATTTTTGCATCTCAAATCTAATTACAGCATTATCAAGCCCTGCTTTGAACTGCAGGTGGCTTCTCATTACGTGTGTGGAGCTGCCACGAGCGTTCTTGTGAATACTAATAACTGCTTGATTTTACTATCTGTTAAAGAAAAAAAAAACTTCCAGGGACTTGGAAGGCCTAGCTTTATGAAGTGTCTGCGGAGGTAAACCACATGGCCATGCGGCTTAATTAAAAAAATAAATACTGCGTGTGGCCATCCCGGAGAGTGACAGCTCAGGAACTGGCAGAGGGGAAGTGTGGACTCCGCCGGGTGCGGAGACACGCCAGCATGACTCGGAGGCTCCGGCTCACTGCAATCTTGTCGCGTAACATTCAAATCCCCCAATTTGCTTGCAGTTCGGAGAGAATGGTTCCGTCAACAGATTTTCTGGGTGACGGACTTCAGTAATAGGCCCAGGGCTGGAAGTCTCAGGGGATGCACTCCAGAATCCTGCTGGGTGGACAGGTCCGAAGGGAAGCCGGCAACCCGTCACAGAAGCCCTAGAAGCCATCCGAGCCAGAATGTGGCTGTCTCCTGGCCAGGCTGGAAAGGGGGGAGGGCGGAAGCAGCAGCTGACCCAAGGTTGTGGGTGAGAAGCTCGGCAGGCCCTGAAGGCCATGGCTCCCTGCTGGTGGGCTGGTGAGCATCTAGGGTCTGCCTGTCCTTTGCTTTCTCGGACAGGTTTTGAGGTTGTGCCCACTTCCTAGATGGCACTCAGGGAGGGGGGCAGACAAGGACAAGGGTGCCCACTTGTCATCTTCATTCAGGAACTTCCCAGTGAAGTGTGAAGTACAGGGTACTGTCACTGTCCCTTACTGAATAGCGATATCTAAGGCAGGGCTGGCAGCACAGGACAGGGCAGGCTGGAGCCCCAGCTATGGCCCCCTCTTCTCTCCTTATGTACATTATGGTCTAGATTTTAAATGTCTCCAAAGGCCAATTAATTAAAATAAATAAATGTTGCATGTGGCCACCCTGGAGGTGACAGCTCAGGAAGAGGCAGAGGAACAGTGGACGCAGGGCCAAGCTGAAGGTTTGATCGCTGGCCCCTTGATCATCAGCATGTGGTGGAGTCTGCCAGAAGTGAGGGCTCCAGGAGTAGGCACAGGAGTGAACTTCAATTCTTCTTCTCTCTGCTTTGTGGCCACCATGAGGTGAGCAGGTCCTTCTAGGACACACTCCTGCTATAATATCCTGACCGCGGGCAATGGGGCCGAGTGACAGTGACTGAAAGTGTAGGAAGCCTTGGCTCCTTCGAGTTGATTGATCCCAACAACACAGATCTAACATATGCTCAGACCTTCCTGAAATCCAAGCCCTTCCTGTGTCCAGGTCAAAGGGCACATGCTCAAATTGGCCCTCGGTCCTAATCTCCACCTGCCTGTGCTCAACAGGGGGAGACCCGGTCACTGAGAGGTGTCACTCTCCCCATCCTCAGAACTTGTGACTGTATTCCATGATGGCTGGGGTTGAGCGAGACTCAAGGTGGGCTCAAGCCCCATAAACACAGGCCTCACTGTGGCAATATTTACAGGTGTTATAGAATTGTTAAGGGGTGGCACTTGGGGCGTAGTAACCCGGACATTGGGAGCACTGCCCTTCAGAAAGAATGGTGGTGGCCTCCCGGAGCGAGCCATTCTCAAAGCATGCTTTTGTGAAAGAGCCCCTCCATGGTTTCCATCCCTTCATCAGACCCTCTAGCGTGTTCTACAACTACACCATCTGCCTTGGGGCGGCACAGTTGGGGGTGGCACTCCTCACCAGAGCCGATGTCATGCTGTTCCGATTTTTAACCTCCAGATTGTTTTAAGGTAGCCAGCCTTGGGCATTTTGTCACAGGGATAGAAAACTGATTAATATACATGGCAAAAGGGACTTGGGATTACCAGAGCCATGGAGGCTCCCTAATCAGTTGTGATGTGGGATGTCTGTCCTTCTGTATATGTGTTGCTTTTATTCGTTGATGAATAAAGCTGTTTCAGCCAAAGGCTTAGCAGAATAAAGCCAGGCAGGAAATCCAGAGAGAGAAAGAGAGAGAGAGAGAGAGAGAGAGAGAGAGAGAGAGAGAGAGAGAGAGTAGGCAGTGCCAAGCAGACACCAGCCAGCTGCCAAGGAAACAAAACATGTAGAAAATGAGGTAACACCAAGGCATGGCAATGCATAGACTAATAGAAACAGGTTAACTTAAGAGGTAAGAGCTAGCTAGGAATATGCCTGAGCCACCAGCCAAACAGTTGAAATTAATATAGTTTCTGTGTGACGATCGGGGTGGGCAGCAGGGAAAAGAAAGTGCCATCTCTGTCTACACAGTTGACCTTGAGGTGGAAAGTTTTCCAGCTGCACCCAATGTGGTGATGTGAACCCTTCAAAATGAAAGAAAATAAGGGAAGACAGATCAGAGAGGCCACCATGAAAGGGATTGACTGCTGCTGTTGACTTCAGAGACAGAGGACGGGGCCATGAGCCAAAGAGGCAGGCAACTCTGAGTGCTGAGAAAGGCAGAAAAACACATCTCCCTTGGACTCAAAAAACCCAGTCTGCAGTTGCCTTGATTCCAGCCCCGTGAGGTTCATGTGAGGGTCCGGCTTCAGACCATGATCCAAAGGTGTTGTCTTCACCCCTGAAATCTGAGGCAACCTCTGTGGCAACAGTAAGAAGAGCCTGGGGGTCAGATTCCCTGTGGGTTCCCTGCTGAGTGCTAATCTGGAGGCTCACACCACCCGCCACATTGCAAACCATTTTTTTAAATTTATTTTTTTATTGATATTTATTGAGCTCTACATTTTTCTCTGCTCCCCTCTCTGCCTCTCCCCACCCCATCAACCCTCCCCCAAGGTCCCCATGCTCCCAATTTATTCGGGAGATCTTGTCTTTTTCTACTTCCCGTGTAGGTTAGATCCATGTATGTCTCTCTTAGGGTCCTCTTTGTTTTCTAGGTTCTCTGGGCTTGTGATTTGTAGGCTGGCTTTCTTTGCTTTATATCTAAAAAACATTTATGAGTTGAGCGCGTGTCCTTGTGACACAATTGAGCATCCTTTGGATATATACCCAAAAGTGGTATTGCTGGGTCTTGAGGAAGGTTGTTTCCTAATTTTCTGAGAAATTGCCACACTGACATCCAAAGGGGTTGTACCAGCTTGCATTCCCACCAGCAATGCAGAAGTGTTCCCTTTTCCTCACAACCTCTCCAGCATAGGTTGTCATCAGTGTTTTTGATGTTAGCCCATCAAAATCCAAGCAAAAGACCTCAAAAGAATGGTACTCAACTTCATTTGGAAAAGCAAAAAACCCAAGATAGCCAAAACAATCCTGTGCAATAAAAGAACTTCTAGAGGCATCACAATCCCTGACTTCAAACTCTACTACAGAGCTACAGTACTGAAAACAGCCTGGAAGTGGCATAAGAACAGACAGGAGGACCAATGGAACTGAATAGAAGACCCGGATATCAATCCACACATCTAGGAACACCTTATATTTGATAAAGAAGCAAAAAATATCAAATGGAAAAAAGAAAGCATATTTAACGAGTGGTGCTGGCATAACTGGGTATCATCAACATGTAGAAAAATACAAACCATTTCTTTTTAACAACTGCAGTTCTCCTTGGATGTGAATACAAAAACTTTGTTTTCAAACCTACCAGCACTGAAGTGAGCCTCCATCATGCTGTGATGAGGGATGCCCCTCTGCATGCTGTGAATATGCTTTATTACCATTGGTTAATAAAGAAGCGACTTTGGCCTATGACAGGGCAGAATATAGCTAGGTGGGAAAACTAAACTGAATGCAGGGAGAAAGAAGGTGAAATTGAGGGAGATGCCAGCAGCCGCTGGAGAAGCAAGATGAGGTAACAAGCCACAAGCCCTGTGGTAAAATATAGATAATAGAAATGGGTTGATTTCCATTGTAAGAGCTAGTTAATAATAAGCCTGAGTAAATAGGCCAAATAGTTTGCAATTAATATTAAGCCTCAAAGTGGTTATTTGGGAACTGATGGGCAGGAGAGAAGCCTCTAGTTACACATACACACACACACACACAAGCACATACAGAGACACAGACACACAACACACACAGACATATAGACACATACAGACACATACACCATACACACAGAGAGATACATAGACACATACACAACACACACATATACCATACACACAGACACACAACACACACAGACATATAGACACACACAGACACATACACACATACACCATACACACAGACAACAAACACACACAATTTAAAAGAAAAACAAGAATGACAATGCTTGCCAGGCCAGCAGGAGGACAGCAACAATGCACCTTGACCCCACAAATGTCTTTGGCACAACTCACTGACAAGTCCTTATGATGGGATGTGACTCTAGAAGAACCCTGGGCATCCGAAGGCTCACAGCGTGCCTGGTGCTAGCCCGTCCTACAGAATGTCCCCAACCCTGGTCCCAATAGAATGAGGAGTTAATGGGACTCTTTTTTTTTTTTTAAAGAGAGTAGGGGTTCATGGCAAAAACAATAAAGTCTCCTTCTCAGGGCCGTCCTGGGTGCTGCCTCCCTGAGCCCATTAAGCCTCGTTATCTTACACAACATGGTCACACAGGTACTGTCAGACTGACAAGTTCATTGAGAGAGAATTTATAGCCTAATTGTGCAGCTGCTGCCTTCTGGGCTGGATCTCAGAGACGTTCCACAAGCGCGGGCATGATTTAGTCATGTTTTCATCTCGCCACAAGACTGAAATCACTGTTGTTAACAGCGAATGGCAAACAAGATCATGAGGAGGGCCAGCCCTGGAGCTAATGAACCCCAAGACAACCACACTTGTAGACCCGAGGAGTTCTTCGGGAGGCCCACTCAGACCCATAACGCCCCTAAAATTGACCATGAACTTCAAGCACACCTGAGTTTCCAGCTGGTGGAGGTCAAGTGGAGTGAGGTCTGCCTCCTGAGCTCCTCCAGAGACTACCATGCTGGCAGAAGTTCCGGGTCTCCCTTCAGAGAACAGCCCCAGGGGCCTGCAGCAAGGCAGCAGTGTCTGGGTGGATTAGAACTCATGAAGCAGAGGAGACACTCAGCACACTTCTGTGCTTTAGCTCCCAAACAAGGCACCCTCCTGTGATATCTTTCCTTCTCCTCCCTGCCTGTCACCTGCAGGGCTGCTGGATTGCACAGGACATCAGAGAGAAAGCCCTCCAGGTGGCTGGCCCTTTTGCCATTGGCTATGGTGCAGGGCCATGGTACAGGATTGTCATTCAAGACTGAGTCCAGATCTGATATTCCATCAAAACAGCTTCCTCCATCCCCAGGCAGCACAATGGAGGCCTCCATGGCCCAATCAGAGTGAACAGCAAGCCAGAGTACTGAAAAGATGGGAAAGAGATGTGGGCCAGCAAGGTGGTCGGCAGAAACCTGTTTACAGGGCATGCTCGCATAGCACACTAAGCCCCAGGTACTCGGGTGTGCTGTTTATAGAGAAGGTGGGTCATGAGAGGATGGGCTGCACCTCCTCTACACAGTGCCACACTGAAGCCAGGACCCCACCACGTCTAACTGACCCCAGAGCTCTCCTAAATGCCCCACCACACTCTCCATCGGCCCATGGCTGGAAATAACAGCACCCTCTCTGCCTAGAGTGGGCCAAATCTGAGCAGCTACAGCCCTAGCGTGCTGAGGGCCAAACACTTCATCCCCAGGGCAGAGGGGTGGAGAGGAGAAGGGGCAAATGCTGACCCAGTGTCTAGAACCAGCTAGCCCAAGGTTTCTGCTCCCCACTCCCCATGCTGATGCATCTGAAGGCACCAGCCGAGAGTGGTTGGAGGTGATTAGTGGGAGGATGGGTGCTCTTCAGAATCTGGTTAACGAGCTGGGAGACTCGCTTCCAGATTGCCGGAGACGCAGAGCAAGATGCAAGGACCAGAGACAGCAATCAATAAACACGAAGCTTTTTCCAACAGAGAACAGTGAGCGGGAGTGGAAGGGAAATCGAAATGCTGACCTGGAAATCAGGCTGCCATGCTGAGAAAGGTCAGGGTGGGCCCGAGAAAGGGAGGGGTGCAGGGACCAAGAGGAAGCCCTTCTTGTCAAAGGGAGGAGGGAAGCAGGCAGCTGAGGAGGCCCAGCCAGCCCCAGGCATCTCTGCTATGCTCAGAAAATATCTTCAAAGACTGGTCTGGAGGGCACACAGGCGTTCCCAGCATTCAGAAGGCTGAAGCAGGAAAGTTGCCACAAGTTTGAGGTCAGACTGAGCTATACAGCAAGTTCTGGTCTCAATAAATAAATAAATAAATAAATAAATAAATAAATAAATAAATAAATAAAAGCTGTTTTAAGTGTTGTAAAGGAGAGTTAGGAGAGGATTCGGTGCATAAGCAAGTTTGTCACACAAACACGAGGACCTGAGTGTGAGGTGAGTTCAATACCCACATTGTGAGGCTGAGGGTCTGGCCAGGCTACCGGAAGTCAGACTCCAGGTTCAGTGAGAGACTCTGTGTCTCAGAATGGAGCCCAGAGGGACAGAGCAGGAGAAGTGACATCTTCCTCTAACCTCTTCACACGTGTGCAACAGGCACGCACAGCCACAGACACCACAGATGTGCATGGAAGACATTAGAAGGAAGGAAAAGAAAAGGATCAAGAAACCAGGTCCAACAACAGGGCAGGCTCATGTGTGAGCACATAGGTCTTATCTGCCTAAGCTCAAGCCAGATAAAACCCCAGCGTGGAGAAAGGAGGTGGGCACAGTGCTGGTGGCAAGGGGTGGCTTCTGGAAAAGGGGGAGACTGCTTGCTCCGAGGGCGTGGCCTCTAGTAAGTCACCCAAGCTCCGGGGCAGGCCCCACGCTCAAGGATATGTGGGCAGCACAAACTGGACTCAGAGGCCCTATAAAGAGGACACAGAGTTGAGTGGGTGGTTCTGGAAGGAGATGGAGGAGGTGTAAATATGATCAAAATACACCGAATGAAGTTCTCAAAGCAATAATAAAGATATTTTCAAAGAATATGCCCCAACTAATCTGCACAAAAAGAGAAACAAGCAAGCAACAAACTCGTTTGCTCTGCATTGACCCCACCCCCTATTGTGGGGAAGGGGGCTCTACTGAACTCATGGTCCTTAAGGGTTTGAGTCTGTACACAGGCTACTCCAAGCTCAGACCCTATCTCCTTCGTGACCTTGGACAAATGACTCAACCTCCCTCTGCCTCTGGTTGCCTCCTCAGCAGAGTCTACACCTTCACACTACTGTCCAGCGGACAAGAGCTCAAGGTCAGACAAAATAATCTAGAGGCTAAGGGTGGCCCAGCTGACCTACCTGTCATGAGGTAAGAGAGCTTGATGCGCTAGTCTGGCCATTTTAGGATACATGCAAGAGCTGGGGCTGTGGAATAAAAATCTTCCCTTGTCTGCAGCCAAACTTGGGCTTCTGAGGTAGGAGAGACATAGCCTACCCCGAGCACCAAGCACCCTTCTGGGTGCTTCTCCTGGAAAAGCAGATCTTTCCAAACCCCCAGAGGTCTGGGAACTGAGACCAAGCCTGCCTCAGTCCCACACAGCCCCAGGCCCCTCCACATACGGCTCGCACCCCTCACTGGTGACACACTGGCCAATCAAGAGTCCATCCAGGGTGACCTCAGGAAACCATGACATGGGAGCTGCTCTCAGACTGGCTGTACAACCTTCCAGGAGACGATGAAGAAACAGACAAGTCCCTCAGCGTGTGTGGAAATGCAGAGTGAGCTGGGCCTGAAGGACCATGACTTCTCTGTGTAAGGTAGCCCGTGGCTTCCTGGCTTCGCCGTGCTGCGGTCTAATGCTCGCATAATGAGCAGCCATTTTCTATGGGATTATGTGCTGTGTATAACAAAAAGATCATTTTCTATGGGATTGTGTGCTGTGGATAACAAAAAGATCATTAAAAAAACGAAGAAAAATGGACTGAGAGCATTGTGTTGTTTTTGAAAGGCCTTCAGCAAGCTATGAAATACAGTGACTTCCACACCCTTGAATTACAGCATCCCTCAATCACGGCAGACTCTGGGCACAGAGGGGACAGGAACACATGAAAGTAGAGTCCTGGGTCAAGGACATGGGGAACCCAGAGCAGGCTGACTCTCCTGACTTGGCTATGAGAAAGGCGAGACCCATTGTGAGGTATGACCTGGTCCCCAAGCAGAAAACACACCTGAGTGTGGTAGAGAGAGCCAGGATGGCAAGGAACACACAGCAGGGCCACGCTTCCCATGGGAAGGAACACTGCCCACCAGGGTCCTGGACCAGCTCTGACCCCTGGGGCTCCTCCATGCCCTCCAGGGCTCCACACAGCCGACAATAGTCAGGAACATGTATAGTGAGAGAGAATGTTCTCATTTCTAGAGTCTTTGCTCGCTCTCTCTCAGGCTGGGCTGGGATCCAGGAGTGGGAGCCACAGTGAACTCCTCGAAGCTGCGGCAGCGGTGCAGACAAAACATGACGGGGTAGCCGCAGGACGGGCTATTAGGCAAACATTAACAACCGTGTTTGCAAAGAATGTTTAATGACTGGGGAAAGAGTCACAATATGTTGTCAAATGAAAAAGTAAGCCAAAAGAAAATACAGTCCTGGTGTTATCGAATACAATAAAATAAATGCAGGCCTTGATGCTCAGAAAGGGGTTGGAGAAGAGAAGACAGCATCAACCTCTGGGTGGGGTCGCCTGGGACACAGCACTGCTGCCCCCTTAATACTTTCCTGTGTATTTCAAATGCTTGCCAAGAGAAATACCTGTACCATCACAACTGTGTTAAAATATATTATTTAAGCAATATTTCTTCCCAAAGAAAATTCATTATTTTATCCAATTTGATGCCAGGAACATCCAAACGACCTGCAATGACTCAGAGGTGAAATATCCCCTGAGGGCCATGTGTTGGCAGCTTGGTTCCTGGCTGGTGGAGCTCTGACTTAATTGATGGATTCATCCAGTGATGGACCATAATCTTGTGGTTTCATTGGACCATGACAGGGGCTAGGAGGTGGGCCCTAGTTGAAGGAAACAGACCATGTGGGTTGCAGGGCTTCAAGTGAGAAATGCTCCCATAGGCTCATATGTCTGAATACTTGGTCCCCAGTTGGTGGAACTATTTAGGGAGGATTAAGAGGTGTGGCCTTGTTGGAGGAGGTGTGACACTGAGGGTGGGCTTTGAAGTTTCTAACCCCAGCACTCAGGAGGCAGATGCAGGCAGATCTGTGAGTTCGAGGCCAGCCTGGTCTACAGAGCGAGTTCCAGGACAGCCAGGGCTGCACAGAGAAACCCTGTCTCGTACAAAACAATAGAGATCCACCTGTCTCTGTCTCCCGACTGCTAGCTAGTATTAAAGGTGTGTGCCACCACCGCCTGGCTATTTTTTTGTTTTTTTAAATACATAAGTATCACTACAGATGGACTAGCTACCAGTATGGTCATTCAGACAGTAAGCGGGCAGGAAGGATCTGCCAGACAGAGACTGAATGAATGGGAGATGGGAAATTGGGGTTGGGAGTGTGGCTCAAGGAAACAACAGGAAATATCCCTAGATCTGGAAAGTAAACGCACGGCCTAATGCTCATCTGGCACCCACACTGCACAGCATGCCTCACAATCACACTGTGCACGATTAACACTTTGGCTGCACTTGCGGGTCCCACCCATGCCTCACAGCCATCCAGAGACGCTGCATGGCTCACCTCACAGCCATGCAACCCTCAACAGTTTGCTTGGCATGCCTTCAAGTTACGCTGCACACCCCAATTATATTGCATGTGAAAGTTTGTGTTCGTTCCTCGGTTACACTGTGCTCGGCAGCCCCACCCACACCTCGCAGTCATCCAGCACATGATGGTGTGTCAACCTGCCAGCAAACACCTACATCCGACAGAGTGCACGCAGCCTTAGCCTAGACACCCTGCCCCGGGCTCACAGCAGCATTTCCAGGCCAGGCCTAGACTCCTATCACGGGGGCAGAGACAAAAGTCCCTGCAGTCAATTGAGGACAAGGCTCTGCAGCCTGACGGAGGGGATCTGGGAGACGCATCTCCTCCTCAGACCATATCCAGTGCCTTTAGGAGGTGCTATTTGCACAGTTCTGCACAGAGATGGTCTCCTCAGCCAGCATGCCACTCCAGACCTATCCTAATCCCATTTACAGATGGGAAAACAGATTTTGGGAATTTGCTACACGCATGACAGAGTATGGCTGGACTCGCCTCTTCCAAACACTGTCCCTTCCCTTCATCGCTCACACTGGCCCCTGAGATAAGACCTAGTTGACAAACGCTAGAGAGAGAATGGCTAAGACGTAGACTAAATTACTCCATTAAAGCCATGTGCTTGGCAGAAGTCAATGTATGATTCAACAGCTTAATGAACAGATCCACCTAGAAACCACACCTGCAGAGGCCCCCTGACCCAGATCCCACACCTGTGGGTTCCATCTGACGTAGATCCCACAGTTGCATGTCCTATCTGACATAGATTCCAGATCTGCAGATTCCCTCTGACCCAGATCCCACACCTGCAAAGACCACCTGACCTAGATCCCACATCTGCAGATTCCTTCTGACCTAGATTCCACACCTGCAGAGGCCCCCTGACCTAGATCCCATACCTGCACTTTCCCCGACCCAGATCCCACACCTGCAGCTTCCCTCTGACCCAGATCCCACACTTCCAGATTTCCTATGACCTAGATCCCACACCTGCAGGTTCCCCCTGACCTAGATCCTACACCTGTAGAAGCCTCCTAGCCTAGATCCCACACCTGCAGCTTCCCCTGACCCAGATTCCACACCTGCAGCTTCTCCTGACCCAGATCCCATACCTGCAGATTCCCCCTGACCTAGATCCCACACCTGCAGAGGCTTCCTGACCTAGATCCCACACCAGCAGAGGCTTCCTGACCTAGATCCCACACCTTCAGGTTCCCCCTGACCTAGATCCCACACCAGCAGAGGCTTCCTAACTTAGATCCCACACATGCAGAGACTTCCTGACCTAGATCCCACACCAGCAGAGGATTCCTGACCTAGATCCCACACCTGCAGGTTCCCCCTGACCTAGATCCCACACCTTCAGGTTCCCCCTGACCTAAATCCCACACCTGCAGTTTCCCAAGCAGAAAGATGTGTCCTATGATTCCCTGTCACTTCCCTGTACTTGATCCCAGAAAAGAGGAGAAAAGTACACTCCCTCCTCCAAGCCTTTCCCCGGGGTCCTGTGGGAATTCCTGGCCCCCTGAAGTTGTCTGCAGCTCCTAGACCATAGCCACAGGGAAAAGCAAATGGGCTGGGATGTAGCTCCATTGGTAGAGAGCACACACCCCACTTCTGGCTGGAGCACTGTCTAAACTACTCAAGATCTCCACGGTGGTGAACACGATGCAGCAGTGAGAAACTGCTCTGCCCATTGAAGCGGCTGAGGGCTGGCGCTGTGTGCCCATGCTCTGTTCTCAGATGCAGCTTGAGAAGGAAGTTGGCAACAATGGTGCCTGTGTTCCTGTCTTCCCCATTCCCTGCTCCAACACTCTCAGCCCTGAATGCCAAACAATACCCCAAGCTGTAATTTAAGCTTACGGCTAAAGAGCACCCCCATTAAGATAGGAGGCTACAGGTGCACCCAGCGAGGGGGCACTTGCCTAGCATGCACAGGGCTCTGGGTCCCAACTCAGCACTGCCAAGAAAATGGGAATAAAGAAAGAAAGGAAGAAAGATGAGGGATATATATATACACATATACACATATGATAGACAGACAGATAGAGAGAGAGAGAGAGAGAGAGAATAGAGATGGATGGTAGATGGGTAGATGGATGATATAGATGATAGATAGATAGATAGATAGATAGATAGATAGATAGATAGATAGACAGACAGACAGACAGAATACACACACAGACAGATGGATACATAGACTTACTAGTCCAGGCTCTTAGTATTCGACTTATATGCAAAGCGAGAACATGTGGGGTGTTTTGAAAGAAGAAGGCCACCAGGCATTGGTAGCACATGTCTTTAATCCCAGCACTCATAAGGCAGAGGCAGGCAGGCGGATCTCTGTGAGTTCGAGACCAGCCTGGTCTATAAGAGCTAGTTCCAGGACAGGCTCCAAAGCTACAGAGAAACCCTGACTCAAAAAAAAACTAAAAAAAAAAAAAAAAAAGTCAAACCCCTCCTCCTTCTACTCAACATCTCCACCCTGTGCTTGTTCCCTCATCACTATCCCATGCCCTGGACAGATAAATCCCCTGCTCAGGATCCAAGAGGCACCATGGCAAGCTGAGCTAAGAGCCAGTTGTCAGACAGATGCAAAGATTCATCTGTCCTTGGACATTGTGTGGCTCTGCGGTGATATTCTACTTGTGATCTAACAAATAAAGCTTGCCTGAAGATCAGAGTGCAGAGTTAGCCACACTATTTAGCCATAGAGGCCAGGCAGTGGTGGCACACACCTTTAATCCCAGCACTCAGGACACAGAGGCAGACAGACGTCTGTGAGTTCAAAGCCACCCCGGGCTACGTGAGATTGAAAAGAGAAACAAAGCCACGCAGTGTTGGCTCACATCTTTAATCCCAGTACTTGAGAGTCACATGCCTTTAATCCCGGCACTAGCAAGGTGGAGACAGGAAGGATATGGCTGGGCAGAGAGAGGAATACAAAGTGGGAGGAGACAGGAGCTCATGGCTTTCAGTCTGAGGACTTGTAGACACAGGTCACCCCATTCGCAGAGGTAAGAACTACTGGCTGGCTGTTCTGCTTCTCCAATCTTTCAGCTTTCACCCCCTAATATCAGACTCTGGGTTTTTGTTATTGAGACCAATTAGGATTCGTGTTACAGGGCTCCGCCCTGAATGTGCTGAAAGCCTCAGCGAGCCACCCACCCATGTGCATCACGCAGTCCCGCGGGGACAGCGACAACTCTTCTGTGACGAGTGCAGAAAATGAATGAGACAGAGCCCAGAGGGCCTGAGTGGGATTCAAGGGCACTGGAGCTACTTTGTCACTGTCCCTTCGGGACTCACGAAGGTTTTGTAGTTTGGGGGATGATTCCATAGTTTGACGCCTTTTGAAAAATGATCTTATTAAGTCAGGTAAGCTATGAGACAAGATTGGGGCTCGAATACACAAAATGACTCCACTGTGGTCATAGAGAGACATTGCTATGGGTCTGTCTGCCATCCTGAGATTCCACCTACTCCCTTCCAATCCTTCCTGTGCCATGTCAACTCCCCGTCCCTGCCTCTAGGGGGATCTGCCATTCTTGAGCAAATACTGGCTTTGGGGTGGACTAGCAAAGCAAAATCATGAGGGGCCAGAATTGGCTTCCCAGGATTCTCTCCACAGCATCATCTGTGGCCACCCTACACCGGTCCATCTGTCCCAGGTAGTGGAAGAGGTTCTGGGAACTATGAAATCTCCGCCATTCAAGAACCCTCAACCCCTTGACCCTCCTCTTCTTGCCCAACCCCATTTCCCCAGGAACCTCAGGCACGAGGTCTGAAGTACAAACAATTTATCCTCTTTCAATTAATCACCAGTTCTAAAGAGAACATCTTGGAGTGGATTAGTCATGAGGACTGAATTAGTCAGACTTATCTAAGAAAGGACCAGAGTTAGTATTAGCAGGGCTCTTGTGTCACCAGATGGTCCCTTCTCTGAGTCTCCCTGGAAGATTATTCTACTCTCAAGGGAGCAGCAACGTAAGAGTAGGGCGACACACAGAGACATGCCAGAGAATAAGAGCACCTGCATCATGGCCTTCTGGGAAGGACTAGTTTCATATCTTGTCCCTTCAATGGATTTCTTTCACTGTCTCCGAGCTTGTGGTGCAGAGATAACAGGTAAAGAACTTGGGGGTCAAACGCTGGAGCTGCAGGGAGATCTTTTTGTTCACGAGCCACAATCAAAGCACTCGTCACCTCCCTAAGCCTTCTGGATTCCAGCGAGAAGAAACTCACGCTGGATGAGGATTAGCGGAGCATCGGACAGAATTGTCAGTGTGGTGTCTGGGCATTATGGGCCACCTGTTACTCAGCCTCTTCCAAGACCAGCTTCTTGTCAATGAAATGGGACATAGATCACTGAGAGGATGAATGAGGGAACTCACAATAGAATATACATGTTGAGGCACATGCTCAGAGTTAGAGGGCTGAGGCAGCAGGATCCTGAGTCAGCAATAGGGCTACCTACACAGTGTGACCTTGTCTCAAAGTGGGAGGGGCTAAAGAGATTACTTCATGGTTAACATGCTTGCAGAGAGCCTGAGTTTCCTTCCTGGTACCCAAATCAGGCAACTCATAACCACCTGCAACTCCAGCTCCATGAGATCTGATGCCCTCTTCCATGGGTACCAACAGACACATGTGTGCATGTACACACACATACAGAGAGAGAAAGAGAGAGAGTTAAAAATGAATCTTTAAAAATTAAAACCCCAGAACTTTCCTGTGTCCTTTTCCATTTTGCCCTTACTGTGCACATACATACAAGTACATAGAGGGACTTAGCCCTCACAGAAAGGCTTTTAGAATTTGCCACTAAATCTTCTAAAATGTCATCAGTCAAGGTGGCATCTCCCCCAAATCTCTATGTAGAGAGAAACATCTCAGCGGGGAGAAGGCATCCCAACAGGCTGCCTGCATGTGATAATACTGGTCCTAACAGAGTCCTTACACAACTTGCTTGACATCCCTAGGCCTCTGGGTTTTACAGTCTATAAAATGCAAACAGAAGGATAGTTATTTCAACAGTCAGGGCTACTATACATTCATCCGCCCCTTCTTCAACACTGCACTGCCACAGGGACAACTGGACAGGAAAAAGAAAAACACGTCCACAGACCAGAAAGGAAGAAGCAAACATGTCTTAATTTACAAATTAGATAATTGCATACACAGAAAAATTCCCAAGGAATTCACAAAAACATGATTATATTAATAAGTTCAGCAAGATCGCCAGAGAGAGCATCAGTGGGCGAAAATCAGCAGCATCTCTGCACATTTGCTGGAACAATGCTCAAGATGAGATTAAGGAAATAATTCCATTTACAACAGCTCCAAAAGGACCAAACCTTTTAAAATTTCTGTCAAAAGAAATAAAAGTTCGGGTCTTGAAACCACACATAGTAAAGAAATTAAGAGGCTCAACAATGGAAAATATCCCGTGTTCATGGATCAAAAGACTAAGACTAACCATTGTCAAGAGGACAATGTTCTTCAATATGACTTCTAAATTCAACACAATCCTGGTGTGGGACAATTCTGTATTCTGTCAATTATATTTTAAATAAACACTGATTGGCCAGTAGCCAGGCAGAAGTATAGGCAGGACAACCAGACAGAAAGTAGAGGTGGGCCAATGAGAACAGGAGTATTCTGGGAAGAAGGAAGCTCTTTCTTCCACAGTCCTGTCCAGACACCAAAGAAGGAAGATGTGACCTATGCTGCTTAAAAAGGTACCAAGCCATGTAGCTAACATATACTAGAATAATGGGCTAATATAAGTTATAAGAGTTAATAAGAAGCCTGAGCTAATGGGCCAATCAGTTTATAACTTATACAGACCTCTGTGTGATTTTCTTTGACTGTGGGAACTAGGCAGGACAGAAAACACCGTCAACACAATCTTTATCGAAATCCTAATGGGTCTCTTTGCAGAAACAGTTAATTTGATTCTAAAATCTACAGGGAGGGAAATATGGTAGACCCAGCATAGCCAAGAAAACCCAGAAAAGCAAAACAAAAGACTCCCATTTCCTAATTTCAAAGCTTCTTCTCAGGCTATGATAGTCAGGACAGCATGATTCTGTCAGGAGGGAGGACATGGAGATCATGAATGAAAAGCTTGCAAACAACCCCTCACAGTTACGGTCAGCTAACCTACAAACCAGGCAATCCAAGGGATAAACAGTGCTGAGACAGGAGGTGTGGCCAGTGGAGCCTCATCCTCCCCCTCATCATGCTCAGAATTAACTCAGCATGGGTCAAAGACCCAAATCTAAGACCTGAAGCCATAAGCTCTTAGAGGCCTAGGACCCTTTCTATGGTGTTGAGTGAGGCAGTGATGTCTTTGTTTTAAAAAAAAAAAAAAGAAAGAAAGAGAAAGAAAAGAAAAAGAAAATGCAATAAAATATAGGAATAGGAAGGACGGTAGTAAAGAAGAAAGGCAAGTGGGGATAAAGGCAGGCAGGAAGGGAAGGAGGGAGGGAGGGAGGGAGGCAAGTAGCAAGGAAGGAAGGAAGGAACAAACGAAAGAAGGAAAGAGGAAAGCAGGAAGAAGGCAGGAAGTCAGAAAGGCAGCCAGCCAGCAAGCTGAACACCATCAAAATGTCAAACTTCTGTCTCTCAAGGACACTGTTGCAAAAGTGGAAACACAAAATAGAATTTTTTTTAGAAATAGCATATCTGATAGAGGCCCTGTGCCCAGAATATATAAAGAGCCCTTGCAACTGCGGTCAGATGGCCTGGCAGAAACAAGCTCTGGCCACACAAGCCTGGTATCTGAGAGAAGCAACTCCAGAAAGCTGTCCTCTGACCTCCACACATGCCATGGAGTGCCTGCAACACACACACACACCCTCCACAAACATGCTATGGTGTGCATGCATCACACACACACACATGCCATGGCATGTATGCACCACCACATGCATATATACACACTCTCATACACACACACACACACACACACAAAATAAGTGTGTTTTTTAAAGAACTCTTATAATTCAGTAATAGAAGGGCAACCCAGGCTGGCCAGAAAGGCCACAGTAAAAGCCTGTGCCGCCAAGCCCCAAAGCCTCAGCTCAACAGCTTGCACCCACAGTCAATGGAGAGGAACAACTGTTAGAGTTGTCTTCTTGCCTCCACACATGCTTCATGGCATGCACACATGCACACATACAGACCTCTCTCTTTCCCCGCAGTCTCTCTCTCTGTGGTGGAATATTATTTTAAGATGTGTGGCATTTGTTTATGCTGTGGAACATTTGTTTAATGATGTAAAGATGTGTTGAGCTCTTTCATGTTGCATTTGTTTAACTCTGTGAAGCTATGATACTTTGTCTAAAACACTGGATTGGTCTAATAGAGCTGAATGGCCAATAGCAAGGCAGAGGAACAGATAGGCAGGGCTGGCAGACAGAGAGAATAAATTGGGGGGGAAAGGGAGGGTTCAGGAAACAAGAGAGAACGAGGAACAAGAAAAGAAGAGGCTATAGCATGATTAATAAAAACCCAGAGACAGATATCGGGGTTCAACCTGAAGGGTTCTTATCTCTACCTCAGTCCAAAATAGCAATCTTGCCTCCAGGAATCTCAGAATGAGACTGTGTCTAAGAGCTGTCTGCTCCTGTTTTATATTCCTCTCTACATCCGGGATTAAATGTGTGCACCACTACTGCCTGGTTTCTATGGCAAACTAGTGTGGCTACTGGGCTTAAAGGTGTGTGTCACCTTTCCTGGTCTGTATGACTGATCAGTGCGGCTGTTTTACTCTCTGATCTTTAGGCAAACTTTATTTACTAAAACACAAATGAAATATCACTACAAGGGGCTAGCACCCAGCAACACAGCCGCCCAGAGTGAAAGTAAGATACACAGAAATAAGAAAAGGAAAAGGCCCAGAGGCAAAGGTAGATGAGATAATTTAAGTTAGAAAAGCTGGCTAGAAACAAGCCAAGCTAAGGCCAGGCATTTATAATTAATAATAAGTCTCCGTGTGTATTTATTTGGGAGCTGAGTTGCAGGACCCCCAAAGAGAAAAAAAGTCTGCCTGTCCGTCTCTGTTTATGTCTCTCTGTGTGTATCTGTCTCTGTGTGTGTGTCTGTCTGTTTTTCTCTGTTTCTCTCATAATAACAATAAATAAATGGTGGAAATAAATAATAAATAAATGGTTGATCTACACACACACACACACACACACCCCTTCGCATGCATGTCTACCACTGACAAAATAAATAAATGACTATAAAAGGTTATTTTAGGACAAAAAAAATGTGTCATATCACTGAAGAATGCTTACAGTAACATCAATGTCTATCATCAATGATAATCGGGAATTGCCAAGCAAAACCAATGAGACAGCCCCTCATAGGCAATAGGATGGTTATAATAAAAAAGAAAGTCAATTCCCATACGGACATAAGGAAATTGGAATTCCAGCACTTGGCTGTAGGAGGATAAAGTAGTATGGTATCTTTGGAAAATGGCCTGGTAGCTCCCGGATACGTCACAATGAGTAACAATGCTCCTGAATATTCGCCCAAGAGAACAAAGTGGCCAGAACCCTGCCCTATGCTCCCATGAAAGGAACTGTGCAGAATGGGTCATAGCAACACAAACTGGAAAGAACTCCGGTTCCACCAACTGATGGAGAGAGTGTGGCACATCCAAACAATGAAGGGCTATCCCACATGAAAACAGTAACGGAGCTGTGAAAGACCCCACATGTGTGAGCCTTGACACCACCAACGTGAGTCTCAAAAGCAGGCCCCCAGCGCCACACACTCCCTTATATCTACCAATGACCCTCAGCTGACGGCTGCAGGATTTTGGAGGATTCTGGGATTGAACCTAGGACTGAATGCAAGCTGCTTAAGCACTCTCCTTGTAGATTAGTGCATCTTTCAACCCTCATCAGAGAAATCTGTGTTTGCAGTGGGCAGTGAGTGACAGAGACCAACAACTGGCCAACGTGCAGGACACAGGAGACTGCAGAGCGCTCAACTTTAAATGGAACGTCTACACTAAAGCATTGGAGCAGCTCTTTCTTTGGGCCACAAACCAGCTCCCAAATCATGACATGGAGACTTCTTATTAGTTATGAATGCTTAGTCTTTTCTTAGCTCTTATTTGAATTTGTTTCTCTTTATCTACATTTTGCCCTGGGGGTTTTGGCCTTTCTAAATATCTTACTTTCACTGCTTCTTGTGTCTGGTTGGCTGGTGGCTCTGGTTTCAGGCCCTGGGTGTGTCCCTCTCTTTCTCCCTTGTTCTCTTCATTTTTGTTCATTCTCTCCTCTTTATTTTCTCTCCTGCCAGCCCGCCTATCCTTCTGCCTAGCTATCGGCTGTTCAGATCTTTATTAGACCAATCAGGTGCCTTCGGCAGGCAAGGTGAAACAAATGCAGCACATCTCTACATCATTAAACACATAATGCTGCAGAAACAAATGTAACACACCTTTGCACAGTTACAGTAATACTCCTTAGCCTAGGCAAATGTGATACAGCTTTACCTTGTTAAAGTCATTTCCATAACAAACCCCTCCTCCCAAGGCTCAGGAATCATTGTAGAAGGTGCAGGGACAGAGGACTGTAAGAGTCGGAGACAGTAGTAAATAAAGACAACAAAACAGGGTCCTCGGGACACAGCATATGACCAAGTAACAGGACAGCATGGACTAGAGCTCTGTGAGCTCACGCCAGACCAGACCCCAGCATGGAGAGGGAATGTGAACACAGAGGCTTAGCCCTAGCCAAATGCTGTAAGCAGCTGATAGCTGCTGGGAGAGGAGAGTCAGTTTTAATAGCATAGCCCCTTGTAAGGCAACCAGACTCCATGGAAGGCCACACCTCCAAGATACATGGGCAGCGCAAACTGGACCCTGATGCATGACAAGGGTGGACACAAAGCTGGGTGGGTAAAGAAGGGACTGGAGCTAAGAGGAGTTGAGAGAGAGGATGAATGTGGTCAAAACTTATTGTACAAAGTTCTCAAAGATCTCATTTAAATATATATGTCAATTATATAAAGCATTAGGTGGGATAATTAAGGCTACTTATAAAGAAAAGTCAAGTCAAAAGAGATGGAGTGCAGAGGGGTGTGGCACAGTTCCAACCAGCATGCACTGGAGGAGCTCAAACCCAAGAGAGAAAAGGGAACTGGGACAGTCTGGGGGGCGAGGGAAAAGGGGACAACTTGCTTCGGTGACACACAGTAGGAGCACACCCATGAAGGAAGCCGGTGTGGCTGCAGAGGATGGAGCTGGTGGCAAGGGAGGCAGAGTGGGTACCCCAGGCTCTGCCCTAACAGTTCAGGCTTCTCCTCTAGAGCTAGACGAACTTGGCCAAGCAAGAACTGTCACCGTTCAGCAGAGTTTCAGGACTCACTCCTGGTCTGCACGCCATGTTCACGTTCACAGTGACGTCATTCACACCAGCCAAGGGCTGGAAGAAACCAAGTGTCCAGTTACAGATGAATTAGTAAACAAAACCTGGCATATCCTTAAAAAGAACAGAATGGTGATGCCCTCCAAGACAGATGAACCCCAAGCACATGATGCTCGACAAAGGAGAGTGCACATGTGCTGTGAGGGCCGTGCACATGTGCCGTGAGGGCCATGCACAGGCATTTCTACAGCAGCCAGAGTCACAGAACCGCAGGGGAGGCCTGGGGCCGGCAGGGTTGGGGGTGCCGAGTTATACTTAATACAGATGAGTTTCGGTTTGGGATGATGGAAAGGGTTTGGAGGGGACAGTGGTGGTGATGGATGCCCAGCGTTAAGTACCTTATGTCCCTGGACAGGACAGCTCACGGTCATGAAAATGAAAACGTTTGTCACATTTAGGCATAGCAATCCAAGGGAGGGTAGAAGAAGTACAGAGCGGTCAGCGTGCTGCCGCACTGGCCAAAGGCCCTCAGCGGAAGTCCCCGGGAACTGGAAGGAACACACCATCCCTCCCCACCCTGCACGAGCAGCTTCATTCTCACGGCCCGCCCAAGGGAGCAGTGCCCACATCACCAGCCAGAGTTCCGCTTACCCTAGCGGCCCCAGGCTGCCCCGCACAGCACTGAGGCCACCACCCAGCCCATCAGTCCTCTAGGGAGAGCCTGCCCTGCCCTGCCCTACTGTGCTCCTCTTGGCCAACTCCACTTTCTGTGCAAAGAGCAATGGCCTGGACTCTGGGCTTCACCCACCAGCCAAATGAAGAGGGATATTTTACAACACAGTAAGCCTGCATGAAATTGCTAAGCACATATATAAGGCTAATGCCACTGCTATATTAAAATACTAAATTCATTTTTATACTTTTTTATTTAAATTGCTGGGGCCACTTGCCATAGTTGATTAAAAATTCTGAACAGGGTGTATTGTGGGCCAATTATGAAGCAGGGTGTAAGTGCTGGGAATATTACTTGGAATAGAGGAAGCCATTTGTAAAATGAAAATTCTTCTGGTTTTTTCCCTTTAAATTGTTTAAAAGGTGAGGAAAGCCAGGGCTGGGGGCACACACTTCTAACCCCAGCCTTTAGGAGGCAGAATTGCAAAGCTGACAGAGGATTTGTCCTTAACAATAAAGCAAGTTCAAGGGCCACCTGAGTTACAGGAGAGTCTGACACGAAAACAAAGTTGATTTTTAACTAAATTAAAAGGAGAATCAGTCAAAGCAGGGCAAAGACAGAGGCAGGCTTGCGAAGAGCCTGCGCAGGCACCAGGAATGCCCGTCCGGTGGGCGCGACTTTCCCAGGCTGGCAGCACAGTCCCAGTCGGCCATGCTGGGGCCACTTGTTTCTCCTCTTCCTTGGTCTCTTCCACGGCTGCCCTTACGGGAACCCTGTGGGGCAGACTCTGTCCCGGTTTGGAGGGTTGTCCGATTGCCACACAGATGTGAGAGGGGAACTGACCCGCTTTTGGCTCTGGAGCTATCCTCACAGTCCGGAGGAGAAATCCATTCATTCACCCAGCCAGTAGGCATTGGTTCACGGTTTCTCCCTGCTGGGCACTGTCCGAACTGGTAGGGACACTGGGATGGACAAGCAGGCAAGGCCCAAGCCTGTCTCTATCTTGCACTGAAGCAGGGAGCCAGCTAAGCAGGAGCCCTTAGAGAGCAAACAAACTCCCAAGGTATGATAATGATGGACGTTCGCTCTGGTTTAGGCAAACAGGGAATGTTTCCTTGGGGTGAGACCTGGGCCAAAAGGAAAACTCACGGGATATGTCCAACAACAGTGATCACTGGGTCCAAAGGCTCCTGGCACAGGGAACCAAGCTTGAAAGGGACCCTGAGATTGAGGACAAGACCAGGAAGCTTACACACTAAAGCCATTCTCCTGAATATTAGCGGACAGCACTGGGGTCCCAAGCTCTGAGCCTGTGGGCGTGCCCGCAGCTCCATGGCCTGTCTACATATCACCAGGTGATTCCCTTCCTTGGGAAAAACTGCTTGCTTTCTTCTCCCTGTTCTGGACCGACGCCATTTGATAATTACAGAACGGACAACGTATAATGTGTTCTAAACTGTCTCTGAATAGTATGCGGTTTTGAAATAATACATAAAAAGCTTAATAAAAATTAATGTGGAAAAGAGGCTCATCAGCCTCACTTGGAAATAAAATCAGTATTAATTACTTTGCCCACATTCACCCTGATGAGCTAGTGGTGGCGGGACCATTTCCTCCATGTAGGAAGGAGGCAGGGAGGAGACGCTGCTCTTCTGGCAGTCCTTCTGGCTTCCATTGTCCCCCAAGGTCTTATCACCATAGTCCTATACGTCATGGCACCTCCCAAAAATTTCCCATGCTATGCCATGTCCGGGTTGGGTCCCAGTGCATGAATTGTATGAGGACTGAGTTTGGCATTTGTGAACCCATGCTGTCTGCTGGAGGCTGTTTTTTCAGAGGCTCAAATCCTCAGGCCCAGTAGTCTCCAGGAGCTAATATGAACCCCCAAATCTTGCTTGAGTGTGATCTATAGAGCAACAGAGCAGAATATGACAAATTTCCCAGCATCTGTGCCTACAACCCTGTCATGTGTCTGCATAGCTCAGCTAGAAAGCATGAAGCCATCATTCTGGTCAGTCAACACCACCGGATGCCTCAAACCAAGAGCTTCAGATGGGCCGCTGGGTACCCAGGGAGATCATAACAGCGGCATATATAAAAATCAGGGTTTAGGGGACTCCTGCAGGAGGGCAGGCTGCTGAAACAGTGTCACCAGCTCTAACATATGTGAAAACAAACAGGACACACAGCAAGGGCAGGGGTGCTGTCAGCGGCCCGGTAAGGAGCCCCTGGATGGCATGATAGATGAATTCCTTCCCAAGATCTCCCCGACAAGCTTCAAACTCCCCTGGCCCATCCTGTCCCAGATACCTAGCTCCCACCCCGGCTTCAGTGGAGCCTCCTGCACCATTCCTGCTACGGCACTGCCAAGTTTCCAGAACCTGCACTGCAGTGAGTCTCCTTAAGCAGCCCACCTCCCCCACCCAGCCTCGCTGTCGCCCCTAATCTACAGGGCAGATGGGGTCCCCTCCTCTCCCCTACCACACACAGAGAAGAGAAAAATACAAGAGGTGCTCTTTAATCTCAGAACTACTGACATCCTTGAGGATATTTCTCTGACAAAAACACACAGCTGGCTTTTCCTTTCCTTTCTTTATCCCTTAGAACCTTTTAATGTTCATTTGCGGTCCCTTAATGAAGAAGTCGAGTGACGAAGTGGGCTCCAGGGCCTGGCTTCTCGTGCAGTCACTTCCCTAAGCCTCTTTTCTCGTCGTTAGAGCAGGTTATCTATCTGGTGAGATTAAAGGAGACAACTAGTTTCAATGAGACGCCCAAGAATCAAGTAGACGGTAAGTGACAATATCAATTATTACGGGAGATGAGATGCTGATTGTGGTGATGGGGGTTGTGATGATGCCAGAGATAAAGATGATTATAGTGATGATGGAGATGAAGATGACGATGATGATGATGGTTGTGGTGGTGGCAGTAACATGGCAGGGACAGTGGTGATGGGAGAGGTAAAGATACGGACAGTGGTGATGGAGATGAAGATGATAACAGCAGTGACAATGATCACGATGATATAGAGGACAGTGACACTGGTGTTTGTGAAGACAATGGGTGCCTGTCTCTGGCTAACAGGCAACATCTGATCCCTATGGCAAAACGTTTGTGGGCTCAGAACTCTGCTCTCTGCTCATGGCCCAAATCCACAAGCCAGAGCTCCGCTCCTCCCTGCCTCCCTCCCTCCCTCCCCCAGTCCTCAGGTCCTGCAGGCTCAGCAGATGCAATCTGGAATCCCTTATTCATCAAAGAGAAGGTCAGGGGAAGGAGCCCCTCCCTGCACTCGCCCACATTCATTGAAATCTCTTCCCAGTCCCCTCACAGGCTTCCACCGCCGACATCCACCACTGGCCAGCGGCCACCACCAGCAGCCCCATCCCTGTCCCAGAATCCTAGCTGCTACTCGAGTTGTCTGTATTCTTCTGGGGGGAATTGCCACCACTCTGAACTAAATCCACCACACAGAAAACACGGGATGGCTTCTCTCAATAGAAGAGACACCGTGGGAAAATTGCCACATTAGACACTGCTTATTATCTGGGCTATTTTTGTTGCGACCAACACAGCTTAGACGTAAACAAGCAGCATAGAGTCCCAGCAGCCAAGCTGGAAGCCCTACGGGCGTCACTCTGAGCACGCTGCTCCACTGGACGCAGGATAGGGTGCAGAGTTTACCGTTCAGCCTGGTTCTCTGGCTCCCATGAGGGTTAACAGGAAACCCACGAGAAGGGCAGAGTCTATGGAGCCAAGTTTCCACTCCTGCCCAGCATACCACACGGTTACACCTCTGCCAGCCAGAAATCACAAGGAGTCCTCAGCTCCAAGCCTTCCATTCTCCCAGTACCTGAGGGTCCAGCCAGGGGCTCCCCCCAGGGCTCCCTCCATTCTGGGACGGAGCTAATGGCTCTTCTCACTCCCACGGTGTGGACAGCAACAGAAGCATCTACTGTCACACTCCAGGAAGGGAAAAAAAAATCATTCATTTTTGGCTCAGAAAGGCCTTGGAAAAGTTTACTTTTTTGTAAATGTTTTCTTTACCAAAGCCAAATCCCAGAGCTGATGTGATGTGGGGTGGATTAGACAATTAAAGCAGGCGCACAGAATACAAATCTGAGTTTGTTCAGCTGGGTCGAGAGGATCTCGCCATTTCCTTCCTCCCCCAAGTCAATTTACTCAGAGAGCAGCCTTCTCTCCAGATAAGCACATTGACTTTAAAATAACGTGCGTGCCGACAGCTGCAGCCCCGCGACTGGAGCAGACAGAGCTGTGGCAGCAATGATAATTAAATATATTTTCATCATCCGTCATTTCTTCTTCTTTTTTTCTGCAGGTGCCAGGGTAATAAATCTAAACTCGCCTCTTTTGTCAGCTGGCAGTGAACACATTTTAACTTGAGACCTCTCGGGAGGAATTAAGAGTCACTTGGCCTTGTAAAGGAGAAAGGGTTTTTACTTCCAAACTGCCAAGTGGGGAGCTCACAGCTGATTGGTTTCATGATACTTTATTATTTGGCAATATATATGCGTCAGGTTGTATTTCAGAACACCACACCTACAGGATAACCAGGGCTCCGGGAGATCCATCATCTGACTCTAGAATAAAAACCTATTTGAGAAGATTTTCACCACTATTTCTTTTTATGAATCCCAGATTTAATGTATTATTGACTTAGGTTTATTCCAATATTTTAGAACTTTCCGGCATTCTTTAAATCCCCCAACAGCCTTTTTTCCCCTTGTAGCACATCACGGGGAAAGCTGTTGCCAGTGCCGCCTGCAGCCTGAGTTAAGTGCTTTCGATTGGCCTAAGGAGTTTGCTTGACTTTTTATTTTGACAGTTTAACGGTTCCTTCTCCCCAGGGGCAGCCTTGTGTGCACAGTCCTCAGGAAAGCCGGCCGAAATGCACCTCCCAGGCTCCTCAGCTTCTCCTCCCTCTCCCAGCCACAGGTCCTCTGCAAAACACCCTCACTGATAGGCAAGCCTGGCTAAAGCCCGGGGAAGGCAGAGAAGACATGGAGGCAGGCATGGCTGGAGAAGCATGGACACCTGCCATGGGGCCTCTGGCAGTACCTGCCCATCACAAACCAACCCTGTGACAAAGTGAGGGGTTCTCAGCACAGCCTACCACACCCAGAGACCTGAGACTGGGCCACACACCATTTCCAAGCTATTTTCCCTCTCTAATCATCAAAGGGAATTTTCTGGAAAGGAAACCCATACCTTGTCCTCCTCCACCTCCACAAACCCTCAGATACTAACGCCTAAAGCATGTGACATGGGACAGATGATAGAGGAGGGGACTTTAAATATGTTTTCTTGGGGGAAATATGTTTACCAGTCTAGGACCAAAGACCATGAACAATGGTAACTTCTAGAAGCACACTTGAATTTTTTAGATCTCTATTCCTCAAATGAGACCCAGGCATAGAAGGAAAAAAAATCAGAAATCCTAAGGTTATCAGAGTCTGAAGACACTTTACTACACACTAAAGCCCCTGTTTCCACCGGCTACAGGTAGGTCCCGTGGCCATTCCACACAGCGGGATTCCAGATGACACATTCCCAAAGAGACACTACTGAGGACACAGCACGCCCAGCAGGCTTTATTCAGAAACTGAGAAGCCAATTCTGAAGGCTGCGTGGACATGGAAAGTACCAGAGGAACCAAGAGATCAGAAAGGGAAGCATCAAGTGAGAGCTGAGACAGCTGTGAGTCAAACGGTCCCACGACTTGCAATACAGCTACCCGCGTCAGGACAGTGCACTATCGGCTTAAAAATAGACAAGCAGATCAATGAAACAGATCCAGAAATAAACTGTCACAGACAGGGAGAGATCGCTCTTTACAAAGGAAGAAAGTGACGTGGAGGCTCCCAGTTAATGCTACTCCGGTCACTGGACCCCAGAATGAGGAAATGGGAGGCCTGCCCACTCACTCCACACACCACAGGAGGGGGAGGGGGATGATTCCAAAGTCAGGTGGTGGTGGCACATGCTTTTAATCCCAACATTCAGAAGATAGAGCCAGGCAGATCTCTGTGAGTCTGAGACCAGCCTGGACCACAGAGCAAGTTCCAGGACAGCCAAGGCTACACAGAGAAACTTTGCCTCTAAAAAACAAAACAAAAACAAACAAACATAATCCACAAAAACAAGAAAAACAGGAATAAACTTTTGTTCTTCAAAGATAGTATGGGAGAGTAAAGGAGCCCCTCAGACTGGAAGAAACCATTGTAAAGAATCTACGGTGTGACAGATTGACCGACGGTCCCTCAGAGTTCAGCGGCAAGAACAAAACCCAGGGCTTCATTTTTTGAGATAGGGTCTCACTGTTGCCCTGGCTGCCCTGGAACTCACTCTGCAGACCAAGTGCTAAGATTAAAGGCGTATGTCACTAAACAGTTTTTTTTAAAAAAACAGGTAAAAGACTTCATGATGGGATGGCAATTGGTATGGCCACGTTGGAAAACAATGGTAGTCTCTGCAGGGTTCAGCCATTCTACCCTTGATTGTCAGCTGATATTTGCCCCAACTATAAACTTACTGTGATATTAATTTTAATTGGCATTTTGACACAATCTAGAATCGCCTGAGAAGGGAGTCTCAGTGAGGGACTGTCTAGCTCAGTCTGGCATATGGACACATCTATAGGGAATCATCCTAATTATATTAATTGAACTAGATCTGCCCGCTGTAGGTGGCACCATTCCCTGGCCAGGGTATCCTGGACTGTGGAAGAGTGGAAAAAACAAGTTGCGCACCTGCATGTGTGCATTAGAGAGTAAATGCATCCACATAAAGACATTCATTCACACAAATGCTCATGACAGCATTATTTGTAACTGTCTAAACCTGAAAACCTGAATATGTATCAATAGGTTAACAGACAAACCAAACAATATTCAGCAGCAAATCAATGGATTTCATATACACACAAGGGATGGATCTCAAAGTCATCATGCTGAGTGAACAGAAAAAAGAACAATACATAGCACACTGCATTTACATAAAACCCTCACCATGGGGAGATGGCTCTGCTGATGTGGGATTCCCCTCTGTATGCTGTGAATGTCATTGGGTAATAAAGGTCCTGCTTTGGGCCTGTAGCAGAGCTATAGGGGAACAGAGCTAGGTGGGGAAAACTAAGCTGAATACTGGGAGAGAGAAGGCGGAGTCAGAGAGAAGCCATGTAGCCTCGCCAGAGCCAGATGGAAATTTAACTGGTAAGCCACAGCCACATGGCAATACACAGATTACTAGAAATGGGTTAAATTAAGATGTAAGAGTTAGCCAATAAGGAGCTAGAGCTAATGGGCCAAGCAGTGATTTAAATAATATAGTTTCTGTGTGGTTATTTTGGTTCTGGGTGGCCGGAACGAACAAGTGGCCTCCTCCTACAAATTGGCATGCCAACATGGTGGGCTAAATCCATGTAAAACCTGAGAGGGCTTAAAAAGGAAGTCTAGATGCTGGCTCATGCTGCAGCTCCTTTAAGAGAGGTTTTCCTGATTCAGCAGTAACAACAACAACAACAAAAAAGCTGCAGTTTTGAAATGCCGGCTTTCTGGGCCATGCTGCCAGTGCAAACTCTGACTCTTTCTGGAGATTTAGCTATGGAGCACTTGAATGGGGTTTGTGGGTCTGGGTGCTTGTATGCCCCCTTGGGAAAGTAGCTGAGACCATGCCCGCAGCTCAGCACCTTCCCCCACCCCAGGCAGGCAGCAGGATCAGGACTGCTAGGAGTGCACAGGCAGGAGAGCATGTTGATTCCTGCGGCCATACACAGAGATGTTTCCAGGTCATGCAGTGCACTGCAGGGCATATTGATGTGGGAGTGTCATATATCAATCTGTTGATTTCATTGGTTAAGCAATAAAGAAACTCCTTGGCCCTGATAGGTTAAAACATAGGTGGGAGAAGTAAACAGAATAGGATGCTGGGAGGAAAAGGAAGTGAGCTCAGACTCAACAGCTCTGCTCTCTGGAGCAGAGGCCTTGCTTCGCTCTCCCAGGTAGCTCCGACCCAGGATGGATGTAGGCTAGAATCTTCCTGGTAAGTGCACCTTGGGGTGCTACAAACAATTATTAGAAATGGGCTAGTCCAGGTGTGAGAGTTAGCCGAGAAGAGGCTAGATAGAAGTGGGCCAAGCAGGGGGCTGGAGAGATGGCTCAGTGGTTAAGAGCATTGCCTGCTCTTCCAAAGATCCTGAGTTCAATTCCCGGCAACCACATGGTGGCTCACAACCATTTGTAATAAGGTCTGGTGCCCTCTTCTGGCCTGCAGGCATACATGTAGAAAGAATATTGTATACATAATAAATAAATAAATAAATAAATAAATAAATAAATAAATAGGCCAAGCAGTGTTTAAATGAATAGTTTGTGTGTTGTTATTTCGGGCATAAACTAGCCAGGCGGCCGGGGTGCTGGGGACGCAGCCCCGCCGCACTTATTACTACAGGCATATCTAGCTATTACTCAGATAAAAAGGGTTTATGTGCTGTGTGCTCATTCTCAGAGTTGAAGTGCTGAGCCTGGCTCCTACCTGGCAGTCCCAGAGCTGGCAATAATGGCACCTCCACCATTTTGAAAGTGGAAAGAGGCGGGGCCAGCATCCAGAGCCACTGCAACCAAGCTGCTTACCATTTTAAAAGCTCTTCAAGACAGTAAAGAATTACAGATCCACAATAGGACAGATTCAGACATAAAAGACCTCTAAATGAGTCACAGTGTTGGATAAATGTATGTTGGCTTGGGAGAGAAAAGAAAAAGAGTACAGAGAGTTATGAAAAAAAACTTAATAGTTTTTTAAAGAAATAAAACAAAGTTTTTAAAGAGACAGTACAGACAGTCATAGATTAGAGGAGTAAAAATAATAAAATAAATATTAAACTTGTAGAAAAAGTAATAGAGTAAAAACAAGCCATATAAAGATGGAAAATTCACAGAGCATCTGGATTATGTATATTATTGTGTTATCTTTGAATTTTTGACTGCAGAGAGACATTTGATTCTGGGGATTGCTACACTAAGTCAACATATATATTTCAAAGGTATCTTAAATTCAAATTTTGAATATAAGGATATGTTGCTTTGGAAAAGAGGTTCTTCTTTTGTTTCCACAGAGGATGAGAACCTGTGGATTGTTTCCAGACTAATATGATTTGATGGACCAAGATCCCCTAAAAGGTTGCCTTGAGCACCCCTCAAAAAATTACTTTGCCCAGTAAACAGCAGGAAGCAGTTTGAAGAATAACTACACCCATATTCCCAAATGTTGTCTATAAACATTCTTTTACATTTAAAGGGGATATGCTATAGAGATTTGCACTGGTATAGATCTTGGTTTATTGATACAAATTTAAGGTCAATTCTGTTATACTATGTATATGTGTGTGCACGTGCACGCATGTGTATTTTTGATCTTGATTAAGGTATTGTGTGTGCAGTTCATTTAAAAATGTAATGTATAATTAAGAAACATAGGTTAATAGGGAGTAATCTATACAAGTCAAACTTGTAGTCATGTTAGTTAGATTTTCTAGAGGTACAGAGATGGATTTCAGATGGATAGGCATTCTTCAAACCTTTCCAAGACTACAGAATATGGCATTTTAAATGTTTTAAGAATTTAGGACTTATGACAGTGAGACACATATGCTCCCAATAGCACCAATCTACTTCAAGAGGATGACGGGTATCAAAGAAGCTCCTTATGGAATTGGTTAGCCATTTGGGCAAAAAACTGCTCTTGCCTGGACTGTTTGATAAACTGGACATGCAGGACCCACAGAGAAATGACTGTTTAACTTGCCTAAAGTTGAGACAATCCTTCAGGGTTCCTACTTCATGAAAGAGTCTGCTAGACATTCTGAAGGACACAGAAGAAAGCAAGTGATGGACTTTGCCATTACAAGGCTGAACAGATTTCAAATTTCCTGCTTCATAGAAAAGTCCGCTGGATACTATTGGCCTGTAGACTGAAGATAGATACTCCAACGGTACAAAAGAACTTTGGGAGACTGTCCAGGTAGCAAGATGTCTCTGTCAATTCTAGAGTTTTGGAAGTTGTTTACAATGTTCTTCCTGTTTACATAGGTAATATTATATCTTTCTGGAGTCTTTGATGGAGTTGAAAAATAGTTTTCCTTAAATATGGTAAAAGATAAAGTAGATATACATATTGTAACTAATTTTTACTTGATATCTGTTTTGTTATATGTAATTTTTCTATGTTAAAGTTAAACCTTTTTTATTTTAACAGAAAAGGGAGGTGATGTGTGATTCCCCTTGGTATGCTATGAATATCATTGATTAATAAAGCAACTGCTTTCGGCTTATAGAAGAGCTATAGGTGAACAGAGCTAGGTGGGGAAAACTAAGCTGAATGCTGGGAGAGAAGGCAGAGTCAGAGAGAAGCCAGAGAGTAGCTTCACCGAAGCAAGAAGGAACTTTAGCCAGTAAGCCACAGCCACATGATGATCCATAGATTACTGAAATTGGTTAAATTAAGATGTAAGAGTTAGCCAATAAGAAGCTAGAGCTAATGGGCCAAACAGTGATTTAAATAATATAGTTTCTGTGTGGTTATTTTGGTTCTGGGTGGCCAGAATGAACAAGTAGCCTCCTACACTCAGCAGGCAAGAGCATGTTTTGCTCTAGCAGAGGACCTAGAGCTCAGGGTCCTGAACCCATGCTGGGCAGTTTGCAGCCACTGCAATTCCAGCTCCAGGGGATCTAGCATCCTCTTCTGGCCTCCACTAGTGCCTGCATGGCCTAGGTACACACATGCAGATGTGCATACAGACACACATACTAAAAAAATAAATCTTAGTTTAAAAAGAAAAAACCTCCTGGAATGTAAAGCAGTTTATAATGACAGAAGGTAGATTCCCCAGCTGCCTAAGACAAGGGCGTGCCTGTAAGAAGAGACTAAGGGCTGAAGGACATGGCTGGAGAAAGGGACTGCTTCCTGTCTTAGTTAACTTTTTTGTGATGCCAAAACTCACCGTGTTGGTCTTTCTGGACAGATCATTACATGCCAATTAGCCTTCGGGGAAGCTGTTTAAGTGTGCAACGTGAACACCACCCCGTGAGGTTGTGTGAAGAGGCTCCAGTCGGCACAGGTGCTATTTGCCCAGGAGACGGGGGAAAAATGAGTTGTCAAAAGAAACAGTAATGTGCCTGTCACTGCTGGTGAAAAAGTGAGTGGCCCAATCAGAAAGCACACCCATTCCTTCACTCGTTCCTCCACCCCCCAATGACATACAAGCCCCAGGGGGATGCAGAGGGCTTCTCACCTGCCAGAAACCAGAATGAGAACTCTGCTGATCCACCGACTGCTCTGGGTCTTGGCCCCGGGCCTGCATATCTGCATGCAGATATGTAGGCACATGTACATAGCCAAATTGCCCAGCTGACTGAACCAGGTTTGGGCAGATGACAATTTGTGCCTTAATTTCTTCATGTATAAAATGAAAAAAAAATAGTAATCTCCACCCCCCCCCCCAGGGCTGTCATGATCCAACAAATTAACATCCGTTTGACTCTTAGTACAATGTAGGAACTCAAGAAGTGTGTGCTACATTTAGAAGTGTTTGACTAACTTACCTGGAAAGACACATGCTGAGATGTGGTAAGGTCCTTGTCTGCTACAGCAACTGTCTCTAGCCCACCTGCTTCCTAGTACTTCGTAGTCATCATTGACATCAATAAGAGACCCACACGAGCAAATAGGCCAGCGTGCTAGGAAGCTATGGCATTTGTGCTGCCCCTTTCCCAGCCCTGAACGCTGCAGGTGTGTGTGCACAGGTAAAGAGCTCAGCCCACTCTCCACACACAGGTAAGCTGACGTTCTGGAAGTCTTGCACACACCGTATGCAGCAGGTGAATACACTTCAGGCAGGATGAGATTCCTCTTCTTGCTGGCTCCTTGCAGACTTGTGTTCTAACCTGATTCAGAGGCTCTCCACTGCAAGCGAGGCCTGCCACTCAGAGCCAGAGAACACAAAACCGAAAGCCCTGGCTTCGGATTTCAAACACGAAGGCCCAGACATGACGCAGGGCAAACCCATTGGGAATGAGAGGCTACCTCCCCCACCTGACATGGTGAGCTGTGGGCTTCAGAGAGACCTGAGTTCCAGCACAGGTGTTGTGTATGTTCTTCAAGTGGAACCAGAGAACATTTACCCTGCATCCCAGATACTGCATGTGACAGTCACCTGGTTTCTCACACCCCTGTGACATGATGTGGAAGGACCTGACAAGGAGCTGGCTCTGGACAGGGTATAGGGTGACAACCCAACACCTAAGGCTAGACCTTACCTCCTTCCATAGTTTGCAGCAATAAACCAGCCAATTTTGGATTAGGATTAGATACTAGAGATTGAGCCTGGGGCCTAAACACATTCAAAGCATCTACCATGAAGCTATACACCCAGTCCTTGGGGGAGATTTCAGTTGGTTTAGAAAACACAGAATTAAACAAGATAATGCTTCTGCCACCCGGTGAGATGAAGGACTGATAGTTAAGTTTATAGAAAGAGAAGGCGCTGTGCTTGTGTTCCCAACTATAAACGCCCCGGGACAGTTCATCACTATCACGACCTACCATTACCAGGGAAGGAAGTCTCAATAAGAGACTGTAGCGCAGGCTGGCCCCTGGACATGTCTGTGGGAGATTTTCTTGGTTCCATTAACTGAGGCAGGAAGACCTGTCCACTGTGGGTGGTGCCATTCCCTAGGCATCCTTGACTGTACAAGAGTGTGGTAGTCTGAATACACTGATCCCCATAGGCTCACAGATCTGAATGCTTGATCATTAGGGAGTAGCATTACTTGACAGAGATTAGGAGGTGTGGGCTTGTTGGAGAAAGTGTGTCACTGGGGGTGGGCTTTGGGGCTCAAAAACTTCAAGTCAGGTCGAGTCTCTCTCTCTTCCTGCTGCCTGCCAGTCTGGATATGGAACTCTCAGCTACCTCTCCAGAACCACGTCTGCCCATGTGCCACTGGGCTTCCCACCATGACGATAATGAACTAAACCTCCAAATGTAAGCAATCTCCAATGCCTTTTTTTAAAAAAATGAGAGTTGCCATGGTCATGGTGTCTCTTCACAGCAGTTGAGACCAGGAGTGAGAAAGCAAGCCGAGCACCAGTGTTCACGCATTAACTCATGGCTTCCTGCTACTGCGGATACATGTAACCAGCTGCTTCGGGTTCCTGCTGTCTCCACTTCTCAATAAGGTACTTTCACCTAGGACTCCCTTATGGTGCTTTGTCAGGATATTTCTCATAGCAACAGGAAGCTAAGACACTCATAGCTATCTATTCTGCGGAGTGCTACGGCATGCTGGGACCCTCCACATGAACGGAGTGAGACTTGAACACTCATGAGGATAGATGAGTGGACAAATGATGGTACAGGACAAGGGAAGCAAGGCTGACAGAGAAAGGCTCACAAGGGCATGAGCAGAACCCGGAAGCATTTCTGTAGCTAGGGCACGAGGAAGCAAGTTAATCTAAGACCCGGATCCCAGTCTGGGGCCCACAACCCCGTGAAGACACAGTGGCAGGGAACACTGCAGGAATGGTGCCAAGTTGATGCTAGATCAGGGAGAGAGCAAATGCCCCCACATGCTCACCAATAGAGAGACCTGTGTCACTTGTGAGGTTCACATCCATCCTCCAAGGGACAGAAAAAGGGGCAACCAGTTATTTCATCATTCTTTGGATCATGCTACATTTATTCTGCGGGAAGAACTGTCTGTCCTTCACTCAGGGACCACTTCCAACTTTCTCTGATATTAATGATACACGGGACCTGGAATTCCTCTAAGTCTTACTTGGCAAAATTAAAAACCCTTCACCTTGGAAATCCCATCCATCTGCACAAAGGACATTCTGCCTTGTAAAGCATCACCACAAGGAGAGACTTCCCAAGAGTGAAAGGTGGGCCCAGGGCAGGGCTACACGCCGGGAGGAGAATGGTCTTCCACAGCCATGAGGAAGCCAGGGTTCAGAAGGCAGGGAGGAGGAAACAGAGAAACTGGGTCTCCTCTCGGGAGGGCGCTCTGGTTTGAGGAATGACTTGGAGAGAAACTCTTGGGAAGTGAGTGGGGTCATTCACAGGAGAGGTTGAAGACAGGGGACTTCAAGGTAGGGGGACTAGAAGGTGCAAAGATCCCAAGGTGAGAATAGGCTGAGGGAGAATGGGCAGAAGGGCAATGCAGCCCACCAGATTAAGGACCTGCAACCTCAGTTAAGGACCTGCCCGGGAAGAGGCAGCCACATCTTCTCCCGCAAGGCACATGGATGAACGGGTAGAGGGAGGGCTGACACCCCTATTTAATAGGAAGCAGTCCTACCCACCAGAGCTCAGTCAGTGATACCTGAGACAGGCAGCTGCTGGATACAAAGGTCAGCTCTGATCCTTTCAGACTCCCCATTTTATAAATTGGGAAGGGGGCTGCAGAGCTCCCAGCCCTTTGAAGCTGTGGCTTTCAGCACTTCAAGGGGAGAGCACACACCCACCAGACAACAAAGAAAAGTCTCCACTGTGTATGGAGAGCTGCATGCCTGGCAATGCTGCAGCATCGCCACACACTTGAAAGACTGAGAGGAAGGGCTCTCTGAGCTCGCATCCTGGAGGAGCCATACCTTCAAATACTTCCATGAATATGGACATCGCCTCACCCCAATGACTGGAGAGCAAGGCTGGTGCCCCAGCAAAAAGAAGATGCAGATCCTGCCTCTTCCTGCCAGGAGGTGGGGTACCTAGACCTGCCTATCTCTCCTGCAGACCTTCCTGATGCGAACACAGGAGTCAGGGCCCGAGGGATGGGAATCCGCTTCTCAGTGACCAGGAGAAGCTCCCAAATGTCTAGAATGCTGTTCCTTAGCTGCTCTGAGGCACCTTGGGGACCAGAGTCCGGCAGGGCATTTTAAGATCCTGGGGCAGGTGTGTGTGTGGCGCGGGGGGGGGGGGGGGGGGGGGGGGGGGGGGGGGGGGGGGGGAGGGGGGGGGGGGGGGGGGGGGGGGGGGGGGGGATGCAATCTTCAGTAATACCTGCATCCTGTCACTCTTTGAGATGGTCCTTTGAGAATGCCACGCCATTGTGAAGCTGCGTTCTTGGGGGCTTGCTGAGATAAAAAGCAAGTTTCTCGGGGGTGGGGGAAGCAATATGGGGCAGGAAATGAGGGTGAAGGGATTCAGTGTGACTCCAGGGTTTGCAAGCTCACACAGTATTTGAAGGGCACACGGCCCAGCCAAGCGATATGGTCACAAAGGAATTGTTTGAAAATCATGTATATTTTCAAACAACTATTCATCTTTTAGAACATGAATATATTAAGGACTTTGGGTCGAAACTAGGTAGATACTGTTAGATAAAGTTTAAGGAGGTCATTTCAGTATCAGTCACAGAGAGACTTAGCGGCCAACAACCCAGGTACTGCTGATCTGGACGAAAATGGGCTCAAACATCCTCAAGACATCTCCCACCTCAAAGCAGAATTGGTGGCCAGAAGATGATATTGGGAGTATCACTCAGGATGACCAGACACAGTCTTGAACCAGTGATTGAAGGACTTACTTCATGCCCCTATCAGCCTCTGAAGACTTATTCCATGCTTCCTTCAGCTCCTTGGCCTCGGGTGCACAGTGGCCTAGCACAGTTAGTAGTTTGCTCATAGTTGGCATGCTTCTCCCATGCACACAGTGGGAGGCAGCAGAGCTGCAAAGCACTGGGACCACCCACCACCCTAGTGGGCAGATCTGCTGGGGACCCTGCGATCTCTGCTGGTCAACACTGGTGATGGGGGTGATAGGGAATTCAGAAGCTGCACAGCTTCCATTCGCAAGGTCTGACAGGGACTCAGTCTTGCCTCTCTGTGGCAGAGACCCAGCAACTGAGTATCAACTCCAAATGGTCACCTTGAAGAACTGTCACAGGCTGTTTGATCATACTCTATCTGATGGTTCTGACGTCAGGACTGGAGAAAATACAGCATGACATTCAAGACAGCAGGGCTTGCAGAGGCTGCAGGACAGCTAAGGCCTCGGGGAAAGGATGCAGGGGTGAGGCAGGGCGGGATTCCAGGAGATGAACTAGGGGAGAAGACTCAGAAACAGCTTCCCCTAGTCCCAGGCTCTGGGAACTGCCTTCCCCTAGACCTGCTGGCCCACACTCAGTGGGCAATGCTGACCCAAGGGCAGGGCCCAGTCATTGGCACTGGACACTTAACGGTCGCTATCCAGATGAAGTTGTCAAGGTAGCAGTTGTGAAGGGCTCAGCATGGCCAGAGCCTGACATTCACAGTCACAGCACAGTCTCTCGTCATACCCAAGACAGCTTCAACCACCTCACAAGAAAAAAAAGTGCCTAGACAGATCAGACCAAGGGCAGCTCTGGCTGCCAGAGTCCATCAAAATCGCTATGTGTGAGATTCTCGCCAGCTCTACTCAATGTGTTGCCGCCCCGAAGTGCTAAATCCCCAGCGTAGTAATAGAAAGAGTATTCATAGGCACTCTGGCTCCCAATAAGATGTGAGAACTTAGCTCACATTTTGGGAAGTTTATAAATAGCCTCAGCAAAAGAGCTGGGACATGCTTCTTAGTAAATACAGCTGACCCATTTTCCTCGGTCTTCACCAGGAATAAAGGACTGTTACACGCAGAGTACAGGACAATCTAAATATACACTTCCTGCTCACGGGGCCAAGACCAGAAAAAGCGGAGTCGATGCTCTGTGAGTAAGGGGAGGAGAAGCCAGGCAGGAGAGGGGTGGCTGTGGTCACCTCTGCATGCATTGCCACCAAGTGGATAGAGCTGGGCTCCGATGCCCGACTGGGGAAAGGGGGCAATGCTGATGCTCGGTTCTGCAGGCCACCACGCACACAGCCAGCCTCTCTGGGCTGAGCACCTCCTTGCCACAGGTTTTATTTCATTGGCCTTTCTGAGTCTTTGTCTTTCTTGGCTGTTGGCTTCAAAGAAGCCACGGGGCTCCTCATTTTGTCACTACAGCCTTGAGAATGGCACTTGGCCTGGGACAGGCACAGAGTAAATATTTATCAGATGAATGAACGTGTAGCTGAGTGGTCCAGCTTGTTACTGATTCCAGATAAGCTTCCGTTTGCTTGTCATCAACGGACCCAGGTGGCCCGTCAACGCAGGGAGAGCTAGAGACCGGCCTGGAGAGAGCAGAGCATTTCTGATGAATTTTATACCATCCTTCTGGCAAGAGCTGCAGTATTAAATAATTCACCAAACCTGGCAAATCCAGGGGATTTGGAAGGAAAACTGCCTCAGCAATTGCATGGGAGGTGAGTGTGTGCTTGCTGCTCTGTCCCACAGCACCCAGAAGTGTGTCTGGCTCAGGCTCTACTCACAAACAGACGGGAAGATCTGAGCAGCCAGTAGTACCTCTGGTCCCACTTTTGAAACCCGCTCCCTGGCCCTGACCTCAGAGATGACTGCTGTTTCGGCTGGAGCTACTGATAAATCAACCTTATTGGAAGGAGCTGTGTGAAGGTCAGAGAGCAAAGGTTCCTGTCTCTGCTTCCCAAGTAGATGCAAAAAAAGAAGCAGCCCAGCTAGTTTGGGCCGGATGAGGGAAAAGGGCACCTGGGCTGGGCAGTCAAGGTTTCCGAGGATCGGTCTGCCTCCCAAGGAAGGAAATGTGGGGACAGCCAGCACGAGGCAGAGGCATAGAAACACAAGGAGGTTTTGTGCTAAACCAGGGTGCCTGAGAGACAGCAATGAAAAGCTAGGGAAGCCTGGCTCAACAAGGGGGCAGACAGCAAGGGCTGCCAACCCAAGACTAGGGAAGTAGCCATGTGTGGCCCCCTCAGAGCCTGACCGGGCACTGCAGAAGAGTCACACTCTCCTCACTTCCCCAGGAATCCCTACCAGGAACCTCCAGAGCCTGTCAGGCCTGAGAACCAAACGGTCAGCTTCTACGTAGAGGAGACAAGGTCTGCTCACCCCTTCCTGAGGAAGAGGCTCCTGTTCCCAATACAACCGCAGCATCTCTGCATCCAGCAGGAGCTTCTCTGCGAGAGTTCAAAGCTACTTCTTTACAGAGCAAGTGCCTGCCCTTCTGGGATTTTCTGTCTGTGCTCTGGAGTCTGTTCTTTTATTGGTTATTTCTCTAACTTGACTTTAATTCATCGCCTCGGTTATGATCATAAAAGACCTTAATTGATACTTATTTGATGGAATCTACCTTATTCACGAAATTTATTACTTCGTCCAAGCACGAGCAGGAACTAGAAAGTGGAATTTGCTGCCGTCACCACGAACAAGCTGCCTACCCGAGCGAGGCACTCCAGCGGCCTCCTTCCTGGAACTCTTAGGGAATGGGGGCAGCGCTCCAAATTAAAACCTAGCCTCTCAGGGGAGCCTCGGCCTAGGCCTACTGGTGGCAAATGCAGGATGGTTTTAAAATGCGTCTGCACAGCCTCCGGCATGCCTCCCGCCAAGAAGTGGTGTCTGGTTCCCTCTCCGTGAGCAGGCTGGCCTTAATGGCTCACTTGTAACTAAGAGACTAAGGCAGAAGAGACACCCGTGACTTGCAAAGCTGCTCTAGGAAAGGCCATGGTCTCTAACCATTTGGGTCCCACGTGAGAATTCACAACCCTGAAGCCACCATGCTGAGGGTCGCACAAAGGGAGGGGTGCCTTTAGCTCCTGCTGCCCCTCCCCAAATGTTCACATCTCCCCAGACTCTCAGAGGGAGGGGTTTAGAACGACTCATTCCAGTGCTGTGGGATTACACTGAGACGCCCCAGCAAAAGCTGCTGGGCTAACCCAGAACTGAAAGAACCAGGCAATCGTAATAAATGACTGTTGTCTTGCGCACCTCTGTCAGGAGTAATTTGTTATGAAGCCAGGAACAACTGGAATATACAAGCCTCGAGAGCCCCGGCCAGGCCCCTTCCCTCCGTTTCTCCACTCATTTTTCTGAAACAAGAGGACTAGGGACCAGGAACAAGTTCTGGCCCGTGTTTGGTTAAATGAGAAGAATTTTAAAGGGTGCGTGGGGGAGGGTGGCCTGGAAATCCTGCAGAAGCTCAACGGGCTCCACCAGAGCATCCTTCACCTGGAAGGCAAACCCTCCTCTATGGCTGATGTTCAGACATGCTTTATAAGGGGATGTGACTCAGTGGGAACTGGCTTTTAGCAGCCTCATTTGATCAAACTTGGGAGTCGGACATCCTGCATCCACTCACAAATGTATATAAAATTTGACCAACCTGCCACACCCCAAGTAGCTGTCACTTCCACATCTGACAGACTGTTATTCATGAAATACTTTAAAAAAGGCCCCAGCCTATCAGCTCAGGTGCTTGGGACTGTTTAAGACAATCCTAGATCTCCAAAGGGACAGAGAGGATAAGGCTCCAAGAGCGAGCTGCGCAAAAGCTGCCTCACGTCCAAAACCACGAGCCTGTTCCAGCCAGCACCTGCGCCATCAAGGTGGGGCAGTGCACTGCCCAGAGAAGCACACAAGCATGCAGTAAAGAGTGCCCGGCAGACACAGGTTCCAGGGCACAGAAGTCCATCAACCAGAAAGCACTGTCGGCTTCGTTTCTAAAATGGCAAAGAGGCACAAAAAGTTCCGGTTCTGTGTCTCCCTGGCGTCTCTGTAGCCTGGTGTGACTTTACAGCAGCTACATCCTGGGACCTAAAGTAGTGACAGCCCCAACACCGCTGGTCCAGGGCCAGACACAAAAGAAAGTCACCTCCCTGAAAGAAAGAAGGCAGGTCTAGCTTCCTTGGGTGAGGCTGTGGGCAGGCTGGGCCAGTGCTGACGGTTTCCTGATGGTGGGTGGATAAACAACATTTTGAAGCCACAGTATTTCTCAAGCACAAATAGTACAGAGAAGCCGAGACATTTATATGCAATTGGGAGACATTTATCCTGTGACAACATTCTATTCCAGTGACTTTTCTATTACCACCCATGATTAATGATGTAAATTCTGTCACTTGGGATGATGGATGCAGGGCAGCTAGGGGGCCTTTGCATAGATTGCCCAAACTCTGGCTTCCCATTGGCTCCCAGAACAAATGTGGTCTGTGCTTCTTCAGTCTTGTCCTGAAGCAGCTGGCTCAGGACCGGGGGAGAGGTTACTCCTCTCATACACTTGCCTGTTCAGCAGCAGGGCTGCTGACGTAATCCATTTAGGAATAGTTACCTAACTCTTCTCAAACAGGAGCTGGGGAGGCTGTCCTAGGCATACCTCAGAAGAAGTTTAGAACACCATCAGGGCCTCCTGGTACTGGGCACAACTTAGCCTGTCAGATCTCAAGGAAGTCAGTGCCTCTGCCCTTGTCATGTGGGTCCTGTTACCCTGAGTGTCTTCCCATGCCCTGACCACTGAGAGCCCATAGGGGCATTGCAGTCTCCCCGGCACTGCTCTGACTGCTCTGTGGCTCTGCCTCTGCCAGTCCTCAAGTCCTGCGCCTTTATGAATGCCTACTGGGGGGAGGAGGGACTCCAGCTGAAATTACTTCCTGGCTCTGGGGCCTGAGGCTAGAGCAGGTGACCTGCTGCTCAGCCAGCCAGGTCGGAGATTGAGGGGCTGTCCTTGAAGTGGTTCCTGGCCTCAACCTCAGTGATGGACGGTTAAGTCCTCAAGGTTCCTTTTCTTAACACCTGACCCTGTCTTTCCTCTAGGTCCACACTCCTGGCCACAGTCACATGGATTGAGAAGAACAAGTCACGGCCTCTCAGTTCTCCTGGCTCAGATCTTGTTGACCTGGCCCTCCCCTCTGAGCCAGATGCCACCAGCTGTACCCGCCTCACCTGGCCATTCCATTCTCAGGCTGGGCATCGCCAGCACTCATCACCCCCTTCACCGCCTCCCCAGTTTTCCTGTATTGTGCTCTTACGATGCTACGTCATTATGGAGCTACTTATACTCCCTGCCTGGGACAGTCTTCTGTCCCAGTGTCCTTCATTTGGCCAACTGTGTTCAGAGAAGTCCCTAAGCAGGCTGCAGAGCTTCTCCCCTCCCCCAGAGAGTGAGCTCAGTGTCCTCACTGATCCTGAGAGCACTTTCCAGAGCTCTCACATTTGGCACAGTGCCTGCACAGCTTGAGGTCCCAGGACACACATTTTCATGGGTAGAAAACAGAGAACCTACTGAAGGTTGGGTAGTTTCCCCTTGATTCCCATAAAGCAATCTCTTGAGGCGCAGAACTACGGCCAGACTACTCCCAAGGGTCTCTCACAGAGTGCAGAGGTTGGGAGTGGGGATGGAGGAGGGCTGTCAGAATATGCCAAGGCACAAACCAGGAAGGAAGGAAATCCCAGTAGAAGAGCAAAAAAATGTAGAAGACCAGCTGGACACTCAGGCCTGTAAATCAAGCTGTCCTAAAAGCCAGGGGGAGAGCTGCTTGGTCTCCTGCTGAGGAAGGCAGCAGTAACTCAGAGTGGGCGGGGCAGGCCTTACAGGAACTCAGGGCTGTGCCTGGATCCGGATTCCTGGCACTCCTAACTCAATTTGGCCATCTCTCTCTACGTCCTTTCTTGGAAAACAGATGAGCTTTCTACTCTGAGACGCCTGGGCTGTACCAACAGGTGGAAAAGCCCAATGCAGTCCAGCTGGGGTGAGACCAGGATGTCTTCATGGCGCTGGGGATCCCTGCCTGGCATCAGGAAAGAACAGAGGAGAACTAAAACCTCACATGTGCTGGCTTTCCCCTCCCCTCCCCCAAGGAGTCTTCAGGGCTCTGGAGTCCTGGAACAAGAAGGCAGGGATAGCACTCAGGGAGGGGGAGCAGGCCTCGGACACTCTGGACTTCAACACCCAACACGCAGCATCATGGACCCACCAAAAGCAACCAGGCACACCCAAAGCTAAAGAACAGAAAGAATAACCTGGAAATTAGCCGACAGCAGGGTGTGTGTGTGTGTGTGTGTGTGTGTGTGTGTCTTTCCAGGCTCTGCTGTTCTTGTTTGGCAGGCTGGTTTGTTTTTAAAAAGAGAGTCCCACATAATCTAGGCCGGCCACAAACTCACCATGAAGCAGACTGAACTTCTGATCGTCCTGCCTCCACCTCCCGAGTGCTGGGTGGCAGGCATCGTGAGCACACCCAGTTTGCTCAGTTTTATGCAGCACGAAGGATGGAACTCAGAGCTTCAAGCATGCTAGACTAGCACTCCACCAACTGAGCTTCGTTCCCAGGTCCACTGCGATCCAGTATCACTAACCCAATGGCTGACTCCACCTTCCTCCCCGTGTGAGTGGCCATGGCTGACAAAGATGGACTCCAAAGCCCAGGGGTTGTTTCCTCCAATTGCGCTCCTGTTCTGGCCCTGCCATGTCGTTCCATGTGGCCCTATCCCCTTGGTCTAGGAACTCTGGCCTCTGCAGACCATACTCTAAGGACAAGTGTGGACTTGGCTCTAAAGGCCTGCATGGCCTCCTTGGTCATCAAGGCTCTTGCCCAAAGCCTGGGCTTCACCTATAAAGCAGAGAGAAAGAGAGAAAGTGCTCATGGCTGGCTGCTGAATTCCTAAGATGGGACAGTACAGGCTAGGAGAGGGGGATTATAAGACACAGAAATTCATAGCACTTAAAAATAACTGGATCTCAGGGCTGGAGAGATAGTTTGGCAGTTAAGAGCACTGACTGCTCTTCCAGAGGTCCTGAGTTCAATTCCCAGCAACCATACAGTAGCTCACAACCATCTATATTAGGATCTAATGCCCTCTTCTGTCATGCAGGCAGACATGCAAATAGAGCAGTCATATGCATAAATAAGTAAATCTTAAAAAAAATTAGAAAAAAAAGGACTGCATTTCTAGGGGCTGGAGAGATGGCTTAGCAGCTAAGAGCATTAGCTGCTCCTGCAGAGCTCAATCCCCAGCCCCATTCATACCATCTGTAACTCAAACCCCAGAGGATCTGATGCCTCTCCTGGCCTCTCAGGGTGCTGGGCACGTAGGTGACGCATAGACAAGCATGCAGACAAAAACCCCAGACACATTTAAAAAGAAAAAAAAATAAACTACATTTCTTGACTGAACTTTCCTAAGGGTGGCTCTTACATTCTTACAACTTAAGAAGGAAGTGAAGAAAAAATAAATCTAGTTTTTAAAAACTTCATAAACATATCCTTTTTAAAAATGAAAACTGCTTAAAGGAACCTCCTCTGCCTGACAAGGCAGGGGAACCCGGCTCCTGACTTGAAAGCTTCCATTAAAGCGGCTTTTCCCTTTTCAGAAAATAATGAATTAAAAAATAAATCAGAAGTCTTAATTAAGCCTGAGGCCAGTGAGAGACAGGCGAGGCAAAGCTTCCTGATGAGCTGCAGAGCCAAACAGGGCTGCAGCTCCTCTCTTTGCCTCTTGAAGCAGCTGTGGCCAGAGCCTGCCTCTGTGCCTCACTGAATCAGAATTCAGCCAGGCTGCTCTTGCAGGCAGCACAGTGTGTCTTCATTGGGGCTCCAGCACGCACATAAATTAAGATAAAAAGCAGGTGAAATGGAGAAAAGAATGTGTTTCTGGAGGAGAGAGAGAGTGGCAGAGCGATACCCCATAGTGAGCCAGCTCCAGGTCTCCACAGCTCCAGGCTAGTGTGAGGCCGCCATCTCCTCTAACCTTCAACCCTGACTGGCCTGAGCTCAGAGCAAGAACAAGCCTGTGTCTCAGCCACATGCAAGAAGTCCCCACATCCCTGAGTGTCTGTCTGCCCTAGAGAAGGCTTTGGCAATGCAAATGGTGCTCCATACTGCCTCCTACACAGTAGAGGCCACTAGCCAGAGCAATCTGTAGTTATATGTGTGTGCGCATGTGTGTATGATGTGCTTGGTCTTGAGTGCATATTCAGCCCTGGGCAGTACTCAAGCGCCAGAGAACAGCAATAGTCAGAGACTGGCCTCACATTTCTTAAAGCTACCGTCATGTGGATGAAGTTGCTATTATATGGATCCCATAGATAACTAGTCACCATGCCCAGTGTCTCAAAGGCTCTGGGATGCTGTGAGGAGCGATGTGTCTTCATGTAGCTTGCAGCTGCTGTCGGGGCACTAACACACTCACCTCTCTGTGCATTTCTGCTTCAGACCAAAAGAACGGCTTCTTTGCCTCCATTTTCACTGCATTTTCACTGCATCTTCCCAATGGAAGCCCCCAGCTCAAATGTACCACACTATCTGAAGACCAAAGTCCACACCACCTCTACAAAACCTCTGGTGGTCCTCTCTGCCCCAGCTCCTTCCTCTGGACTTCCCTCAGCACTTCCGGAGCCTGGTGTGGCATGGCTGGAGAAGTCAAACGGAAATGTCCACTCACAAAGTGACAGGCACGTTAGTTACCCTAACCCTGTCCTAAGAACAGGACGACATGGACAGTACTCACGGGACAGCACAAGACGCCTAAGACGCCACTCTAGGCCTGAGAGTTGTTTAGGAGGCTGGGAGCTGACCGAGGTGCTGACCCCCGGGGCGGATCTGGGTGCACCGCACTGCAACTCCCCAGTAATACCTGAGTAGTGATCTGCTGCCCAGCAAGGACAGGTGGGCCAAAACATACTGGGTCAGAGCAAGCAGGTGGAAACCTAGTTCAACCTCCCCAGCTATCCAGGCATGGCTTCTGGGCCAACCACAGGCTGTCAGACAATGGCCAGGCCTCGTTCTGAGCCCAGGGGAAAATCCAGTCTCACACACAGATCAGGATAGACAGCATTTCCTTCCTCTCAGAGGAAGGGAAACTGAAGCACAGGGATGTCAATCAGTGAAAGCCACAGGCAAGGATGGGAGTCTGGGGTCCTGGAGCCTGCGATCTGTCCAGGTGTGGGGGCTGGGTTCACCCTCCACCTCTGTGGCACACCGACTGATGCTTCTGAGCAGCGTCACAGTCTGAACCTCAGCTTCCATCCCTGTAACTGGCCACAGCATCACTTCTTTGGGTGCCAGCTGTAGGGCTCAGTGACAGACATAGAGACTGTCAATGTGCCTGGCTCCCAGCCTGAGCTTGGCCCTGGGCAGATGGGACAGAAGATACCTACAAACTGAAGTAAAGCCTTCTGCTGGGAGCAAGGCCTAAGGGAACTGGTAGGTGCCAGCCCCAAAACAGGTCTCTAAGAATGCCATCTAAAATACTGCCCCAATAAAGGGACAAAGCTTCTCCCCAACTGAACGTCGCCAAATGCAAATTGTCAAGCTTCTCTACTACGGCGTTAAAAATGCCAGGTTATCTGGAAAGTGCTAAGAAATGTTAGAGTCTGGAGCTCTTGATGTGAGGACAGAATAAAACTGAGAGAACAGAATGACCCTGGGACACTGACAGGAAGAAAGGGGGATGTTAATATTTCATTAGTGTCCTATTAGCAACACAACACACATCTTCACACTTGATGACTTCTTGGGAATAATGTCTCATTCTGAAACAAAGGGAGGATGCCACTACCGCTCACCTCACTGGCCTGCTAAGCACCCTAAAGCAGCCAGTCAGATGGGATTTGACCTTCAGGGTTATGACTTCTCAAGGCAATGAGCTCCAACAGGTGTGGGTTTCCAGGGAGGGGCCTAGGAACCCTGCTCATCTGGGATACTGAGAACAAAGGCCTTTTTCAGGCTTCTTAAGCTAAACTCGCCCTCCAGGCATGTGGCAAATTAGTAGAGCACCAGCAAATTAGGGATCCTAAAATCTGATCACTGAGATCAACCTCCACCCCCACCCACCAAGAGTCTGAGGGGAAGTATAGGGCAGAGACGCAGAGGGCATCCTTAGCTATCACTTGTGTAGAGCACTGTCACATTCATTTGCTCAGCAAATATTGACTGTGTGCACAGAGGGCAGGGCAGGGATGTGCTTGCCAGGCACACAGCAGGCAGCCTGCAGACCTTTAACAAGGACACCTAAGGCAGATGACTTAAGGTGTTAATCTGTGCTTCACTGCAGCCCTGTGGCTAGTTAGGGAGGTAGCTACAAACATCCCCATTTTTCAGATGAGCTCAGCAAGCATGGTGGCCATGGAGTTTCTACTCCTATGCTGTAAGGGTCTGGTGAAAGCTCGGCTGAGGCCATGGGACTCCAGTACCCAGACTACTCTGTCTTGAGAGATAACTTACAAAGACAGCCTCAGGCACAGAGAGACTCATGACTATTATTGGCAGGCAGAAAGAGCTGGTTCCTCTTCCTCCACTGGGTCCAGTACAGTCAGAGGCAACAACAGGAAGTGCCTCTCAGGCTCCAATGGCCTCTTCATAGGAGTGGCCTCCTGGGCCTCCAAAGTCCTCCCAGCATGGCCTGAGAGCCAGACTGCAGTTTATGTACATTACCCCAGTTCTAAGCCTAAGTCATCTTCCCTTTCTGTCCAAGGAGCAGAGGGCACTAGCCCTCCAGGGACAACCTCCCCAACTTCCTCTAACTTGGTCAATTAATTTAAAACCCAGGAAGCTGGCCAGGAATGGTAGGCACAGGGGATGTCTGAGAGGGTGTAATTAATGCAGCTGCTCCAAACGGAAGGCAACACCTTGTCTCCTCATTAGCAGATGCACTGAGATTCAGGATGACAACCTAGAGGACAGCAGTGGTGCCATGCACTCCCCTGTAGGTCCACGCCTCATCTGCCACTTCAGTTTCCTCACTGTTGAGCGGTTATGAGCAAAGTACCTCCCAGCAGAAGGTTCTGAGGAGGGGGGAAGCCTAGTGATGTGGTTCTAGCGTGTAGGGGCCCGGTCCAGACACCAGACACCCGCATAAAGACCTGTCAGGTGACAGGAGCACACGCCTCAGTCTTTAAAGTAGTTCCTCGTTCAATATTCAGCATGGCTTCCTGACCCTATTGACCATGCTCTATAAACAGATATGGTACAAGATGGGCTTCAAGGACACAGTGACCTCCCTCAACAGTGACACACTGGGATTCAAGGTGCGGAGGACAACTCCCCAGTAGTTCAAGAGCACGTAAAGTTCTGTTAGCGTTTTTTCACTCTGTAAACAAGACCAGCATTCCTCTATCAAAAACAAGAACAAAGGAAAACCCCTCAGTTGGCCTTGGTTTAGGAGCCTTGGAGGCAGAATATTCATGTAGCAACATAACTCCACAAAGTTTCCCTCTAGCCTTCTAAAGTGAGCCTCCTAGAGGTCCTGGGCCTCCTGGGTGATTGCATTCCACAGAAGGTAAGAGGAGATCAGGCATCAGCAGAGAAAAAACCAGAGTAACTTCACATGGCTTTTCCTAGGAAGAGAGGGCGCCAAGCCTCAAGGATCCTGCTCAAATCCAGGTAGGTTTACTCCAGGAGCTTGGAGAGCATCTCCACCATGGGGAAGTCCCCTGGACAACATTCAGGCTGCGCATACACAAGTCCCAGCCAGTCTGTTGCTGACCTCTTAAACCATGGGAGAGGCAGAATGTGAAGCTCTCCTGGGCTTCATGGCCCTCCCCCAGTTCCATGAGCTACGTTAATGGGCTGGACTGGAAGGGCAGCACTGGCTTAGCACAGCTGCTGTAGCCCAGCAGAAACAGCACTAGCTCTCAGGTGAAGGCTTTTCTCTTCAACCAGCCGCATACATACGGACAGCCCAGAGCAGCACCAGGCTCATTTGGATCATGAACTCTAATTACGGCCTGGCAGAAGGTAGACTAACAAGGAGCCCATCGGATCGCTGTGAAGCCACCAGAGCCCAGCAGCTAGCACCACCTCAGCTCCAGGAGGGCAGCGAGGGCTTTGTTTGACCCCAGATCAGCAAAGGCTGGAAGGCTCAGCTTTGAGTTCTATAAGAGAACTGTCAGGCCAGCTGAGCTCCAGGAACAGGAAGCAGAGCAGTGTGGGCTGCTCAAGTTGGTACCAGGCTGACTGGAGGGAGCAAGGATGCTAAGAGAAAACTTTCCCTGGCTTTAGGTCAATGTTCTAGGAAGAGATCATCCATCAATCATCCCCACCCCTTCTAAAAACTGAACCTGAATCAAAACCAGATGAGACCTGGAAGTTCATGCAGGGGATTTTACAAAAGCCTTCCTCACAGATATTGCTAGGCCACAATAAGCCCAAGGCTATGGATGAGCATGCCAAAGCCTCCTTCCTTGTACTAGGGCCACGTCCAGTGCCTCCTGTCCCCAAGGGCTCCAGGTAGAGTCACACAGCAAACTGGCAGGCAGGTTTAAGGCTCTGGCTCAGTGGTCGAATGGCAAGGCCTTAAGTTTGTGAGCCTGGGCCTAGACAACAAGGAAAAAAGGGACAAGGGAGGCCACAGCCACAGCAGCTCCTCGAAGCTTCCAGTCCAAGAGGGGCTGGTCCACATCCTGCCAGTGGAACTCTGCCCTGAGCTGGCTCTATCTGCCTGGGTCCTCCCCACTGCCCCTCAGGGTACAGACCCCAAGCACCAGGGAACTAACTGTACCCCTGCTGGAGAACCCCCAGTCCCAGGACCTGGCAGCTAGAGTGCCTCAGGGATGGCTTCACCTAGACACTGCAGAGGCTTTGTTTCCAAGTGCAGCTGGGAAAGAGGACGTTAGCTTTTCATGAATATTTTGAATTCAAATATAACCTAACTAAACACCACAGAGGACAGGCCACTTTGTTTGCCCTTCCATCTAAATTATTAGAAGCCCCTAAGCCTGTCCAGCCCACATCAACCACTTCAGATGACTACAGCAGTCTGCTCTCAGAGGCCAGGAAACCCTTGGTTTCCCTGAGACTAAAAGTGAGATTATTTCATCACACCTGCCTCCACTGCAAAGAAAGGATTAGGATGTGAGATGCCAGGGTGCTTGTGCTATTGTTGTACTTCACCATATTACTTGTGAGCTTGATGACACTCGTTAAATTTGAATAAATTGACTGTGCAGTTCCAGCATTGGGTCCTCGATGCTCATGAGATGCTGAAGACATCAGAATCTGGCCCAATTAATACAGTACTCACCTGGCAACAGGAACTCCCCGTTAAAGAGTGCACATCCAAGCCCAAGCAACTGCCCCAGAGCAACAGAGGGGACAGAAAAACATCCAGACTCCCAGCTAACTGTACCTTGCTCTGTTCTGGAGCTCATGCCCCGCATGGAAGCGCTGTCCAAGGTAAACCAAAGTTGTCCTTCCCAACTCTCCACTCCAAGAATATAAAAGGATGGAGGGCTGTACTTTATCAAGCCAGAACCTTGTGGCATGAAACCCTCTTCTGGGGAAAGCAAGCTCATTCTTTGAACAGAAGACAGGCCTTCTGCTGCCAGGTGGTGGTGGTGCACACCTTTAATCCCAGCACTGGGGAGGCAGAGGCAGGTGGATCTCTGTGAGTTCAAGTCCAGCCTGCTCTACAGAGTGACTTCAGAGACAGCCAGAGGTACACAGAGAGACCCTGTTTCAAAAGAAAGAAAGAAAGAAAGAAAGAAAGAAAGAAAGAAAGAAAGAGAAGAGAAAAAGGGAGAGGGGAAGAGAGGCTTCCTGACTGTATCTTGAGCACCACTAGGCACTAACTAACAGGTCTGTGTTTTGGGGTGGCAGAGCAGTAGAAGCTGCCTCTGGGTGCTGAGCAGGATCCCTATAGGGAGGAGATCCAACTGCCAGAAGTGCCTCCAAGAAAATCAGGAAGGCAGAGAAGGGTAAGGGTGTGTTCAAAAAAGAAGATGGGAAAGCAGGGGGGTCAAGATGAGCTGGGGTAAGGGTATCTGAAAGAAGGAACGGGAATCAAGATGACAATTTCTCAGGTATCTGAAGGAAAGCAAGGAGCCACTATGACCCAGAAAGCAAGGAAAAGGAAAGACATGAAGGAGGAAAGACCACAAGCCTGACTACTAGGGTCCCAGAAAGACACAGGAAGCTCAAGGACCATGCTTGCTCCCAGGAAGGGCTGCTAAGGCCTGGCTGGTGGTCCTTGGATTACATCTGCAGATAGTTCTAGTATGACTAAGGGCACTCTTCCCTGGACAAGGTGGGGATGCTCTTACTCCCCAGGTGGGCTACCCCAAGGCCTGCTTCTCACCTCATAAAGACCACATATCTCACCAGAAAGGAACAATCAGTCCAGGGGACAGCAAACTCACTGTCAGGTGCCCTGGCTCACTAAAGGTCATGGTGATGCGTGTGGTCTGGCCATGCCCAGAGCTCCCAAGCTGCCTGTATTTTAAGCTAACCCACAGCACACCCCACTTGGAAGCATGCCTGAACCAAACTGCAGCGACTCATCCTCGCCCTTCCCAGGAATGTGGGAGGCTGTGGGGCAGCAGAGGGGCACTGGGGAGGGCAGCTGCTGAGGCTGCAATTTCATCTGTCCTGTCTCCTTACGGTAGAGTTCCCTGAGGTCAAGGACTGCATCCCACCATTCCCCAAGAGCCTGGATGGCTGGCGAGTACTGACAGTGCTGCCCGACTCCGGACGCCCTGTAATTCTCGCTGTTTCCCCAACTCAAGGACATGGTGGAAACCACACACCAGATTTTAAAAAGCAAACAGACTGAAAAAAATTAGAACAGACAAAACACAGGTGTTTGCAGGCAGAGTCTTGAGCCTGGAAGGTAGCCAGTTTCCTCTTCATACCCTGGGGTTCTTCAAGAGAAAGGCAGGGCTGTCACATAGTGCGCAGCAGCTTGTGCCTCTCTGGCTGGCCAGCACCACTCCTCCTCCGCTGCCCATGGGCTCAGGCAGCAAGCTTTTAAACTTAGCTGAGATGCATATTTTGATTTACTCAAGAAACTCAAACTGGCCCCCAGGCAAATAATAACTGCACGAGAATATTTCATTTAGCACCTTCCTCTCTCACTCCCTTCAGGGAGAAGACTGCTGCACTCAAAAGTGAGGGGGAGGGAAAATTAAATAAAAAACACATTGAAGTAACAGCCACAGAGAAGGGAAAGGAGGCATGAATTTCAGAGCCAACTTCCAAACTCACACCACTCTGATCTGCCTCTGTAACCATCTCACTGCGCCTTCTGCTGCGTAAACAGTAAGTATTAAAGGCATCAATTAAGAGTGCCCAGCTCCAGGGCTCCCACAGCCACGGTCCCTGGTATGCCTCCTGCCACCCCCACTTGCTATGGCAGTGGAACAGAAGCATCTAAAACACCACCTTTTCTCTGGCTATTTAAGGTTGGAGGAAGGGGTGCTGCTAACTGCCCTACCAGAGAACTAAACCACAAATCACCTCTGCCCCTCCAGTTGACACCAATAGCTCAGATTCAGCCAGAGCACAGAGCATGGATGCTTCCCTTTTAGGAGATTGGCAGTTCTGTCTCCCAGAGTCCCTTGACAGGGCACTGCTCCCATTTTTCTTCTTCCCCTCTGCCGAGAAGACCATCTTGGGAGACTTCACTGGCAAGACTCTTAGGACCTGAAAGGAGAGGCTCCGTCTTCTCAGCTCAGATGTAAAGCCTGCATACCAAGCAGTGGCCCTTCCTGACTCACCAGAGTGTATTTCAGGCAATACAGAAGCTCACAATTGCAGGTAAGCACTAGAAGCCTGTGGCTAGGCATTCTTACAGACTCGCCAAGAATACATCCCTTGAGAACGTCCAGTCTGTTAAGAGCCTCGAGCCCAATGGGGAAGTGGTGGCACCACCAGCCTCCAATCAAGTGTAGGAATGAGGCTGTGTCTGGGCTCAGAAGATGCAGGTAACAAACCTAGGGATTCATGCACTATGCCGGGGATGGGGGCAGTGTCAGGATGGGGGGCGTAGATGGGACAGTGAGGTTCACCTGTACTTCCTTACCCAGGTGCAGGAAGGACAGAGCAGAATAGGGATAGGGTTCCCTGGAGAAGCTGATCCCCATTCACCTGCCCTAACATGCACTCAGTGCACCAAGGACCCTGAATCATTAGCATGGGGCTGGTGGCTTTGGCTTTGGCAACATAATGCGAAATATAAGCAAATGATATATAAGGATAAGAACAAAGAGGCAGGTTCCATCCACAGGTCAATGGAAATGTGCTCCACCAGAAGGGAAGGCAGCCCACTAGCCAGGAGATGGACTAGAGGGTGGTACCCTGAAGGGAGGTGACAAGGATTCCTTCAAAGAAAAGGACAGTGGGTATCAGCAAATGCTATGAACATCCCAGAAGATGGAGGCAGAAACCAAACCATGGTTTAGTAACTGAGAGCTTCCAGCAGAGCCAGGCACAGCGGCACACACGTGTAAACACAGCCCTTGCAGCTGAGGCACGGAAAGAATGAGTGCGAGGCCAGTCAGCCCAATATAATAAAACCCATGGGGGGGGGGGGGGAGTTCTCAATGAATCCCCAGAGGAAGTTCTACTCAACAGAGCAGGAAGGCAGGAGCTTTACTTACAGTTAGGGAAAGAATGAGGAGGGAAGCAGTGAAACAACAGGGCAAAGTTCGGGAGGAATTTCACACAACCGAGAACACCACAGTGTGAGCAGAGGAGTGAGCAATGGTCAGGACTATCTAGACAAGGCAGTCTGAATTCAGGAGCCATCCACAGATGGATGGCACCACCCTTGAGAAATGCAAAGCCAGACCAAAGCAAGAACACTGAGGTTTAAAAAAGGCTGGGTCGAGGGTCCATCTCCATCACTGTCCACACCTCTCCTTCCCAATGTGCATCTGAACCGCAGCTGCCTTGCTCCGCAGGGCCTGCTCTACGGCTGTGCACATGGGACCGCCCCCCCCAGTTATTTCCAATAATGGGGTTCTACCGATGGCAACTGGCAAACACAGGCAGATCCTTGAGGCTCCAAAGCCATAGACCCAGTCAGCAGCTGACACATTTTACTCTTGCTCAGCAGAATATAGGATGAGACCAACAACATGCTCCACCCAGAATCTAGGGTCCAAGAGTCACAGATGACGAACAAAACTTGGGACTCAAACGGACATAAATTGAGCCACCGACACAAAAGGCATAACTGACACACTGTAAGAGGGACAGATCCAAACCTGGTCACACTGTGTGCTCACCAGCCAGTCAAATGGAATTCGGCACATTCAGGATACCACAGAAAATTATGTCCCTTTTTAATCACCTCCCTCCTACTTGTGGTCACCACTGACAGGTTGGTTTCCTTGGCTTTTGTATCACTGAGTAAGCTCTTCTCATTTTTGGATTCCATCTCTATACGTATCTGTCTGTAATATTCCATTGTATTTTTTGCCAGTTGGTAGACATATGCATCGTTTCCAGTTTGGGGTTTCATATCAACATCCTTGTCCGAGTCCTTGGAGGAAACTTTCATATTAATTTCTCTAAGGTAAATACTTAAGAGAGGAATTGCTGGGCAATCGTACAGGTATTTAATTTCAGGGGAAAATAATGTAAAAATTCAAAGAGATTGTAGCTTTTTTTAATGTATGTGTATGTATGTGCAGATGGCTTGAAGAATAAAAGGTGCAGGGTCCCCTGGAATTAAGAGTTACAGGTGGTTGTTAGCCACCTGCCGTGAGTTCTAGAAACAGAACTCTGGAAAAGCAGAAGTGCTCATAGCTGCTGAGCATCTCTCCAGGACCGAGGCCATCCTTCTTAATCCACAAGACACAGTCATTGCTCAACTCAGCAGCACCTGCCAGCAGCCTCTCACTGCAGACACCTGCTGGACACTCAGCCACTGTCCTTTCACTGAGTTCCCTAGTGAGTCTCAGGCAGCACACCTCCCCACTGCCCCACACTCACTATTTGAGGATCTTCCTTTGTATAATTTCTGTTCCAGCTATTCACAGCTGCACACTGTAACAAATGCACAAGCATGCACCCATGCCCCAGCCAAGACACTTGAGATTTCTATCATCCCACAGCTCCTGGGCCCCAGCCCCCAGCAGCCTGCCTCCTTTCCTGGTTTACCTTTGAATAACAGCATGTTGAAAGCCTTCCGGTTCTGGTTTTTTTGCTAAGCCTAAGTTATCTGAGAGTCACCCATGTCACGTCACTCCTTCTCACTGAGGTCCAGCCACTCCCTTGTTGACTGACAGCTGGGCTGCTTTGCATCTGGAGATGTTAAGAACCTTAAAAAACATTCATAAAAACAATTGCACAAACACAGCATCTCATCCTCTTAGGAAGTACCTTGAAGAGGGACTGCTGGCCATACAATAAACACTGGATTATTAGATTTTCTTAATATATAGATTTATTTAAAAACAAAACAAAACAAAACCAGGCTTGATTTCAAGGTGCTGTGGCCTTGTGTGTCCATTCCCACAAGCAGAGTTTTGGGTGCTCTCAATCTTCACCAGCCACTATCAGGTTTCCTACTTTTTGTTTTGTTTTGAAGACAATGTGAACTGGTATCACATCGTGGTATTTGATTGCCCTCATGACCAATTTCGTTAAACATCGTTTATCTGCTCTCTGTACCTTTAAATGTCTGTCCCAATCTCTTGCCTGTTTCCATATTGGGTCTTCATATTATGGAGACCTACGCGATCCATGGGCATCATACATGCTGTCCTGTGAAACATGTTTTCTACTCAGCCTCCTCCAGGCTGTGGCCTGGATTTCTGGGGTCCTGTCTTTTCAATAAGACTTTCTATGAAGTCTAACATTCACTATTTACAGATTGTACCGGATGAAGAAGTTTCTTCCTAATCCTTCGCACAAACTTTTGCTTTGTTTTTTCCTCAAGTGTACGATTCTATAACATAAACTTATGTCTACAGCCCAGCTTGAGTAACATGCAGAATCTAGGGTGAGGACCAGGCTTCTTCTCTTTGTACATGTGGGTGTCCAGGTGTATGTCTAGTGTATCAGAGGCTCCCTCAGTTGAACTGCCTTTGCACCTCTGTCAAAGATCAATTGACAACTTGATTCCTGGACTCTCAATTTTGTCCCATTGATCTCTATGTCTACCATTCTGGAATATCACTGTCTTGATTGCTAGTGCTGCTTACAAGTCTGAAAACCAAGCAAGTGTGATCTTCTAGCTTTATTTTCAAAACTAACTTGGTTCTCCTAGGTCCTCTGAGTTTCCATATAAAGCTCACAATCAGCATCTAAATTTTGAAGAGGATGGCACTGAATTCATAACCAATGCAAGAAAGACACTTGCTATGGCAGCACCAAACCACCTGACATAGTGTCTCCCTTTGACTCAGATGTCAAAGTTCTCTCTGAGGTAGTATCCAGTGCAGAGGTCAGGGTCACACACATTTTCTTTAAAGTATGGGATGCTACTATAAGCAAGACTGGTTTCAAATCTTCATCTCAGTTGATATATACCCTGTCAAAATCAAATTTTCAATAGGTAATTTGGATAAACTGCATAGTTTTTCATAATTATGGTTTTTGCAAATAATAAAGGTTAAATTTTGAAGTTATAAACCTTAAAATTACAAAAAATAGGTTGTTTTCAAAAATTAAAATGTGTACAGAAAAAAAAAAAGCTCACTCTAAGTTGACAAAATCGAGACTTCCAAGCTTCCACTGTTAGATGCCCTCTCTTGTGGAGCTGATGGGAACCTAAAACATCACAGTTAAGCAGTTGGCCAGATGCACGGTGTGTGGTCGACAGCCAGGAGCAGAGGTCTCTCCAACCCAATATACAGGTATTACTCTGCATTTACAGTAACAGGACCTCAGTCTAGTCAACAGGTTTAGGGGCTCATACCTGACTGACTGCAGAGAGTTCTCCATTTTATCCGTTCAAAGATTCCAAAGAGGGAGCTGTTAACAGCATTTTCCCCACCAACACAGACCCACATAAAAGGTCTTAATTACAGGCAACTGAATAACTAACTAACACACAGGAGTGTTTGAAATGGAAAACAAAAACAAAAAACAAACAAACAAAAAAAAGGTTGTTTTTTTAGCAAGAGGCCACACTAAATTCACCGAGTTTTTGGTACAATGACTGACAGACATAAGGAGAAACAAGAAGACAGATCATCAGATAAAACAGGCTGAAAATGTATTTCTGCCGTGTGGATTGTTTTTGCCCATCTTACACAATTTGACTATGGTCCTCGGTTGTATCTATAGTGGTATCTGCAAGGACTTGTTCAAAGTTAGTTACAGCCTCCATCATGAAAGCCTCTACTATTTACCATGCTCATGCTTTCCCCTGGCGCCTTAGAAGCCGACTTCATTACTATGAGGCAGTGGAGCTGTATCTCAAGTGCATGTCTTACATGTGTATAACTTTTAACAGTGGAGTAAGTCTCGAGCACTCCACTGCCATTCGCTCAAACTCAAAGCAAGTGATTGCTGAGTTCCCAATTATGCTCAACCTTAAATCACTGTTTGCGTTGATTGCAGACCCAGTCCTGCAGGGAGTTGTGCAAAAGCATGTATTTGGCAAGCTTTCAAACCACGGCAACAAAACATGTGCTGAGGAAAATTATTCAAAACATTAAGAAAGCAGTCATTTATTTTAGAAGGCCTGTTCACGTGAGACAATAAGCTGCTTCCCAGAAAAGGTGCCATCCATAAGGAAACCCCACAGCCCAGGATACACTGGCTGGAGTGTGCCTCTGCTATCATGGGGCCTTGGTGAATGTCATCCACATGCATCCAACATGGATGAGCAGTCTGGGTACATGCCTATAATGGTGTACAACTACCATGGGCAGCAAAGCTCCCCACTTGGGAGCCATACCCAAGGTCAGATGGCCTCATGGAGCCTAGAAACATACCTGAGTTTCCATATAAGCCTGTGCACTCAAAGAGGACAGTTCAGGTGCCTTGGTACTGGGTTGACATCATCCATTTCTATGTTAAAAAAAAAATCCACTGAACAAGACAGACTATGGTTCACATTAACCAGGGGTCTCCTGGGAGGCCTACATGATAAGAGACCATAGGTACACAGAGAAATCAGGTTATTAAACAAGCCAAGCTAAGCCTGTGAAAGGGAAGGTTGGACCCCACTGAGACACAGCTGGGAAAAGCCCTTCTCAGTACCTTTCCTGAACAAGCCCCCAAAAGCCAACTACCATCTTCAGGGGCCAACTACATGCCAATCTATGCCAATCCCACCACTCACCACCCCGTGAACTTCAACCTGTCCTCCTGCATAGTGGACAACCAGTAAATCAAACAAATTATAGCAGACGCACCCTGGCAAAGAGCACGGTGATTCGCTCTCTTAATCAGGGCACACAAGAAGTTTAACAAATATTTAATCTACTCAGCCCATTTTAGAAAAGAAGCCTCTGGAATCTCTGCTCTTCTAAGGTTACAATGTCAAGAGTTGCAGGAGTTTTTAGACACCTCTAAACATGTCACTTCAAAGATGAGAGGAATTACAGGCTTGTATTCATCCAGAAATCCCTGCAAGTGCCTTAGCCATGGAAAAAAAAAAAAAAAGGTTAGAAGAGCCTGGGTCTTGCGTGCGTAGGAAGCTCTCCTGGCTCTTCTGAGACTGGGAAGAGAGACTAAGGATGAGTGGGACTTCTCCACGGCACACACTCAAGGTCCATCAAATACAACCAGCAAGTCATTTCCCCAGGACTTATCAGAAGACTTAGAAGTGATGACTTTCAAGTATTTCAATTATAACTACTCTTGGTCAAACAGTGTCAAATGTACCATACACACTAGATTCTAATGATGTATGCAGGAAAGTCAAGTACCCTCTCAGTCCCAGGACCACTGACCACCAGCAATCCGTGCACCAGGAATATGGTTACAGCATTCTGGTAAACTAAAGCCACCTTACTAACTTCAAACACTACCAGCAAGAGGTCCATTCCAAAGTGACAGAATGGAGGCACGCAGTGACAGCTTTCCTGGTAAGAGGAGGTTCACTAGGAACTAGGATACCAGAGACCAACAGACCCTACTTCTCCCCATCCCTTGCTGAACTTACATCACCCACTGCCGTGGGAAACAACCTGCTGCTGCTCTTACACAGACTCTGCTAACAGTGGTCAACAGCCTCATCTAGTCCCTACGCTGATATACACAGCACCATGGTAGTTAAGGACCAGGCCAATGGCTTGGTTCCCACTTTGTTCATTCCAAGTCCAACTTGGTTACCAGTTGGGCAGTTACACAACCAGGCAGTTAAGGCACCTGTACTTTCACAGCATTTCATAGGTTCCAGTCAGACAGGAGGGACTCTTGGTAAACCAATCTAACAAACAGATACTCTAAAGTCCTTCTGTATATGTTGCTTTTAATGGTTAATAAATAAAGCTGCTTTTGGCCAATGGCTTAACAGAGTTAAGCCAGGCAGAAAATCCAAACAGAAATGTAGAGAGAGAGTATGCGGAATCAGGAAAAAGTCCTGCTGGACACAGATGCCAGATGGACCCTTGCCAGTAAGCCACAGCCACGTGGCAATACATAGATTAATAGAAATGGGTTAATTTTAAAATATAAGAGCTAGCTAGCAATATGCTTAAGTGACTGCCAAACAGTGATTTAAATGGTATAGTTTCTGTGTAATTATTTCAAGTTAAGACGGTCAGGAAGCAAACTAGCAGCCTCCGCCAACAAATTTGCACCAACATGGTCATATCAACTAAATCCACCTAAAAACCTGAGAGCTTGAAAAGAATTCTAGATCCCCACCCCCAAAACCCCCCCCCCCCCAAAAAAAAAACAGAGTTTAACACAACTTCTTGCTGTTTGCTGGCAGAAAGCAAAGATGTGGCTTTTTAAAGAGGTTCCCTGACTCAGCTTTAGCAGTAAAACCTAAGTGGCTTCTTTAAACAAACAAACAAACAAACAAACTGCAGCTTCCTGGTTGGCCAGCATAAACGGCCCTGGCTTGGACTCTTTTGGAAGGTCTGGCTACAGAGCATTTAAATGGGGTCTGTGAGCAATGTATTACAAATTGCTTAATGGCAACACAGACCCACTGCAACCTGACCTGGATCTGGGGTGGAGAGAATGGCTCTCAGAGGCAGTAAACATGCCTATGCCATGTTGAACTGGGCAGAGTCAACAGGCAGTGCTGTGAAGTTGGTCACAGCCATGCCCACTTAGCATTAAAAAAAAGGCATGTCTGGTCAGAAAATAATTTCAGATATACAATAAAGACATATTCAGACAAAAAAAAAACCTCTAAATGGGTCACAGTATTGGATAAATGTACATAGGCTTGGGAGAGAAAAAAAGAACATAGTTATAAAAAGAAGTAAATGGCTTTTGTTTAAAAAAAGGCTAAACTCTAGAGACAGAGTACAGTCAGTCATAGATTAAAAGGAGTAAAGAAAAATAAGCCATGTAAAGATGGAAAATATAGTCTGGATTATATATATTATTGTGTTCTCTTTGAATATTTTGACTGTAAAGGAGCTAAGTACAGAGAGACCTTTTATTGTATAGGCTGCTAAGCTAAACCAACATATATATTTTAAAGGTATCTTGACTTCAAAATTTGGGTCTAAGGATTTGTTACTTTGAAAAAGAGGTTCTTCTTTTGTTTCCACAGAGGATGAGTACTTGTGGATTCCTTCCAGATTAATGAGGTTTGATGGACCAAGACCCTCTGAAAGGTTTCCATGAACACCCCCTGAAATTACTTCATCCAACAAAAAGCAAGAAGCAGTTTGGAGAGAATTACACCCAAATTTCCAAATATTGTTTATAAATGTTTCTTCACACTTAAAGATAGATATGATACAGAGATCAATACTTTTCATTGGTATGAATCTTGGTTTATTGAAACAAATTTAAAATCAATTTTATTTTATATATATCTGCTCTTGATTAAGGTATTGTTTGTGCAGCTCATTTAAAGATGTAATGGATAATTAAGAAATACAGGTTAATAGAGAGTCATCTATAATAGTCAAGCTTGTAGTCATGTTAGTTAGGGTTTCTAGATGTAAAGAGAGTTCACATAGGTATTCTTCAAATCTTTCAAAGACTACAGAATGTGACATTTAAAATGTTTTAAGAACTAGGACTTTTCATGACAGTGAGACACATCTACTCCTGGTAGCTCTAATCTATTTCAAGAGGAAGATGGGCATCAAAAAGGTTCCTTATGGAATTTGCTAGCCATTTGGGCAAGAAACTGCTCTTGCCTGAACTGCTTGATATTAAGGACCCAAAGAAAAATGACTTCTGAACTTCCCTAAAAGTGAGATAGTCCTTTGGGATTCCTGTTTCATAAAAGATTCTGCCAGAAATTCTGCAGGACACAGAAGAAAGAAATCGACAAACTGCCAAGATAGGTGGAAATATCTTTGAAATCTCTTGCTTCATGGAAAAATCTGCTGGACACTATGGGTGCCCACAACATTACAGAACTTTGGGTGACTGTCCAGGCAGTGAGATGTCTCTGTCAATTCTAGAGTTCTGAAAGTTGCTTACAATGTACTTCCTGTTTACTTAGGTAATATATCCTTCTGGAGTCTTTAATGGAGTTGAAAATAGTTATAGTTTTCCTTAGCTATGATAAAAGATAGATGTAAATAGTGTTACTATAATTCTTGCTTGATGTTTTATTATATGTAATTTTACTATATGAAAGTTAAAACCTTCCTTTTTAATTAAACAGAAAGGGAGAAATTATGTGGGACGTCGTTCTGTATATGTGTTGATTTTATTGGTTAATAAAGCTGCTTTCGGCCAATGGTGTAACAGAGTAAAGCCAGGTGAGAAATCCAAACAGAGATGTAGAGAAAAAGTAGGTGGAGTCAGGAAGAAGCCATGTGGTTCTGCCAGAGAAAGATGCCAAATGAAACTTTGCCTGCCAATAAGCCACAGCTATGTGGTGGTACACAGAAATGAGTTAAGATATAAGAGCTAGCTAGCAATACACTTAAGTGACTGGCCAAGCAATGATTTAAATAAAAGTTTCTGTGTGATTTATTTCAAGTCTGAGCAACCTCCACCAACAATCAGGTAGTTAAGGCACCTGTACTTCCACAGCATTAGGCTCCAAACAGGAGAGACTCTTGATAAGTCAATCTAATAAACTGATACTCTATCAAAAGCAACTCAAGTCCTTCTCCTCCAAGGTTTAATTCTCGAATCTCAGTTTAAAAAACAAAAAGTCCATTTCACTATAAATTGACTGTTTCCAGTTGTACAACCCAAACACTGCAAAACAGGTAGCAGAAAATCAGAAAATGGAGTTGTACAAGAGAGCTTTTACTCAGCAGGCAGGTCTCCTGAGTTCCACAAGATCAGAGTCAGTGGTTTGACAGTTTGGGAAGGCAGGGTATATCTGAGACTCTGAGTTGGAAATGTAATTCTTTTTTTACCTAAGGAAGTTCTGTGCAAAAGGTCCAACTAGCTACAAGAGCTCCCTCACTTTTCTAAGTATCAACAGCTGTCCATATTTTCTACCCAGATCTGAAAGTGTGGTAGTTTGAATGTAACTGGCCCCAATAAGCTCATAGAGAATAGCATTATTAGGTGGTGTAGCTTTGTTATAGTAGGCATGGCCTTGCTGGAGTGTGCCATTGGGAAAGTGTGGTTTTGAGGTATCATATGTGCCCAAGCCATACCTATAGCCTTCTGATCAAGATGTAGCCAGCACCACATCTGTCTGCACACCACCATGTTCCCGGCCAAAGTAATAATGGACTGAACCTCTGAAAATGTAAGCCGCCACCTCAATTAAATGTTTTCCTTTATTAGAGTTGCTGTGGCCATGGTGTCTCTTCACAGCAATAGAAATCCTAAGACTTTAGTCAGGAGAGAAACCAAGAAAGCCAAACACTACTAGCTAAGGTTTCTATTTCTACAGATACCTGTATCTCAACAGATCTGTTTCCAAGCCATAGTGACTGCTGAACCTGGAAAGTGTCCTTATCATACTCATCAGGGATATCACAGGAGCCACAGGAAATGGTACCTACCTTTCTCAGGAGTGACTTCCTGCAGACCTAGCAAGCTCCTACTATGGACAGAAAGTACATAGCTCTTCACTCCACCTAGGGGGCAGAGCTTCCACACAGGGTTGGGGCATGTCTCCTGGGGGCATCAGGATACCTTTTGAGAAGTTAGCTATACCAGATAGCAGTCTCCTCCCACACAAGCTCCTCTCCCACATTCAGTTGGTCAGTGTCTATCTGTTCACTCAAGGGACTTGACTGCTGGGAACACAGCTGAGGGGGCAGACCTGAGAGCTGGTGTGGTGGGGAGGAGACAAAGATCAAAATAAGGAGACCATTTTTTTGACTGATAAATGCTACAGAGAAAACAAAACTGTACATAAATGATGTGGACTGCATATGAAAGGATCATCAGGTCTGAGGAGACAATCCTTGGATTGAGCTCTGGCTGGTACAAAGGAGCCAGCACACAAAGGGGAAGGGCTGATGGGAAAGCTTTCCAGGAAGACAACGCAGGAAATGTCTAATAGAACCATGTCTGATGTGTTCCAGGTTTGGGCAGCCTCGGTGACTGGGAGTGGAGCAACTGATAGAATGACAAGCAGACCAGAGATACTCCAAGTATACAACTGGTACTCTCACTTCTGGACAGACACCAGGGCTGTTGCACAAGGAGACAAAAGAGAAACACGGAATCCAAGGAGGAAATGGAAACAGCCGTCCAAAGAAAAAAGCAGCCTGGTACCTGGTGATGTAGAATCTGATCCATGTTAGAAGGAAATAAAAGAACCTACAGATGGATCAGATGTTTGGGATGGGGAAAGGCAAAATCAGGGATTCTCAAGAGTTCCGGCTTTAACTAATATGCTTTTCATGTTCTAGGAGATGGGGTACATATAGACCAGGCTGGCTTCCAATTTGCACTCCCCATGCCTCAGTCTCCCCAGTGCTGCAATTACAGGAATGCCCCAGCCCAGTTTACTCTTCATCTTCACTCTTCCATGCTCTTTTTATCAGCACTGACTTCAGCCCTTGGCAGCTTTTAGCAGTGGCTACCAGAACAGCAAAAGGCAGACTCAAATGCACACACACAAGTCTGGTAAGTTATGGTAGGAGCGCCAGCTCCCAGCCTACAAGACACCCTCTCCTCCTACCATCCCCCTCCTCAATGAAGAGCCGCTCTGAGGCCCTCCACCAGCAGTGCTCACAGAACAACTTGAGCTTCCTATCGCAGGATTTTTAAAGCAGGTACTTTCTCTAGCTCGAGTTTGCCACTGTTTAAAATGTTGTGCTAGTTAGCAGTAATTATGTAAATGCAAGCAGCCATTTCTATTTTTAAAAGGGAACCCCATTTAGCATTCTTACATCCTGAGATGTTTAAAATAGCTAGTCCAGGGGTGCCTTCACTTTATTCAAACTGTTTGTGGGTTTAAATACAGGTTCAGCAGAAACCAAAGCAAGCCAAACCTTTGCTTTCTATTAAATGTCTAAAGCAGAGGATTAAAAAACAAACTATTTTACATATTTTACAGAAAGCAGCCATCAGATCAGCACCATGGCAGCAAATTGACTGCCAGGCACTGCTGACACTGGAGAAGGAATCAACTTGGGGAAGGAAGGATGGATTTCTTTAAACTCTTCAAAAAGGGGGAAAATACATTTAAGCAACTCTTTAAATCACAGCATCTCCCAGAGAACCCACAAAGCCTTTCTTCTTCTTCCCAAACCTACTGCTTTTTAAAGGCAGCTTTTGCCCCTTAATTCCACATGAAATATTCAGTACAGCATAATTAAATTTTATTCCATGCTATTTTTACTGGGCTCACTGAAATAGAGGGTGCTCTCATCTTTAAAACAAACTTCCCAGCAACTCAGTTTGCAGTGAATGGCTGGTGCTCAAGACTGAACTTAAAATGCAAAAGCTATTTTAAAGGCCTCTGCCAGTGCAGGGTAGTCACAGGGGTACTGAAAACGCAGGCTTGACCCTACAGTCCACCAACCTTCACACAAGCAATCAACCCAGCTTTGTTTCCCTAATTGTCTTTGCAACACGGCACCGGACAGCTCAGATCTTCATTTCCAACTAGAGTCTCTGTTCGCTTTCTGCTTTCTATGTAGTAGGAAAAAAGACAGAAATGCAAACAAGTACCCGTCCACAGCTGAGAGAAATCTGTGGTTTCAGTATTTGGATAACTGGGTCTTTTACTAGCCAGGGAATAGGCCTAATGGTTTGGATTTTTTTTATATACAAACCATATTCGTAATGTCTCTTCCAGATAGGATCAGTAGGCTACAGAGTCTGACACAAGAGAAAGGAAGTGTTCCATCTCTCAAATGGTGAACAGGAAAACTCACTATCCAAGAAAGCCCAGCACTGTGGCCTTTCCCGTGGCCTCAAGAGGAAAAGGCCTCACTGTAAACTAAAGTTCCCCCAGGAACACCCACGACAGTAACATCTGCATCCTGGATTCTACCAATCTGAAACTGTCCCTGTTGATGGGATGACAGAGTCCAAAGTCTATTCACTCTTCATTTCAGCAGACTGTCCCACGTCCTATAGCTTCCTAGAACCATTCAGATGCAGAGGGTGAGCAAACCAACAACCAAGACCCACACAACACCAGAAACTGTACGGACAGCCTACTCTGGGTGCCAGACAACAGACAACACTCCAGACACTTCTTCAGCTTTAATGAGACTATTAGGCTTTCAAAGAATCAAAATGTATCTTAACCCACTCATTTGTCCTTGCAGACCCACTTATGCTATTGACTCAAAAGAAAAGCAGACCTCTGGAGGTATGCCTTAATCCCTGCACTCTCCAAACAGAGGCTGGTGGATCGCCGAGTTCCAGGCAAGCCAGAGGTACATAGTTAAGATACTATCTCAAGAGAAATAAGCAAGCAAGCAAAGCACGAGGGCCAGGTGTGACAGCACTCAGGAAGCGAAGGCAGGAGGATCGGGAACTAAACTGTCCCCGGTTACACAGCAGCTCTAAGACTAGCTGGAGCTACATCTCAAAAGAGCACAACAGAAAAGCAACGAGCCCCACCTGCCAAACTCACCTAAGTGGTGAATTGAGACTTGACAGCCCAGTGCCTGTTATTAATTACCACAACCACCAGTACAGGGGACTCTTCTAAGCTGTGATGTTCTTAGAAATGGACATCAATCAACACAAGAGCAAGACAGGTGACAACAATATTTAACTTTCATAGGACAGGAACGGGTAGGGTATTATAATTTACCTAAAGCATGACTGCCTCCATCATGCATGCAAACTTCTCTCTGGAGATGCTGCTTCTGTCTGCATCCCAGTTTTTCCGTAAGATGTTCTACTAGTTTCTCAAGGATTGGCTTTTATCACGTTTCTTTCAAATAGCTCAGTGGTACTTACAAAAACAAAAATTGTATGTTGCAGATCTCTACTGACGAGGTTTATCTTATACAACCTAGTGTTCACAGAGCACTTACAGCCTGACAGAAGCAGTCCATCACCTCAGAGCCCATCATAGTGCTGATGGAGTCAACACAGCTTTCACTAACCAAAGGACAAGAGAGCCCGTGTTGCCTGACCCTTGGTTTCTCCTGAAGAGTGAAGTTTTGCTAATTCTATCCTAACAATGCCAACTTCGAAACAGTTAGTGAAGATATAGAACAAGGAAACTGTCTACTAGACAGTTAAAGAATTGTTATGCATAACTAGCCTAAGGTCACTAGGAGTCTCATCGATGTAAAGGTAACAGCAGTCTTTCAAAAGCAAAGGCTGCAGGAGAAATGGCTGGAGGTGCTGGACTGCTTGCAGAATGATTGGGACCAAGGTCTGTGCTCTCACTGTGGCTCTCAACCAAATCAACCGTTGCTCTTACTTCATCTTGTTCATGAAAAAGGACAAAGCTTTCCCTACTCATCCCTCGCATGAAGAAGCCAAGTGACATGGCATGTCACTTTCTTAAATGAAAGTATGTGAACTGCAAGGAGTTTCCATGTATTTCCATATATGTATTAAAACTAGATCGCAGATTGTGGAGCCTTCTACTAACGTGTATGAGAAGCAGCTCTGAGACCGAAAACACAGCGCTGAAACACGATTGTCACGGACCACCCTGTCTACTTAGGCTGTGCCTATCAATTAACTGTACAAATAGGGGTAAACTTAGGCATGAAGATGCTGGAAAAAAAAAATCACAGAAAGTGTTTCTAACATCAAATAGCCAGAGACATGAAATGAGGTCAAAACTGAAGGTAGTCTGCAGACAAGTACCAGGTCTACAGTGGAACTCAGGGACCAGAGGCAAACATTACAGTCTTGAGCAAAGAGCTAAGTGGACAACTAAACCAAATTTGACCCAGGTTTTAAGTGATGATATAGGGAACACATTCAAGAAAACCCAAGGGTATCAAAGGGCTTACCAGCATGTGTAAACTCAGTCCCATCTTCGGAACTTTGATGTTAAATACAAAGTTAACCCAAAATAAAGGGTTGGTTTTTGTTTTAATTGTCAAATTTTAAGTACCAAAGGCAGGGCTTGCTGTTCAGTGAGGCGAACATGCCTTTCGCAGCAATCTTGGAAAGTTCATCTGTTTGGCCCTTGAGTTCACCCCTTAGCTTCATCCTCCAAGCTGTTCTCTTCAGGGTTTGAGACAAGTTTCACTGATAGAGACCCACACAAGGTATAGCCACTTCCCCAGGCCCTATAGCCACGCAGAACTGCAGACAGATTTGGTGTCTGCTCTGCCTGATGCCGAAATCCAGAGTAATAGATTCTGGCCAGGGGACTTCGGTGGGAAAGCTGGCTCCAGCGAATACCAGAGGGACAAATAAGACCATGGAGACTAACCCTCCAAGCCTGGGCCAAGCAATGCCTGTAAATCACCCAAAGCCAGCAGGGAGGCCTTCTCATTAATTCGGGAACTGACAGCATGTCCCTTCTGAAAAGGCAGGCTAAAGAATGCATCCTGGGCAATCTGAATACTAGCATATTCTTTCTTACAACAAGCCCATGTGAAGAAGGCACTAAGCCTGGCAATGGAGTTGACTTAGTGTAGTAAACCGGCAGGCATGAAACGTAAGAAAAAAAAAAAAAAACAAACAAAAGACAAAAATCCAAGTTGGTGTAAATCAGCACCTGGAGGAAAAGATGACTAACTAACTGTAAGGCAATGCCTCTTTACAGAGTGAGCCCAAGGCTCCTGGGTCAGAGTCCCTCTCTGCCTGATGTCCTCTGTGGACCACCAGAGGGCACTAACTCATGGGATGGCTCTTTCAAAGCATATGGCACGTCATTTAAACTGCAGGAACACTGAATGAGAGCTAGATTTTGAATGAAGTGCCAAGTATGAAATTTTAACAGCGGCTTTAGACAACCATTGGAAGTTTCACTGAACCCCACAAAACTTAAAAGGTACGCATGTCAACCGTAGCAAATGCAAACAGCAAGTCAATCTGATCTTCAGTCTGGTGAAAAGACAATTCAAAATGCATGAAGAATTGCTCCTCCATCTTTGGCCCAAGAGAGCAGTGACCTTGTCAACCACTCCCAGCTTCGTCCACACGCAAACGGGAACACCAAGAGATGAGTTGGTTTCTTAATCTGAGAAACCATTCTGTGACGAATTAGAAAGGAGATGTTGACCATAACAAATTATAGTGCACTTTATTAAGCAGGATTAAAACATGATTTCATTTGTACTTCAACCCTTCAATAAAGAGCATGTAGTTGTGTTCACTATATCCGGGGTTGCTGCTCTAAGCAAATTAACTTACGTAAAATACAACTTACCCCAAGAGGTTCGAAATTTCTGTTTTAGTAAAAAGTTCAACCTTGCATTTTTTTTTACTACAACCAAAAATTTTCCTTACATCTGTACCCTCTACTGGGATTTATTCATCCACACAATTCTAAGTAGGGGTCTGTGAGTTCTGCCTCATTAACCCCTTTCTGCAATTACACCCTCGTCTCAAAATTCACACGTCTTACACTTCCATGGGAGGAAAACAGTGACATTCAAAATAACTCAATGACTTGTCTAGTGCAAATGGCATCACAACACCAAAGGCTTTAGTTTTCTGGTTTGCTGTGTGGTACACAGAAAGGTCTGGTTTGAGCAGAGGTATTAGAAACTCAGGTTTAATTGGTTCTTTGTCATGGTTTAGTTGACTTCTTCCGTGTGTAATAAGTTTACAATGAAGGGAACAAAACCTGGCAGATAAGACACACTACACCTGGAGGCTATTCCTCACAAGCCAACGCTACAGACAAACTCACCTTGAGCCAGGGCCACTTCACAGGACACTGTCTCCTTGGGTCATTGTTCAAAAACAAAAACTCAGGGTTTGCAGGAATAATCCTTGTATTGTGACCTCTGCCAATGCACAAACAGATAAAGGTGGGCCGCAAGGGCTTCTGGGCCAGGACTTCTGCTGTTTCTCTCTACATACTGCCATGCATGCTTACCAATTGCCTCTGGGTGCTCTGGGCGACATGTGAATATCACAGAGAGCACAGACTAAGATAGTTCTGCGACTAGTAAGTACTAAATTCACATGAGGCAGCTAAGTGTGTGTGGTCCACTGATGGCTGAGATGTCCTAAGCCTTATTACCTCCATCCAGCTCCATAAGTCCTAGTCAGTGATTGCCTACTCTAAACAGCACCTGGACTGGACTGGACTGAACTCTGTCACATACTGACATAGATACTGAGGAGACTATGTCTTTTCCTAGACTTTCTTCAATGGTGGTGATGCTACAACATGCCAGGGAAGCGACTCACATCCCCTGTCTGTTGCTACTCAGGCAGCATGAACACCACAACACAGTGGCTCTACAATCCCTAATCCCACCATCTCAGATACTCTGCTTCTTGTATCTCCCTGAACTAGCTGCAAAACAAAACTTCCTATTTATGTTACCATTCTGAAAGGCATACATAAATAAAGTATATAAACAGTAAGTCAAAAGAGAAGAATGAGAAATGACGCAACACCAGTGACCCACTAGTTCACTGAACCGCATTTATTGAAATGCCAGGCGCTGTCCTGTGTGCTGGAGACAGAGACAACACACAGGCCCTGCTCTCATGGAGCTTCCATTCTTCTGGGAGGCAGTAATCAACACATGAACAGGTTATTGCTGGGTGAATGGTAATAAGAAAAGGTAAGTTTGGGGGCCGGAGAGACACTGGAAGCAGGGAATACACAGTGCAGGCTACTCCCTAGAGATAAGCGGCTGCGGTACCCTCTCACAGGCACACTGCATGAAGCAAGAGTAGGTCACTTGACTCTTATTTCATTTTTAGTAAGATTCAACTCATATAAACCTGGGGTTTAAAGTGAAATGAATTCACTGATACAACTGTCTTGAAGCAGATATGAAGCTGGCAGGACGGAAAGCTCTCCCTATGAGCTCTGCCAGCTTCCTCCCAATGTGCCAGCCCTCACGGCTCCAGCTCTGTGGGTCCCTCTTCTTGCTGCGCCCATGAACAAGTGTGTGGTGAGAGCCTGAAATAAACAGGTGTAAAATGGGTCAAGACCGTCGCTTCTATTTCTGTTCTTAACTGAAGAAAATGTGCCCCACTTCCAGAGGCAGAGAGAGGAAACACGTGAGTAAAGGACAACTGAAGAATATTCTAAACACACTTATGAGTGTGTGTGTATTTGTACATGTGTCTCTACCCCACATGACCTATTTCCCAAAGATAATTCAAAATTGGGTCTTTCTTGTATAAAATGTCTTTTTGGCAATGTCACAGTATAACTTTTATTAGGCTCTGAGACAGACTGTTTAAAGAACCAAATTAAGAATAGAAAGCTCAAAGATGATCAAGGTCCAAGTTCAATTAACACTATTTTTACAAGGATTTTTTTTTTACTTACTCTGCATATTCAGCACACTCCTTTGGTTTTTGTTTTTTTCTGACATGCATCCCAGGGGAGCCATTAGGTACAATCAGTTCTCTAACTCGGATTAATGTGTCTAAGTACATATTGATGGAACAGACAATACTTCGAGAGGCTGCCTTGCTAGAGTCTGTCTGAGCACTGAGAAGGCTGATTCAACTCCTAGCACTTCTAACTGGTCACCACAGGCTAGTTTCCCAGGAAGTCAAGGACACTTCCGAATCAATGTAAAATTTTAAGGAGCTGCCAGTGACTTCCACTGTAGCCCTGAAACTATCCCAAAGCACAAAGCCACAGAAAGGAAACCTCAGAAGTCTCTACCTCCCTAGCTCAGGAGCTGGTAGAATGAGGGGCAGGCAGGCAGCAGGTGGAGCACATGGAGTGAAAGGTGCCTGGCTGCCTCCCAGGCCTCAGATTAGCACAATGTAAGCAGGACTGTAGTTCAGGGCTTAAGGGGGAGTAAAAGGCCCACAGCACCAGGCTATGCTCAATGCTTCATGGGCTTAGAATAGGTTATATCGTGAAGAGGATCAAAGTACTCATGACCTATTCCCCAGGTGTTATTCAACTAAATTAGCAACTTGAGATATCAGGATAAACTGAAGATTCCAACATAAACCACATGTCATAGATTGTGGACATCTCTGGAATCAGACAGCAGCTTCTGACTTGTTTCCACTGCTCTCTGCACCTTTGCTTTCTGCTACCATAATTTTAAGACCTGCATAAACAAAAACAGCATTTACTCTTCTCTTCTCCAATCAGTTCAGTCTGCCCTTTGACCTGAGTGTGCCTTTACCCCACCTCACTTCTCCCCCACCCACCCTGGTTTACTCACTCACACCACACGCTAGTACTAGGCTGTGCTCCAGGGAAACAGAAATAAGGAGGCCTAGCACCAGCTCCCAGAGAGCTCCTAACTCACTGAGGAAAGAGATAGTGACAATTCACTGTACCAAGGACCTTCACATAGATACAGGGTACCACTCCATAAGAACAGCTAGCTGGAGTTAATGGCACTGAAGAGAGCTCAAGAGAAGGGTTTGTGAGAAGCCTCTAGAATCTGCGAGGAGATGGGTTGAGCTGGTGCAGAGAACAGAGGTAGAAAAGTGTTAGAGGTGTAGGGAGAGGTCAAGAGGTAAGCAAGGTATAGCTGGGCGGGGGCACAATGTAATGGGCCAGAGCTGTGGGTTTGGTTTTAGGTGTGTATGTGGACTCTGATGAAGACAAGGAATGGGTAGACACCTGCCCAAGGAAAACCAAACACTGCTTTTGGGCGATGTTAGTCAAGCCTTAAGGTTCAGCAACAAATTTTCAAAATAAATATGTCACAAGTTTAAATGTTATACCTTGGATTTCTTTTCTTAGTCCTTTCTTCCCCCACCTCCATCTCTCAGAACTCTAGTAACCCAGATCTAAATTAAAAACAGTGGCCAAAGATCAAAATTCACTTTCCTAGTCTGGACAAACTGACCTTCACTTTTAATGAGATTACAATTCCATGCACACCAGGGAAGTAATTGTGCTAACACTGCCTTCAAAGCTAAGCCTCTGGGATCTCCCATGGCCTGTGCTGTGACTCACAAGTGCGGTAACAGACAACCCTTTCTGTCGCTGAGACCCACTGCTCATCAGGATTTGTGTATGAAGGGATGAGTCAGTTTGTAGGCAAAACACTAACAACTGGCAGTGAAGCAAAACATTCAAGTTCACCTAATACCTTAATTTCCAGCTGACTCTTGGTATTCATGCCCTTCTCCTCAGATGTTCTCATTAGGGTAGAGTCAGAGAGTGTTTAAGTAGGAGTCAGTTTCATTGTTTCTAATACACATTTCTTGAGCTCCCCATCCCCTTAAATGCAAGAATAGATTTAGGCAGGAAAAAGTTCTCAACCAACAGCCTGGGTTCTGACAGGCTACAGACCAGTTGGATCCCCCTCCTCTCTTTTGATACCAGTTGATATTTAAAAAAAAAAAAAATCCCACAATACACAGGACTCAAAATAGCTTCCTAAATACCTGTGCTTAGATCTTGAAATGAATTCCTGGTTAATCTTCTTGTTGTTGATTTTTTCAAGACAGGGGTTCTCTGTGTAGTCCTGGCTGTCCTGGAACTTGCTCTGTAGACCAGGCTGGCCTCAAATCTACCTGCCTCTGCCTCCAGACCTAGTTAATCTTAATACTGTACAGAAAAATAATAAAAGGGACCCTAAAGCAAACTTAGACTTGTTAAGAGGATGGAATCAGAGCACCATCTTGCGTTCTCTTGGGACTCAGATTAAGTTTGCATTAATAGTCTTCATAAAAAGAGAGTCCAGCAGAAGTGAGCCAATATCTCTGTCCCTGCAAACTACCTTACCTTTCCCCAGTCTTTAAGGCTAAAAACAGTTTTCACATTTTGAATCGACTTTTATTATCAAAGGCCCAACGTGGTCAAAGCCAACACACACATATACACACACTGATTTGTGTGTGTGCAGAAATAAACTATATAGTGGTTAAGCTGCAAGGCAAAATGATGACCTGGCCTTTATCAAGAGGACAGTAGAGTATGCACACTGCTGTCTGTACCACACAGAAATGCCCTGAAGCTACTAAAAGTCGGCTTCTGTGGAGATTCAAACACCTTCAAGATTGTTGAGCTAAGTATTACTAACAGAATTTGAAGGATTTGAGGATTATGCCAAAATAAAGAGCAGCATCAAAAGATACATGGAAATAAAGACTGTCTGAAACATTCATAGGGGCAACACCTTTATTAGCTACTCCTTGCTTGAATGAAAGCAGACAGAAAGCATCAGAAGGCTGCAAGTTGAGGAAGATACTACAGAAATGATGAACCATGCTCTGGGACTCCTATGAGAACTCCTGCTCTTATCCTGGGGCTTCAGTGAGGAAGAACAGCCCTCAGATCCACAGATGCTCCGACTCACCTCCATGGCTACTTAAAACAGGAACCCTCAACACTGGGTCTCCTCTCCTGCCTTACAACCAGAACTAGGAGCTAGGTGGTTTCAGGCCCACCCACCCAACTTTTCATGAACCTGAGCTTCTCTGTCCTCTGAAACTAGACTGCACTTCCATGGTCATCTGCAGAGTTTCACTGACCAGTGTGGCAGCCATGAACTTCCTGGTCACCTGAAACGTGCCCCTACTAGAATGAGGTGTGCCTAAAGAACACAATAACACACCAACTTCAAAGACTGTACTCAAACAGCACTATATCCTAACAACCTTTGTGGTACATGTCCACGTACATCACAATATACTACTGGGTGAAAGAGAGTGCCATCTATTAAGGCTTATTTCATTCTGACCTTTTAAAACCAGCTCCCTTGAGGCCAGCCTGGAACTATATAGCAAGTTGCAGGCCAGCCTGGACTACAGAGGTGAGACTCTTGTTTCAATAAACAAAGTTTTACCTGTGACCTACAAAAACTCCCAGGATTCTACTACTGGTACCTGCCCTGCCCTGTGGCTCTCATTTCCTCTCTGGACAGCACCATCATCCTCTATCTGTCCTCCTAGTCTCTTCTCTGTTGTCAGCCCTGCACACATCTTGGAACCTCTGCTTTTGGCTGTCCTGCCTACTAGGGATGCTTTCACTCCAGACATCTATATGGTTCATTCATTGTTACATCCTTCATATTATCAAAAGGGAGTTAGATACCTGCTCAAGTCAAACCTGAAAGAGGGTGCACAAGAGCACTCAGACTCTGGGGCCACTTGACAAAGTTCACCTCAGTGCTCAACCTGCTACCACTAATTATTAGAAATGAAATGGTCAGACACCTTCATTAACACAAAATCTGGATCAGAAAGGCTAGGATGGAATGTCAATAGCACCAGCACTGCTTACTCAAGTGAGGTGAAACAAGCTGTTTTGTGGTAACTGGTTTCCTCATCTGTGGATTTGGGAACAAAGAGGGATCTACTATCCTGTGTTCTTGGGAGCTCCGTGAGTTAATACATGGAACTGGCACATATGAACCCTCAAGTTACCGGCACTTGATATTTGTTCCTTGTTGTTCTTCCCCAACCAGCAGAGGTCTGTAGAGGAAGGTGTGGCTTGTTTCTGCTTCATTCCATGCACCCAGGCAGCCCCACACTAGACATCTGATAGCAGCTTACAAGAGCAAAAGAATAAATATACTAGACATTGGGACTTTAGAGTTTTGAGGAGGGCATGAAAGTTTTCTTCCAATCTACACCAGAAAAGAGTATGCATTGGTCTTGGTAGTTGGTTCATGCCTATAATTCCAACACTCAGGAGGCTTGAGCAGGTGCATGGATACAAGGATAAGATCACCTTAGACTACGAAGTGAGACTACCCATTCCCTCAAAAAAAAAAAAAAAAAAAAAAAAAAAAAAAAAAACCAAGCCCTTCTGGGTAGTTTTGTAGATGCTGTCCCTCCCTGGATAAACAGTCTCCTTGTTACCTTGAAACAAGTCATATGCACCACTTTCTGAGCAGTAGAGTTTAATTACACAAGTTAGAAGCCTCCTAAAATCTCAGACTATTTGCTAAAAAGTCCCCCCCCCCCCAAAAAAAGTTCAGGTCTCAAAACAAATGACAGAAAAAAATAGATATCAGTCTGTCATGTTCAAATTTGCACATGTATACTGCTTAATGAAATCACTAGCACTACCCTGCATCCGGATCATGTGGCATTTTCTGGATACCACCACGGAAAAACCATTCAAAGCACGTTCCCCTGAGCTAAGACCACAGAACAGCTCACCAAATACTGAAGTCTCCCAAACCCAAGCAGAGGTAGCTAAATCTCTAAGCAGCCCTGAGACAGACTTTGCTCACAGGATGTACCAGGTCCCTTTGATCTGGCCGGTCTCACACCTATACACATGTATTCCTCCCAGGGTAACTGAGCCTTGATTTACAGATGGTATTGATAGATTAAATTAGTTCCAAGATCTACCATCCTGGAGTAATACAGGCTCTTTCTGGGAAAGATTGGCTGCCTTTAAAAGCCATATAGAAGGGATGGAGAAAGGGAAGTGACCCAGTGCTCAGCAAAGGAAGGACTTGGCTCTTAACCTCTAACCTAAATGCTCCCTGTGAAAGACACAAAGGTGTCTTCAAGACAGTGATGCTGAACATAGCAAAAAAGGCACTGGTGCAATGTTGTAGTACTGCCACATCTGCCCTGAATGCCTTCAACCTTGTGTGCCTGACCAAATAAATGAAACCTGGGAGCAGAGGCCCAGGAGGTCATAGTGACATAGGTACCACGCACCCCATGCATGGCTTGACTGTTTCCCTGCACTGCTCCAGCTTCCTGCTGATGGTGATGGGAATAAAAAATAGTGGCTGGAGGTCACTGGGAGGTCTTGAAAAATGGTAAAGTCTAGAGAGGTCTTTTCTGTTAGTTCTTGTGGTCATTGTGTTTTTTAAAATCTGCACTTGGATTGACCATTAAGGTCACGGCAACACAGTGAAGGACTACTGTGAGGCAGGCAGGCACAAGTCACTCTCAATCTGCACTGCTGCACAGTGGCAACACCTGAAGCATCAGGATGCTGCTGCTCTACTTTCAACCGTATTTAGCTGATGATCCTAAATAACACTCTGTCAGCTTTTGTAACCCGGCACAAAACCACACACCTTGTGATCTACCAGCTGGGCTGCGGTAATGCCCTTGACTTGAGGCTTAAAAGCTTTGGTCAGGACATACCTTTGATGTATTGTCTTTCCATATCAGACTGCAATGATTACCCCCAGATGTGCCATCCATAGAGCGCTACCAAAATTAGATTACGGCCAGCTAGTGAAACTCCTCTCCCCTTCGGTACCACTATGGAGGCTGCTGTTCTTGCCTTTGTCTGCAAGATCCAGAAGACACAGCTCTTAGGTTTACAGGATGTGGGGATAAGAACCATCTGCCTGGCCTGGTATTTCTTTAATTAAAACTTTAATTACAGATATATCTCTGCACAGATACGTGCAGTCTTTCAGCTCCTGCTCTTAATTACCTGAGCTACTGTGAAATGAAGAGTGAGCACTCGCTGAGTGTCTACTATGTGCAAGGGCATGTGCCAGAGGCCTAAGGGGAACAGAGCCCAGCAGGGGAGACCCAGAGACAGACTTGAGCCAAAAATTTCACCTGTTTCTCACCCTATCCTCTTAGCACTATCTCTGGGAAAATGAAGGATTAAGAAATGGAATCAGCACAGGAGCCAGGAAAAGGCCCGGAAGTGAAGGCTGAGCCACTTCCATGGAACCATGGCCATTACTTTGTCGGAGAACCAGTAACTGGGGACTAGACAGGGTGCTGATTCCATGACATCCTGCCTGGCAGCAATTCTAATGTCATCTTCTTCATCAGCTCCCTTTGGCTTGGGCAGACCTTCATGGGGAATGACAGAGCACTTCTCACACCCCCACTGTCTTTTCCTTAGTCCCCCACAGAAGCCACGAGGGCAAAGGTCATCAAAGAACCTCAAAGGCCACCAAGTGACACCCAAGCCACACTGCATAGATCTGGAGACTCACACTGAGACCTCTATCTCCTCAGAATTACCTTAACCTTGTAACACTGGCTCTTATGGAGGGAAGGAGATTACTCTGACGACCCCACCAACACTCCTGGAGGTAGGTAGTTAAGGGCAAGCTTCTGTACTGCCATGTTTGCTGTTCCACCCTTACACAGGATTGGTGTGACAGGGTCTGAAGCCTTTTCCTCTCAGGAGCAGATTCCTCATCACCAAAATCAAGGGGTTCAACACAGTTATCACCTAACTTACAGTTTAAAAGCTTACATGGTAGCCATGTAGGGGCCCAAGGTAAGAAGTCTCTCCAAGACAACCCCAGCCCATTCTAGTGCCTAACCTGCACTGCTTGGTGACTGAGAAAAGCCTAGCATTTCTCAGCCTACTAATGCCCATATGGCAAAATTACTAAGTCCTCAAGATGAACCAAACCAGGATAGATGATCACAAATGAAGCCTAACAATGCTCAGGCTAATAAAGGGTGGCACCTACTCCAACACAGATACCAAGACAAATTTAAAAGTCCATCTGAACACCTACTATGTGGTAGGCCCCTTAGGTTTGTAAGCATATTACACTGTGATGACAGGGATATGGGTGAGGGGAGAGCCAGAGCTAGAGAGGAAGAAAAGAGAAAGAAAAACTAAATGTACAACAGATGAAAGGAAAGAAGAAAGGTTACAGAATGGAAAGCAGAAAAAAGGCCCTGTGGTACTTAGTTCTAATTTCTGATACAACCTAGTACCTGGGAAAATGTTTCAATGTGGGACTGTCTAGACTAGGTTGTCCTGTAGGCATATCTGCCAGAGATTGTGTTGATTGCCTTAATTGATATGGAAAGAAGCGGACTCCAGGTGGGCAGCTCCATTCCCTGATTCTGTGAGTACGGAAAGTTAGCTTAAGTACGTATGTGTCTGTGGTTCTTTGCTCCAGTGACCAGCTGTCTCAAGCTTTGCTGTGACTTCCTCACAGCGATGGGAATTCCGAGCTTAAACAAACCTTTTCTCCCTCTATGTTGCTTTCTGTCAGTTTTCTGCTTTTTAATCACGCAACAGAAATAAATCAAGAGCACTCTACTTCCTGAACCTCATAACTTAAGCACAAGCCTGGACTTGTGATGACCAGTTCTCACTCAGGACAGTCGTGCACAGCAATGGCTGGAGCTGTCGGTACTGGCTGGTGTTGGCTGAACACTAAGTCAGCCCGAGGAGACCCACTTTGGTTTGCAGTGTAATCTGCTCTAAAAGTGACAGCACTGACCCACACAGCCCAGAAAGACACATTTATATGTGTGCAAATTATTTACCTGCTCTTTTCCTTGTTTACAACAAACTTCCAGGATTTCTGAACCCTGTTGACTAGTGGTTCTCAGTTAGTAAAAGATCTGAACCATGGAGTGGGCCACTGATGCAAGTTTTTAACTATGCAAGGGGCTCCAGATCCACAGCCAGGACTAAAGAAGCCACCGTTATCAGTCACATCTTACTGAGCTTAGTACTATTATGTCTCTGTCTGATGACTGAGGGAAGAGAACACACATGGCTGATCCCTGCAGTCAAATGGCAGAACTGTCTTACGCAAAGTAGCCCAGAGCAGTGAATACAGCATAACAAATGCATTACACCTACCTGAGCATCAGTGTGCTCATGCAGGCCTGCCTACCTCCTGGGTCAATATATGGATGATTAAAATGTGTTAAAATTCATTGAGAAGAACACCTGATATAAATCCTTGTACACGTGGTGTCAGTGAGATCATTCCCCCTTTACTCAAGAGGACACTGAAACCTCCTGCACCTGAGGGAAACACTAGGCAGCTCAACACCCTGACTTCCTGTAAGCTAGCTGCAGGGTTTACCATGGTAGCGTGAAGGGTGAGTCCAGCTAATCAGGCAAGTGATGACTTTCTCTTCAGTCTCTTTCCTCTCCAAAGTCAAAATTAGGTAAACAAAAAAACTTTTTAAAAAAATCTGGGGAGGGGGGTGTTAGGGGGGAAAGTAACAGCAGCAGCAGCAGATAAGGCAGCTCCTAGAGGCTGAATTTTCCGGCTGTGAGCCTAGGAGGCTGTGGAGCTCTGCCGGAGCTTCTGTCTCCTGCACGTCTTACTTACCACACGCTCTGAGGTCCTCTCTAGGCATCCAAGGGCCTCTAAGTCAGTGTTAAACGGCCGAGGGAGGCAAAGCTAGAGCTTCCTTTGCTGGAGGTGCATGCACTACTCGTGGCATGCAGATCTGGTCACACTGCACTTAGTGCTACTCTACAGACCTCACACACATCAACGCTGCTAGGACTCACCATGATCCTGTGAGTGGATGTTATTACTGTCACCCCATTTAAAGAGGAAGTAAACTCAGCAATAGGGCAGCTAGATAAAGTGCTGAAGTCAAAACACTTGCAAGAGGCCAAGGTGGGATTCGAACCTCAGCAGCCTGGCTCCACAGCCATGGTCCTGGCCCTTCACCACGGGGTTCACTACCACTGCCTCTTGGCACAGCCATAGGATGAGGTTGAGTTTCAAAAGCACCTTTCTTCTGAGTTCTCAGTGTTTCATTTATCCTCTCAACAACCCTAAAAAAGCAAGTAGGAGACATACAGTATCTACATTTCACACATATTACAATGGAAGCAGCAAGAACACGGCTTACAAACGCCTCCCTGACAGCCAACCTCCTAAGTCAATGTTTCAAACCATACTCCTGTCTTCTGAAGTCTCTGTTCGAGCTTTTTAGTTTGGGTTAACTGCTTTAACCGGGGCTGACAGCACATCCAGACCCGAGTAGTCCAGAACAGACTTTCTCGCTCTCAGGCAAGATTCTTTCAGTGAATCAAAATTACTTGAGCAATATCCGTGGGGCTTACAACTTACTACAAGTCCTAAATTTTAATCAAAAACTATTTTTATTCATCTAAAATAAGAAGTCAGTGTATTCAGTTACTAGCTCTCTGAGAAAAAATAGGTTATCTTAAAAATGTACTAAGCAGGCAGCTTTAAGGAAAAATCTAATTTATCGAATCACAATGACAAAGAAAACATTTCACTTCTGCATCTACTAATGTGTCCTGGATTCCTACTAGATTTATGAATAAAGTACTGGACTCTAGAGAGCCAACTCTGTCAACAGGGAGCTTGTGACTCCCTCGGGTGCCATCAGGCAGATGAGGAGAGGAGTTGACAGCCACCACTCTGAGAGTCCATGAACTCTATGTCTGGCACCATTCCTTTGCTGCTGAAGGACATGGTGCCCAAGACAAACAAAGGACACAAATGAAATGGAGGAGAAAAATACTCCTGCGCATAGGTGCGCAATGCATTATGATAAAATCATCATTAAAAATCACCTGAGCAGTCAAGGTTCAGCCCCCAACCCCAGGACAGGACAGTCACGGGGCTTCATAGTCATAGGAGTCTTTTCTATTCCTCAACTCCAGTGCTCTGCAATTCTGTGACCAGAAACTCAGCAGGCCAGAGGCAGCTTTGCAAGTATGTGGGTATAACAGGCAAAAGCAAGCTTGGAAGCTCCAAGTAATGCAGCAGAGTACAGGAGTTCTTGTCACCAATGAGCAGCTCCTTATACTCTGTGATTTTAATGAATGATATAAACGTTCATAGACATCAAAAAAGCTTAGAAAGGATTTAAATCGACTTCAATGTTCACCTAGATGTTTCAGCTGTGTGAAATTGAAATATCAGCATTAAACATTAAAGAATAAAATAATGAGATACTAAAAGTAATCTGTATTTTACTGGATCATGCTAAGAAATTATATGTGATTTTGGGGGTGATATTTATCACCATTTCAAAGAATTTAATATGGTTTTGGAATTTGTTCTGTTTTGTTTTTAAGACAAATACAACAACAAAAAAAAAACCAATGTACTAATTTGAAGAAAAAAAATGTAAGAGCCAATAGCATAAATTAACCTGGTATAGAGTCCACCAGAACTGACCAGATTTTAGCAAAGACAAAAACATTGTGGGTAATATCAACCGTTGCTTTCTCCTATGTTTAAAAGAAGTAGATTATAAAGGATGGAGAAAGGTGAAATTGGATGATAGAACTGTATTCTTCTATACTTTTAATGAAATAAAACATTTAAACTTTTTCTCTCCATAAAACTTGAGAATGTAAAATATAATCTGACGATGCAAAACATGGCAAATTTACGAGACTACCAGATTTAAACTGCTGCTGTGTTTGAGGGGAAGGCAGCAACAAAGCTATGTAGTAAATGTGAAGACGGGTGTGGGCAAAGATAGATGTGAGCATGAGTGTACATGGAAGGGGGTAAAAAGGAAAAAGAGGCTTCAGGCAGCCTGGGTATGTATATGTGAATTTTATGTCAACATCAGCTAATTCATAGCGAAATATGGACATAAAAGGAAATACCCTACATGGGGAAATGCACTCATTAAACTTAAATTTTAAAAGGATGAAAACACAGATTACACTTTATTCTTAAAAACCAAAATGAATTTCAATACAGAAAATGAAGACAGCATTTTGCAATTTTATCACTCAAAGGAGAATCTCTACTTGAGGAAATCAGTGTGCTGCACTTGGAGAGATGAAATGTTACAGCTTGTACACCAAAATTAAAAAATGAAATTAAATTAAAAAATGAAATGGTTACCAAGGTAATGCAGGTCAGGGGATCAAAGGTGAAGGGTCACACATTATTAAAAAGAAATCCAAAAGGGCGGCTGCATCATGATCTCTGCAAAACAAAGGAGCTCCAGTAAGTACAACTAGCATCTCCCAGAATCAACAATCAAGCTCTCGAAGCTCCCCCTGCAATTGAACAGTCTTCCCTGATTCCATGGAGAGCCATTTTCATTCAGGTACAAAACCAAATTTTAATCATCTGTTACCAACCAAAAAAAAAAATTACAAATATTTAACCAATCATATTAAAACCTCCAATATTTCCAATTGAAAGTGGCTGGGAAGTACTGGCATTTCATTTCAGTTGAAATCCATACCCTGTTTTCTGGAAATGACAGTGTTTGATAAGTTGCCAACATATCAGAAATCTAATTTGGTCACAGCATGGTGAGTTGGTGTCGTCCTCCCACCCCCACCCCCTCTCCTCTCCTCAAGGAATGAGTTCCAAAATTGAGTTTTTGCAAATTTCTTTCATTTGAAGTAGCTGCATAAAATTCCCATTATTGGAACATTTAGTATAACAATGTTCTAGAAGACAGCAATAAAGTGATACATGATAAAATAAACTGTGTAACTATACCTATTAAGTCTGTTCTCACATTCAACTCTCACTGCATAAGGGAAGGACATTTTAAGCAAAGTAACAACTTGCTGTCTCTCCTGGAATCATACAGTTAAGAAGAGCCTGCCTTGAGGACTAACCATGCAGGAAAGAGGGATCTGACAGGCTTTGTTTCCCAACAATGTTACACTTACTCACCTTCATTAACAAACTAACTTATGTTCCCACAAAGAGCAGGAGGGTGCAACCTTTGTTTGAAATGTAACTATCACCAGGTTATGGCACTTACTGACCACAACAACAAGAAGCAAAGGGTGACAGTAAATGCTCTCACTTCCTTGGTAAATGACCAGCATGGGACAATCATCCTTACTGTCTTTAGTCTGAGAACTAATCCTGAGCAGGTTGTTCCCTGATTCGGGATCCAGGCTCCTTATGCTGAGCAGTCTGTATCTAAGAAGTCCTGTGCACAGTGGCCTGCAGCCTGAGGCAGGTGGAGAGCAGCTGGTGAAAGGAGCTTGGTTTGGTTACCATCTTAGTACCCCTTCCATTCTCCCACCTTAGTTTCACGCCGTTACATCGAACACTTGAGTTAACCTTGTTAAAAATCACATCCCCAAATACTTATATATTAAAATATAGACAAGTGTCCAGAAGGATTTATTAAAAGAAATAAGACATTCCTTCTAGTGGCTTATGGCAATCAATAAATAAAATAATCCTATGAATGCCAGCTTTTGTTCTCTCTGATTAGGTTTTGTTAAAGTAACTGCAGATCATCATGCACTGGATTGAGTGTGTTAGTGCTTAAGGCCACATCTCTAAAGCCACAGCTTCCCTTTCATTAGTTGCACAGCTATGAAAAGTAAACTAACATTTCATTTTTGGAGCCCTCATCTCACAGAGTCTGGCACATACATATTTGCTGCTGGGAGGCATGCAGGCAATGTTGAACACTGCAAAAGGAATCAATACCCCATCAAAACAATGCATACAGTGCTTTAGTAGCATCATTATTGAGACCATTTCAGCATGTTTGTAACAAAAGACAAGAAGCCAGCAGTGTGGCATTAACTTGAGCTTTGTTTTCCTAAAACATTTTATATTAAAAATAAGCTCCAGACCTGTTCAGACCAAGAACTATATATACAATATGTCTCAACCAAACATATATTCATAATCTCTTAACAATAAGACAACTTCTTAATGTCTTTTAAAAGTCTTCTAACTCATTCTTAAAATTCCATAGCTAACAGAAACAGCTCCCCAGATTTTTGCCAACTCATCAGTCCTGCCAGAAGTGTCAGGCATAAACCATCCAAGCTAATGCAACCTTCAAGTTGTCAGCTGCTCCCTAGCATGTCCTGACTTTCCATGGGCGTGGAATCATACTCCCTGCCCACATACGGCAATTCTGACAGACAGCCTCTGAATTCAACTGTACCTATGGCATGGGACAACGATCCAACTGATTTTTAAAGTAACAATTAGGAATTTAGCCAGTAACTTCTGGTTGGGGAGAAGATAGGCTGGAGTTTATTATGGTGCTAGTAAGTCCCTAGAACAGCACTCAGGAAGGAAAGTACACACTCTACCACTGTCAGCAAGGGCCTGCATAGGAGCCCACTATGTGGACAGCAGCTGAGACCACTGCATCTGCTGAGGTCGGCATGGGTGCCTTCAGCAGTGTCCAGACAGCAGGTCTGTGGGCACCTACCTGACCCAAAACCACTATTCTGGACCACAAGCTCTAGGAGATTCAGGGCCTGGGCAGCTACAATCTTCATCCAGGATGCTAACTCTAGTCCTAACTGAAGCCAATGTGTTTTCCCTATAAAATTTATTGGCTTCTAGACCATTTCCAGGTCTCAACCAGCAATAGACCTCATAAACCAAAATTACCCATCTTCCTTTTCTTCTTCAGAAGCCTCCCTTGCCTTCACTATAGCCACAGTCAGTTAGTGATGAAGTTCTCATTAAAGTAACACAGAATACTCAGGTGTTGCCACAGACTGGAATAAGCTCTCATCTGAGGAACCAAGGGGAATGTTCTACCAGGCAGGAACAGAGCTCTAGACCACCTCAGGGAAACTTTACAAAGTTACATACAGTTTGTCTCTTTCCACAACTAGTAATAGAATTAAACAGTAAATGCTCGAAACCCCTAGCCAGCCTCCAGACCCTTCTGCATATCCTTGATCTGAAAGTATCCACCTGCTCCCAGCAGAATTCTCCAGGTACTCTCACAGCATACTGTCTGGGACAGACTTACGGACAAATTTAATTCCCTTTCTCAACAAATCTACAAGCAAGAGGAACCGACTCCCTTCTCAGACAGAGCAAAGGCCTGTGAGAGGAAAGAGGAGCTGCCATGTTTCCCTTAAAGGCTAACTTCTGATGTAACAAATAAGGAAGAACTGGGAAGAATCCACAACAAAAAAAGTCACAAGATTCAGCATAAGGGAAGGCAACGCAGAACTGAAGAAGTCCATCAAGACAGGACCATAGACATTTTTCTGGTTTTTCACAAAATGGTTATTAGTGCTGTTATGCAATACTTTCTGCAGCAGATACTAAGCTCTGAGAGAAAGTGTACTGATTAAAGAGACATTCAGCTAAAAGCTGATTAAGGTGATGGGGCAAATTTTATTTTTAATCTATAAATACAAATGCATAAATTCCCAGCATGCCATTATGTAGAGCATCAAATATACTTGAGCTAGCTCCAGCTTTTTAGCTAAGCAAAGGCTATACTTCTATTACCACTTCATGGTATGGTCTATGTTAGTTTGTCCAACATGGCAGAAATGGAATCCACTCCAATACCAGAAAAACAAGTGTTTGGCTTTTGCATTTTCAGGCCCCGTGTTCACAGACCCAAATGTTTGCACTCCCCGAGTCCCAGGCCCCGTGTTTGTAGTCCCTGTGTCCAAGGCAAACCTGTTCACAGTCCCAATGTTTGACCCAAGATGAGGTGCAATTCCTTTCCTTTGCCAACCACCATCATGTCTTCTGTTTTTCCAAATGTTCAGAATAACAACCTTTGTTACTTGTCTCTAAGATGAACTAAGACACATATAAAACATCCCACACCTACAATCACAGTATTCCTACTATATATTTCTTTCTTTCTTTTCTTTTCTGAAAGAAGGTCTCACTATGTAGCTCTCACTAGCCTGGAAATCGCTATATAGACCAGGCTAGCCTGAAACTCACAGAAATCCACCTGCCTATGCCTCCCAAGAGCTGGGATTAAAGAAATGTACTACCCGAGTCCCACTGTAATAATTTTAAAGGGGTGGGGAGATGAGGTAGCACGCACCTGTAACCCCAAAATTAGGCAGGCTATGGCAAGGGGATTTAGAGATGGGCCCAACTGGACTATACAATTAGAGCAAGAAAAACAAAGAACTAAAAAGAAAGGGGAGAGTGTGGGGGGGGGGGGCTTAAAGGGAGGCAGAGAAGACAAACTATTAACCTTCAACAATGAATGTAACCTTTTCCTCTGGTAGCTTAGAATATCTCACAAAGGCTAAAGAGGATGGGAAGGAGGAATAGTGAGAGCAACCACAGGACTTCTGAGGGGTGCACAGCTCATGGCACTGAGGCTATTCATGCCAGAACACACACCACTGTGCAATTAGCACATGGTTTCACATGCAGTAGCTAAACAGTCGACCTTACAGAATCAGAACAGTCGTTACCAGAACCTGGGATGGCTAAGGGGCCAAAAATAAAACACGGTGAAAGGGGAAAGGGGACAGTGAGCATTAATTATTTTCAGATAAGGTCACATACCATTTGTAGCTCAAGCTGGCCCAGGGTGGCTTCAAACTCATGGCAATCCTACGACCTCAGCCTCCCAAATGCTGAAATACAACAGACATGAGCAACCATGCCTGGCTAGAAGAAGTAACTGCTAATATTCTCTAACACTGAAGAGCAGCTGGTTGGCAACAATGATATATTTCAAAATAACTAAAAGAAAAACTTCTGAATGTTCTCAACATAAACACACTCACATATGCATCAAGTAATAGGCATGCCAATCAATTAAAACATCTTAATGCAGCCCATAAAAATGAAATTACTATGTATCAAAAATAAAAATAGAGGAGGTTAGGAAGATTGATCCATGGATAAAGCACTTGCTGCACAGTTTAAGAATCAAAATTTGGATTCCCCAGAATCCATATAAAGTGACAAATGGTTGCACCCATCTGTAATACTACAACATATGGGGCAGAAATGGGAAGATCCCAGAAACTCTTCAGCGAGCATCCCTTACCAAGCACTGAGCAAAAACCCTGTCTCAAACAAGAAGACCAAACTTTGTTCTCTGATCTACACATAAATGCCCATATATATTCTCTCTCTCTCTCTCTCTCTCTCTCTCTCTCTCTCTCTCTCTCTCTCTCTCTCCCTCCCCCCCCCCCCCCCCCCACACACACCAAACACAATCAACAATTCAATCAAAACATAAACCAGTTGTTAATATGCTTGCCTAGCAGGCACCAGAGCCTGGGTTTGATCCCCAGAAGCACATAAAAAGGGTGCAGTAGTGATATGTCTTAATCCCAGCACTCAGAGAGTAGAGGTAGAAGGATTAGATATGCAAAGTCATACTCAGCTATGTTACATAGCAAATTCCAGGTTAGACGAGACTACATGAGACTCTAAATAACCAGGTAGTCTTAATGATTATATAATTTATCACATGCCAGTTCCTCGATAAAGCAAGCTGTGCAAGGACAAGAATGCTAAGTGGGAGCATAGGACAAGGATTTAGCCTCACACTGCACTCTTGGAACCAGGCCATGCCGGGACCTGTCCATGCAGAGAAGGTCAACAAAATTCTAGGCAGACTGTGGAAGCCACTGCTCCTGAGCTCTTTGTTGCCTGCCTATTACCAGAGATGGCAAGAGAATCCTCCCTATTCACGCACAAGGACGCACACAGATACTGTGTATTTGAATGTTTGGTACTGGTTATTCATACTGGCTACACATCTGAAATCACCCCACTTTCAAAATCAGATTGGCTTACCACATTTATAAAACTGAGTAGCATAGACAAGACCCACTTCTTTCTAGCTGTCCACTGGGGTAAGGGTTGACAAAAATGTGTAAGATCCCAAAAAGTAAATTTAAAAGAAAGAAAAAATAAAATTCACCACTGCTAGCATTATCAAATTTTTTGTTTACAAGCCTGGTGGCACATTCCTTTAATCCCAGAACTCTGGGAGGCGGAAGCAGGCAGATTTCTGTAAATTCAAGGACACCCTGGTCTACAGAGCTAGTTCCAGGAAAGCCAAGACTATACAAAAAAACCCTGTCTCAAACAAACAAACAAATAACAAAAAAAAAAAATTCTTGCTTGCAGACTTCTCAGCAACACACACCAGTGATCTGTTTTCCGCACTGGGCGAGATGCTCCCATCTGAGCCATCACCCATAAGCAGTCTCTCAAGGACAGCAGCAGGAGACTGAGATTCTCAACCCCAAACAAGTGACTAAAAAGCCTGCCTATTTGGCAAGGCTCCCAGGTAAACCTAGTTAGTCCACAGCCCTCCCTTTGAAATCTGACTCAGGTTGGCCAAACCTATCCTCCAGTTTCCTCACAGACACACTGACCTCAGGGGGCAACTAGTCTTTTTTTTTTTTTTTTTGGTTTTTCGAGACAGGGTTTCTCTGTAGCTTTGAAGCCTGTCCTGGAACTAGCTCTTGTAGACCAGGTTGGCCTCAAACTCACAGAGATCCGCTTGCCTCTGCCTCCCGAGTGCTGGGATTAAAGGCGTGCGCCACCACTGCCCGGCTCTGCTAAAATTTTTTAAGTTTAAAAGAAAATCCAAGCCTGTAGAAAAAACTCAGTAAGTAAAGTGCTTGTGTTTTAAGCATAAAGACCTGAATTCAGATCTGAAGAAACCATGTAAAGGCAGATGTAGAAGCACAAATCTGTAACCCCAGAGGTGGGAGTGCAAGTCTGTAATGCCAGCGCACCAGCAGCAAGACAAGAGGAGAGACCCTACACTCGGCAGGAGCTTGGTCATGCAGAGACAGGGCAGGAGTCGCCCATAAACTCCGCAAACACTTGCATGTGACACAGTCTGTGGCATAGCTTACTGGTGGTCCATACATAAAGAGTTAAAATGGACATCCTACGACTGGGCAACAATGCCCTACTAGGCACTAGGAGCTAACAAATAAAAAGCCTAGCCCCAGGAACGAGTTACTATTTGTGGGGGGGGGTGAGTCAGTGAGATACCCAAAGATCCCCAAACAATACAGGCTATTGCCAAAGCTCTTGGCTACCTTCCAGAACGTGATGGCAAGACTCTGTTACTGAAGACACCACATAGGTGTCTTTTATATGAAGACATATAAAAAGAAGTACCAAGCTAGTACTGACATGGAAGCATCGTCTCTCTTGGCTAGTTCCCACGCTGCTATGCATGCTGCCAAAGAAGAAAAGTAATCATCAATCTTACTGAGCTGTGAACTCTGCAAGCTGCAAAAATGACAGGCCTGGTCAGACATGGCCACTGGTACAATAGCAGAGTAAACATCATAGGAGTAACCGACCACTTCTGATTTTATTTCATGTCCACTCCACGAGATGAAATCCATACCTGGAACTATATTAGGCCAAAAACCTATGGCTAGACAGATTATTGACACCAGAAGAGAACATACTGTTATTATTCTTATCAGAAATACTTTTGTACAAGTAGATGATGATGATCAAACCACAACTGGCCAAGGTGCAGAGAATAAGAGACTAAAGAATGTTTAGCTCTACATGGAATATAGATACTGCACTCCCTCCTCCAAAGACTCAGAAATCACTGAAGAGGGGGAAGAAAGAGTGTAAGAGCCAGAGACAGTAGATGAGTGCAAGGAAGGAACAGGACACCTGCTCATATGAACTCACACAGAATGTATTAAGACCTGTGCAAGCCAAAGTCAGACTAAATCACAACATGGAGAATGAAGTTAGGCATGAAGTTTCATCCTTTGTTGGGAAGCTATTGGCAATTCTTAGCTGCTGAGAGAGAAAGGGTCAGTTTTCTCTATAAGCACAGCCCTGATAAATTGACTGTGGTAGTTTGAATATAAATGGCCCTCATAAATACTGAGGGAGTGGCACTATTAGGGAGTGGCTTTGTTGGAGGAACTGTGTCACTACTGTGGAGGCAGGCTTTGAGGTCTCCTATGCTCAAGCTACACCCAGTGTCTCAGTTCACTTCCTGTTGGCTGCTGATCAGTCTGCCTGGATTCTGTGGTGAAGATAATGGTTAATCCTCTAGAACTGTAAGTCACCCCAATTAAATGTTTTCCTTTATAAGAGTTGCCATGGTCATGATGTCTCTTCACAGCAACAGACACCTAACTAATACATTGAGCATACACCTTTATGAAAGGCCACACATCCAAGAATATTTGGGCAGCAAAAATTGGCTTTAATATGATAGGGTTAGAGGTTACAAGAGGGAGGGGTACAAAAACACAAAGTTGGATTGGAAGGAAGAATAGATTGGGAAGCGCTGGGGGAGGGAAGATGATTATGATCAAAACAATGACATTCTCAAAGAATATTTTTCTTAAGTTTTTTAAACATCAAAGAACAGTGCTATTTTTTCCTTTTGTGATCTTGGGATATTACTTCATTTTCAACTATGTCTCATGTTCTCCATTTATAACATGAAAATATCATTCCTACATCACATAGACTATGCTCATCATTATATAGGATACACACATTAAGTCCTCACACCTTGGCTTTCTGAGCACACAGTATTTATTATCAATTATATGTCATAGTGTGTCACTCCTTTAAAATCAGTGTCATTCATATGATCTATACTCTTGTCCTCTTTATGATCCTATTTTATCAAAAAGCATCTTATTTAGAAAGAAGATGAAACTAACCTATCTGATAAAAATCTCCTTGGCTCTCCTTTTTTTTTTTTTTTTGAGTGGTAGGAGGAAATAAGTAATATCCACATTTAATGGTGGCAGACAAATGGCATAAAGCTAAGACCTGAGAAAATTCCACTGTCAAATTTAAGAAGAGAGCAAGAGGGTGCATCTAGCACAGGGAGAAGAAGGGTCATACACCATCCCAGGAGCTGGGGAGGTATGGTATGTGTGGTCACTGTGGCATGTGTGACAGTAAAAGCACACACTGAAAAATGCTTTTATTGAAAACTGTTGCTGCTGTTGAAGACAAAATGTTGTTTTTGGCAACACTGTTGGTATTGGTATTAACGTCATTGCTCCTGCAGTTACTGAAACTAGAACTCATAGCAATCCTCCTCTACTTCCTGAGTGATTAGGATCACAGACATAAATCACGTACCTGGCTTATTTTAACTTTTAGGTCACTAGTGATTCAAGAAAGAAGGTACAACGGAATAATGGGAGCTAGGCTGAACTAAATAAAACGCTTGAATAACAAGTGAAGATGGGGAGGGGAGAAGTCTGAACCTCAAATCTGCAAACCCATGCTCACAGCAGCCCTATTCAAACCATACAGAGGCAAACTGTGGTATCACATAATGGAATACTCAGCTTTAAAAGGGAAGGAGGCTGGAGAGATAACTCAGAAGTTAAGAGCACAAACTGTTCAGGTCCCAATACACTTTATGGCAGCTCACAACCACCTTTAAGTCTATAGGAGTTGATGCCCCCTTCAGGCCTCTTCAAGCCCCTGTACTCACATGCACAGACCTACATACTTACAGTTAAAAATAAAAGTAAATCTTTAAAATCAGAAGGGAAGGGGAGGCAAACATATGCTACATCAAGAAACCTTTAGAGCATTATACTAATTAAATAGTCCAGTCACACACCAAGAGAAAGTACTGCCTGACTCCCCTTTTTAAGGTTTCCAGAACCAACTGCACAGATGACAGAATAGAAGGTGTTTGGGAAAGGGATAGGTTGTTTGAGGACGAAGTTTCAGTTTCTGGAGATGGATGATGATGGTGGGTGCACAACAAAAATGAACTTTACACTGCTTAGCTCTATGCACAGAAAACATTCAGACTCTATTTTCTGCTGTATGAACGTGAAAGGCACCTGTCTGTCTGAATACTGAAGCAGCTACCCGGCCATTATGACCATCACTGGGAAGAACTGAGAGCAGGAGTGTGAGTGAGAGCACGGTGCCCCAGAGAGATCGTGGGTATCGGTCCTCCCTAACAGGAACCAGGGCAGCCAGACCAGAGCAAGGACATTCCTCTAGCCATCACAGCTGGACCTACCAATATTTGTGATGTGCACAGACATGAAAGGAGAGGAAGTGAACACTACAGAAACAAAGATAGAAACTATTCCAGTCCCATCATCAATGACAAGACCTGCTTTTAATTCAGTCTTCTTTAACATACAGCTTCTAAGATTACATGAGCTCATTTATTAAAGTCACAACAGAATTCACTCAAACAAGAAAGTATTTACTGTAAAGCTGCACTCTGGTTTTGACAGATATTTAAGTAGAGGTGGCCACTAATTTCCTTTCTATAATGTTAGAATGAAAGGAAGGTCACCATGTAAAGAAAGATAACTGTAACAACAATATAAACCCAGAGTGAACAGATCACAGAAGACAGTCCAAACAGAACCCAAGGCTGTCACAGCAACACAGGTAACTGCAGCATTTAAAGTCAACTGGGAAAGATCAACAACTCAATACAGGGAGCAATTTGGAAGGAAAATGAAATTACAACTATGGCTCACCCTGCTCATGTGGCTTCTTTAGTGTTTAGTTACATTAAACATCTTAGGATAAAACAGAGAAAGAGAATCTAAATAGATAACCTAATACTATACAAGGAAGACTTCTGTAAATGCCCAAGACCAAACAAGTTCAGAAAGCTAACAATTAACTACAAGTGCTTTGTAGGGGTGGGAGACGACTATACACATTTCTTAAAACAAAAAAAAAAAAAGTACTTAAAATGCAAAGGCAGAGGGAGGGAAGAAATGAAGATTAATTTTTAAAAAATATAACATGAAGTTAGACAAGCAGCCAAAACAGGCTAAATCACAGGAACATATAAACAAATGAAATTTAAAGGAAGCAAGAAACCAGACATGGTGGCACATACCTGTAATTCCAGCTCTTAGGAGGCTGAGGCAGAACTACACAGAAGGACCCTATCACCTGGTAACAAAGTGTCAGCTTCTCACCCAACAGACTGAAAGATCCCTGAGTGATGGAACACACACTCTCATATCTGATTACTGAGAACTGAATTGCTACATAGCAAATGTTTATCCTTTGACAAGTACATCTGTCCTGAGAGCATAACTAGAGAAGTATGCAAAAATATGTGAACCAGAATGTTAAGTGTGCTAGTTAAAAAAGGCTCAGTTATATTAAACATCTCAGGCTAAAAATCCAAACCAAAATGATGTAAGAACAAAATAGAGATTGCTAAGTTTTTTATGGGCATCCTTGCTCTGCAATCATGCATATTCATAAGCACACATATGCACCAACATGGAAAACAGCCATAATGATCTGTATTATAAGGAGAAAACAGTGAAGGAACAGGTATGCACAGTGTCATGCGTGTGTCTTTGTGTGTGCACATGCAAGCTTTATAGAGATATACACCACAGGAGCACACAGATCTTGCTCAAGCATCATTTACATCTACAGAAGGGCGTTACTATGGTCTGGACATGTTTCAAAGTGTCCCACAAAAGGTCTGTATCATTAGTCTGGTCTCCAGCATAAAAGTATATAACCTCCTTTGTGAAGTGGACCCTAGAGGAAGTCCTTCAACTGGAGTCAGAGAGAGGTTCTTAGAGCAATGGGCAGTATGCCAGTGAAGAAACCCTAGTGAGTTCTTGGACCAGTCCAGCCTCTCTGGCTTCCTATTTGGTGACACAATTTCTCCCTCCACGTATGATCCTGAAATCAACCATCAGATCTTGCCAAGAGGTTGAACCCGTAAGCCACCTGATCTTAAACTATCAGCCTATAAGTTAAATAACATTTACTATAAAGCCCCTACCTAGACTTAGGCATTTTTAGTATAAAAATCAAAAATTAGAATACACATTCCCAAAACCAAATTGCACACAATGACTTCTTCTAGGATGGACAACTGCAGGAGAAAGTCTGTTTTTAAATGTCCACATTTCTATGGGGCTAAAATTTTTTAAGTGACAACTTATTACCACCTTTAATTAAGCACATACGTAAGTACTCATATAACAAAATGTAATAATTCTGGAAATGAGCATATATGATCTGTGGCGAAGAATAGAGAGATACCATGTGTTCCTTTCTACTAGGCATGGAGTCTTTTGGGTATAAGGCCCCTTTAGCTATAACTTAGTAGTCCTTACATAAACACCCAAATCTCCCAGACTAGAGAGTATCCTGCATGAGCAGCCAGAAACAGACTGTCTTGAGCTACAGTAGGCACGTGGTGCTGGGATCCTCACAGAAAAAGCATTGCAAATACAAGACAATCCTCCTCAAGCTTGCCTAAATTAGAAAGAATTATGGCCTGCCAATAAGATTCAGGCAAAGAACACTATGAGCTGTACTCACCAAAGGCCCATGAAGATATGTACTATAGAAATGGAGTATTAACTGACTCAAAGAGTGACTTCAATATATAGTCACTATAGCTTGAATGCAGCTAAACCAGTCTGACTACCACAAGCAAGCATAACATGTATGCATATGTGCATATAAAGAAGAATGATGATATTGGCAACACAGATTAAAGATCTTCAATATGTAAAACCAGTTTGATTTTTAAGATAACTAAAAAAAAATCTAAAAAGTCACCCCTGTTGGGCAAGGCCCTCAAGGGGCCTTAGATCTTTAAGAACTGTAAATTTCACCGGAATACCTGAGAAAGAGAAGATAAATCCAGGGCCATGAAACCAAAAAGATCCTCCCAGAGTGAATAGAATTACAATTCTTAAACACTTATTTTATTTACATTATTGTGTGTATGACATGGCAGGGCACAACTCTGTGGGTCAGTTCTCACCTTCCTTCTTTATGTGGGTTCTGGTATTGAACTCGAATCATCAGGCTCAAATACAAGTGTTTCTACTAACTGACACATCTTGTTAGTTTGCATTAGGGTCAACAGTACTAATATCACCACAACAATGTTCATTCACAACTGTCCCCTCTTTCCTCCTATTTCCTGGGACCAGATATCATTAACTGTTCCTACAACATCCTACTAAGCACTTAATGAACACTAGGCATATCCTAAGCCCTGAAGACAGTGAACATGACCCAACCTGGTGTGCTCCCATGCCTCATACTGCTGATGTCACCTCACTGCCCTCCTCAGCACTTCTGTGCCTCTCACAAACAGGCAGTTAGTTTGTATCTATAGAGTATCCAATAGGTTTCCTACTGTCATCTCCACCTTCAGAAGGGAAAAGCCTGAAGTGAGTTTTGCAATTTGTATATACTACCAAGGCTACAGAGGTTCAAATATTTGATCAGCCAATTAACACCCTCTTTTCTAGTTAGTCACATCTCCTATCTGTGCAAGAAAACACAGGCTTTGTCCCACAGAACCTGCGGAAGTACCTAGCTCCATACTCTCACCATTTTTCTTGCCTCTAGTTCCTATGTACTAGTTTGTTTTGTTTGCTCTCCAATCCACATTCTTTGGGGAGGGGGAGCACTTAACAGGTAATTCATATTCACTACAGAAATTCACTGGAAACCCAGCATCACATTCTGTAAAATGACTGAAAAACTTGGGAGTCACAGCAACAGCTCCTCACCTCCCAGGTAGGCCACATTCACCCTATTCCCATGGCTAGAAAGGTCTATGTGCAAACCCCATCCCCTGACGTCCAGGTATGTCTAACTTCAATGCTGTCACCTTGGTACCAGCATGCTAGTGTCCCCTAGATTACTGTAAATGCATCCCATGGACTCTGTATTAAAAGCCTCTTCACTGATGCAAGATAACTCCAATTAGACCAGATTAGACTGAATTAAAAATGCCCACGTTTAATAAATGCCACACTCCGGGATGGACTGGAAGGGAGAGGAGCGCATAGACCATGTGTCGTCCCCCCCCAAATAGGCTATGGGAGTGGTTCTGACCCTCCCCATGGAGGGGTCAGCACTTGGCAGGCTGGGAGTTGGAGTCTGGACCAATGCAACTCCCAAGCCAGGGGCTGGGGTGATGCATTGGAAGTCTGACCCACATGGCAAAAGCTGGAGAGGTGAAGATTGCATGGCCAGGGAGGTCTGCCATTCAATTTTCACAGGCCTGTTTTCGGCTCAAGGGTTGTCCTGCTGGACGCTGGACGCACTGTAACATCCTTGAATCACACAGGCATGCCCTTCTAACGGGTTTCTTGTGATTCCAAGACAATTCCTAAAACGCCCTTCAGCGGCCTTTTACAAAAATCCTTTTAAATTAGGGCTATCTAACCTAAATTAACAATGCTCCAAAAGCCCGTGGTTTCTAAATGCTGCTCCTGCCAGGCCCTGCTCCCGACCCCACTTGGGCAGCCTAAAAAACAAAAACCCACAGAACTTTTAAAATTGGAATTAACAACTAACTTAAACAAGGCTCCAAAATCCCAAGATTTCTGCCACGAGCTCCGGCCCTGTTACCCTCCCCTCCATCTGCTTCTCTAAGCTGTTTGCTGTTTATCTCACTCTGGCCCCTCCCCTTCCCCTTCTAGCTGTTTGCTGAGCTTCCCCAGCAGGCCTAACAACTCTGGGATTTCTAAATTGGTCAGCTAACACAGGTTTCTAAAGGTGTTTTATTTGTCTGTGTGTTAGAATGATGTGGCCACAGTATGTCTGTATGAGTGCGTAAATATATTTCCACAAAGTAATTAATTTATATTTCTGTGTGCACATGTCCTTGTTTAAGACCAGTAAAACTTATATCTCCAGATTACAGCAACTCTGGAAAAATACAAACACATGGGTAGCCGCCATTTTAACCTCACTGCCATCTTTGGTAAGGGTAGTCCACCATCTGGTATTCTTTGATTAAAATAGTCATTTTAATCTTCTTGCATCTACTAGCATTGATAAACTATAACTAATTGGATAAAATACACATCTAAATTTAGCTTATATGCCTAATTTAAAATAACAAGTAATGGTATCCTGACTCTCAGGTGTCTTTACAGATCTGAGGGTATGGCATTTAACAAAAAGAGCTTCTAACACAGACATGGCAGCTTCTGCAGCACCCTTTAGCTCCTCCAAGAAGACAGAAGACCTTGCCTTTGGGTTTGTTAAACCCACCCACACAGAAAAAAAGCAGCCTTCAGCTTCCTGGATGCTTCACCAGGGGAATCGATCTTCTCATCCTGTCAAGCCAGGTAGACTAAATCTTCCCTCCACAGGAAAAATATCTTTGGGCCTCTTGTACCCAACAGCTAACGGCAAGCACTGCTTCTAAGACTGGTGTTCTCCAAGGACTAAGGAGAGGATTTGGGATTGCCTGTGTAGCTAAAAAGCTGTCTCATTTTTGCTCATTTATCCCTCCCAGAACTGTCTAATGGCATTTGACAACTTAAGGTACTGTTAACTTATTATTTCATCCATGACATTTAATAAAGTTTCCTGCTAAAATACAGACAGGTGTGCCTAACAGATTTCAGGTATATCTTAAAGAATCTGGGGTTCCCAACTCCTTTCATTGTCTTAACCTAAGTAGCCTTTATTGCTATGACACCAAGATGTGAATCTGTTCCAGTACTATTACAGGTTCCGGGGAAAAAGTTCTGCTACACTAACCCCAGCCAGTTTTAATCGTATTTTACAGGTCACTCCTGCTGCCTGGGCCAAGATCAACTCACAAAGAGCCCTCCAGACAATGCCAACATCTGCACCAGCCCCTGGGACTTCACCACTGGTTCCAACTCTCCTGGATTAAGAACAATATTTTTTTCTCCCAGCTACCTGCCTTCTCATCTCCCTCAAAAAGCAGCTGCCTGAGGACTCCAAAATGACAACAAACCAGATGCCTGCCACTCCAGCCAATCCCCTGGCTGAGGGTGAGCACACCAACTCCCAGCTCTCCCCTCTCCCACATCGCATATATATGTCAGACTTGAGCCAACACCCCTATATCAAAGGACTCTGGGATGTTTGGCTGAAACCACCTATATCCAAGAAGTTTGGGAAGACTGTAAATGTCACCCCAGCCCCTGGCCTAAGAGTTGCCTTGGTCCAGACTCAAACTTCCAGCCTGCCAAGCGCTGACCCCTCCCCAGGGAGGGTTAGGACCACTCCCATAAGCTATTTAGGCTGGTGCTGGAAAAAGGAACACATGGTCTCTGGGGTTTGCGTGGGCTTCTGTCCCAGCCATGCTGTCCCAGTCCATCCAGGAGTGTGGCATTTATTAAATGTGGGCATTTTTGATTTGGTCTAATCAGAGTTATTTTGCATTGTGGAGAGGCTCTTCTTAACACTCTGGAAGCCAGTCAAGTGACAGAGAAGTACCTACAACAGATTACAAAACTCTATAATCTCAGGCCTCCACTGTAGGAACCTGCCCTTGAACACCCCACATCCTCAGGTAGCGCAAAAGCCAGGAGCAATTTAACCTCAGCTGCTGACCATTCTGTCACAATTCAACTCATTCTATTCTCTAACCTCCCTATTGCTCCCTACTTTTCACATGGAACAAAGTTCTCCCCCAGTGTAGTCCTCCCCACAAGTTTCCTCTATCTGGATCTGTCATCTCACCGCGCTAACACCTGGTCCTTTCAATGGCTTTGCGTCCCTTTGAATGGCTTTCTAAATACATGTCTACTCTTTGATGACCGGCTCAGTGGTTACTGTACCTTGATTGCACACAGACCTCTCCAGAGACCAGACAATGCTGGTCAAGTAACCAGCTGCCCCATCTTAACAGCCTTCACCTCTGCAAAGGTAAATCCAGTATCTGTTCTGTCTTCTCTCGGGTATCTAGTCTGGACAGAAAGAGCATGCAATGGTATGATTTACTGAATTAATACAAAATATCTAAGGCCAGTCAGGTGGTGGTAGCACACACCTTTAATCCGAGCACTCTGGAGGCAGAGGCAGGCAGATCTCTCTGAGTTCAAGGCCAGCCTGGTTTACAAAGCAAACACCAGAACAGGCTCCAAAGCTACAGAGAAATCCTGTCTCGAAAATCAAAAAACAAAAAGCAAGCAAAGAAAAAAAAATGTCGAGGGCCATCATAATCCTATATGCAAGGGAGAGGGACACCACTGGTACCCACCTGCCATATTGACAGATCTAGCCTTCTAGGGTTTTGTGCCAGAAGTGCACTGCACTTCAACAGCCAGCCCTTCTACACCAGTAGCTTCTCCAACATCCAGTCCCTACAGCAGGTGCAGCCACTATGCCTTATGGATATTGCAGCACATGGCTGACAATCTGACAATTCTCAGCAGCATACATACAGGGACTTCTCTGCCAACAGTAAACCAAAGCCCTGCCCCCTGGATTTGCTCATTTACTCATTAATTTACTTATTTGTTTATTTTTGCCATGCTAAAGATCAAGACTGAGCCTCATGCATGCTACACTAGGTTCCATAAATGAGCTACATCCTCAATTGCAAACACCATTTACTACAGTGTGTGTCCTTTATCTACTGCTCTGCAGGAGTTCTTATGTGATCAGGCCAGTTTCTGTGGAGGTGTGGATCTCTTTTATAGATCACTCAGTTCAATGGTCTACTGTTTGCCTTACTAAAACCAGATTTTCACTGTTTTACAGCAAGTCTTACTACCCTGGAGCATACAGAAACTTTGTCCTTCAGAATTAGCTCCTTTCTACACACATTTCAGCACCCATCTCTCAATTTTAACCACTCCATTCTCCTCCAAAAAGTCTGCTGGCACTGCCTGATACTATGTCAAATGCATAAAAGAGTTTGCAAAAAAAACAAACATTTTAAAAAAGTGAGTTTCCTAATTACTGAACACTGCATATCATGTTGTGTTTGTTGTTCTTGTACGGACTGCACTGCTTCTCAGTTTTTTTCTAAACAATATGCTTTTTATACTATGGCAAATGATTGGCTTTATTACAATTTCTGTTAGCTATCAGTGTATAAAAACAGCTGTAACTAGAGCTACCTTGAGTCTTCAATTTCATTTATTACTAATGTTAAAAAGATACAGTCAAACTGACTGTGTGCACAATTCATAAGACCATAACCATATTCCTTCCACTCCAATTCCTAAACTCTTCTTTTCTTGTTGTACTGAACTTGGGAAAACATCCAATAACACAGTAAACCAGACGAGCTGGGGATGAAATAACTCGCTTCTTTCCCAGGCAGAAGGCAACAGCTACCACTCTTTTTTTTATTTATTTATTATGTATATAATATTCTGTCTGTGTGTATGTCTGCAGGCCAGATGAGGACACCAGACCTCATTACAGATGGTTGTGAACCATCATGTGGTTGCCAGGAATTGAACTCAGAACCTTTGGAAGAGCAGGCAATGCTCTTAACCACTGAGCCATCTCTCCAGCCCCCAACAGCTACCACTCTTACCATTAACTGGGGCTTCCTGGACAGCTTCTCTAAGTGCTTTCTAGCCATTTGACTTATTTCATTTCTGAACAAGCACTGTATTTTATCAAAGGTAGTTCTGTATTTGTTAACATCACAATTTTTAGGTTTATCTTATTAAATGAGTGATTTATACCAATCATTTTTGAATATTTAATCTGCCTTATAGTAAGTCTGATATTCTAACTTTAGTGCTTTGAATTTTTCAAGACTTGTTTAGGGAGCAGCAGTTCTGATTAATGTTCTTTATGCACTTGACAAAAATGTACAGCCAATAGTTGTTGGGCATAATATACTTATTCACGTTTCATTATGTTCCACTTTTAGTATTTCTTTTCAAGGCACTACTCATCTCGTCCGCTGTGTCTAATCTAGTGAAATCTACTGATAAACCCACTCACTGGGATCTGTTAGGTCACACTTGCCTTACTCTTTTCTGCATCCTTACAGACTCTGTCACTCTCAAAAAGAGGGTCTCGTTTTGCCTCCTCTTTTAAACCATGGTTTTGCTGAATAGAATTCTAGTGTGGCAGTTTACCTTCTTTTAATATTTTGAATCAACATCCCACTGTCTTCTGAACACTTTACTCCATAAACTTTAAACAAGTTTGTTTTAAATTTTACCCATCTATTTGTTCACCAGGAACTTAGCCTACCACCAACAAGACAAACCCCTCTCACTCCCTCCCTGCCTTTAGTTTACAACTCTACATGCTTCCCTCCTGGCACCCTATCAATTGATGGGAAGCAAGTAGAAGAACAACATTTCAGGGTCAGGTAAATGGCTCAGCAGGTTACCCTGCAAGCAGAGTTGATTGCTGGAACCTACAAGGTAGACGAAGAATCAATCAACTGTTAAAAATGGCTAACCATATATACATATCACATACATACATACATACATACATACATACATACATACATACACAAAAAAATTTCAATATTCATTGAGCCCTTCCTTTCTCGGCATTATGATATAAAAGAGAATAGTAAACCTCTGCCAAATATGTACCAAATTCATCTTCTGTCAGTTACATTTAAATCTTAGGAACTTTTTTGGCACATAAAAAACCTAAATTTACATGCAGTCAAATTGGGTGGGGTTTTTGTTGGTGGTGGTGGGATTTTTTTTTCTAGTTAAATTGGTCTGCCTCTTCTTTCTGGTTCTGGCATCATGACTAACATGGCCTTTATCATGTGAACAATATGTAAATATTGACCCATAGTTTCTTCTAGTGTTTTTAGCACTCTAACTTTACATTTAACTTTTAGATTTATCTGATAAGGTATGAGACAATGACTTAATATTTTAAAGGGATAAACCAACTGTTCTAAGTTTATCTAAATAAACTTCCAGCCTTTCCTCAAGACTACTGATACCATACACTAAATTTAAAAACGTAACTGCATCCTGCCATTGCTTATCACTACTGCAAACTCCCTGCTTTTCTGTCCTCCTTTGGTTTTAGAACAGGGACTTAGAGGCTGCTTTTATTAAAAGCACTAATTCTTTGTTTGGTCACAACCACAGGATTAAAGTGTGGCGCCTCTGCCTTTGCCTTGCTTCTGTCTTCCTTGCTCTGGATCAGAACACTTCTCAACTCAGTGGGCACACGGATCACTTGAGAAAGGCTTGTCTAGAAATGACAATTCTCCCCACAAGGCTGATGGCACAAAGATAAGGGCGTTTCTAAGTTTGAAGAGATACGATGCTCAACAAACTATGAACAATGCCACTTCTGGAAGGATCCCCACACAAGACTGGTACAGCCCTAAAAGCTGAAGTAATAAACTCCATCGTGGCTTTCTGACTTGTCCTTTCTCAGCATTGTTCTCTCTGCAGTCACCTGGAATTCCAGGAACAACACTCTGATTAAGGAGCACTAGATGATCAGTTGAAATTAGCCCGCAGACAGCAGCAACCCTCTTATCCACGGCCCCATGTGGCCAACTAGGCCACAGTTTGATCCAACTGCCTAAGTAAGCGTGTTTCTCACTCCCACTTCTGTTCCTTCCCTATTTAAACCTGAAGATCTCTGAAGTGTCCCAAGGACAAGGCTGAAGAAGCTGGGCACCCCTGCCTTTCTCAGTGGCTAAACTGAATATTCCTTTGCTGTTTCTTGATCTCACCTTGGAGTGTCCAACCCCTTCCGCCTCAAACAGTAACAGACTCCAAAACTCCCCCAGTCCTCATCTTCAACTGGTCTTCCTCTGTAAGGTATTTCTTCCTGACACTTCTACTCCCCAGTCCTCTAGGTGGCCTCCAGGACCCTTCTCTTTCCCCACTCACCCCACTCGTGTAAGAAAGCTCAATCGGTACTCTTGGCTTCTTTGGCTTTTCCCTACGTCTCTCTAACTGCTCCCAAGGATGTCTGCCTCAATGCCTCACATATGCTCCAAGCTCCACCACAAAACATGAACTCAGCACTACTGAAACCTGTTCTTGGTGCATTTTGTTCTCAAGTCTCCTCTCCTTGCCAGGAGAAAACTCAGAATAAACTCAGTAAGGTATAAAAAAGGTATTTTAAGCTGAAGATACGAGTTCTAAAATCCCGTATCTTCCTACAAGCAGAGTCTCCCCACAGATCTCCAAGTAACTCAGCTGTCATAAACCCCTTCCCCAGGAACAACTCAAACCTTCTACGATGAGAAGACAGCCAAAGAAACTGTACCCAGATGCCAGAGGACCATCATTTCTCTACTCTAAAGGCTTTTTCCCCAAAACCTTGTTTCTTTTCCTACAAATGCACTCTGCCTCCCCTTTACCCATTAGTGTAATATAGAAGGCCCAAAGTTTGACTCTTTTCAATCACAATTCTCTATAAATGTCCCTAAAATAAATATCATACATGTGCAAACTCAAAAGGTCACACACATGAAACATTAGAATCTAGTTTTTTTTTCTTGTTAACCTGTCTTTTGTCAGCTTAGGCAAAGTGTAGTACAAAGTTTCTGTCCCACCCAGTCCCACAGCCATTCAGTACCAAAGAAACAAACAAAGGCTTTTATTAATTACAATCCATTTGGCCTATTAGCTCAGGCTTATTATAACTAGCTCTTAAACTTTAATTAACCCATTAGTGTGGGAGGTCCTTCTGTCTGTGTGTTGCTTTTCTTGGTTAATGAATAAAGAAACTGCCTTGGCCTGTTGACAGGGCAGAACTTAGGTAGGCAGGGAGACGGAACTAAATGCTGGGAGAAAGACGGCAGAGTCAGAGAGACACCATGGAACCGCCAGAGTCACACATGCCGAATCTTAGCCAGTAAGCGGTAAGCCACTGCCATGTGCCAATGTAAAGATTAATAGAAATGGGTTAAATTAAGAATTAGCCAATAAGAATCTAGAGCTAATGGGCCAAGCAGTGATTTAATTAATACAGTTTCTGTGTGGTTATTTTGGGGCTAAGCCAGCCAGACAGCCAGGACAAATAAGCAGGCCCTCCTCCTACAACCCATAATTCTTGTCTATGTTTAGCCACATGGCTTGGTACCTAAGTAAGATATTCTCATCTTGCTTCCTCTGTGTCTCTGCCTCTCCTCTCCCCAGAATTCTCCAAGTCTGGTCATCCCGTCTATACTTCCTGCCTGGCTACTGGCCAATCAGTGCTTTATTAAAACCAGCATGAAATCTTCACAGTGCACAGAGCATCTCCCACAGCAGAAAAGAAAGGACCACCATATCTTGGCAGTGATTTTAAACCCTACTATATCAGAGTCTTCTCCAAAGGCCAGAAACAGAGCTAAATGAACTGCTCTGGTTTAGAGTCCTCACCAGAATTCCAGCTTTCCTCCATACCATTCTCTAGACCATTGGTTCTCAACCTTCCTAATGCTGTGACCCTTTAATGTATGTCCTCATAGTGATCCCAACCATAAAACTTTTTGTTACTTCATAACTGTAATTTTGTTACTGTTATGTATCATAATGTAAATGTCTTTCTTTTCTGGTGGTCTTAGGTGACCCCTATGAAAGGGTTGTTCAACAGCTCTCTCTCTCCCTCAAAGGGGCCACATCCCACAGGTTGAGAATCACTTCTCTGGATTGTCTAGAGTAACAGTGCAAGATGAAAACCTAATTGGTCACTGATTAAAATCTTACAATCAGGCCTGATTGCCTCGGGTGTAAAATATAAAGCCAAAGTAGCCACCTGCAGTACTCAAGGATTACTCTTCTCCCATCCCTTTGTATATGCAATGCTTTTATGTTCGCTTACTAATTCTGCCCACCTGGTAAACTCCTAAACCTTCAAAATGTGTTGTGTTTCTTGTGTTTCTCTTTATACAGTGCCCCATGCTCATCTGATATATTCAATTTCCTGATACCCTAAGCAAAACTGATGCAACTGAGTTCCACTCCTAGAAGACTGCAGAGCGTCTTTTATGTCCTTCTGGTTACAGGACAGAATGCCTCCTGGCTAAACTTGGATCAGGCACCTGAATGACTCTCTTTAGTGCTCAATGGAGTCAGGCTCACAGAGCCCAGTGCTGGCGAACAGCCTACCAAGTGGCTTGGTTAGACGCTACCCCAGTTACTGACTATTCTCAGTACCTGCTCCTTGTCCTCCACCCTCCATATGGTACCTGACCACTCTTGTCTGCCTTTGACAAAAATCTTACAGGTTAGTTTAGTCAGAACCCACATAACTGCTAATGTTTCTTAATAATTTTCCACCCACACCCTTCCTTCACCCTAGCTCCTTTGCCCTGTGTGCAGGCAGGCTTGGGCTCAGGCTGCCCTACTATAAAACCTTACTGCTGCCCTCCTAAATAAGGAGCCTCCCTAAACAGTCTGCCTTACTGTTTCAACAAGTGTGTTGAGTGCTTTCTTCTATAGCAGTATACAGCAGGCACTCAACAACACCACTAAAACAGATGAATAGATATGATGTTTAAGAATAAATGATTTTGAACACTTATCAAAGACTGCTTAATAGAAAAAGCATGAAAAGTAACAAATGACTTAAATCATGGAACTGGAAAAATCTCATGCAAAAAAAAAAAAAAAGTAACCCTAAAGTTTTACAAATCGTTCAGAGGTGTAATATGTGATACTAAAAAAGTTTTGTTATCATAGCAGCACAAATGATACCTTTCGCTGTTCTGGCCCAGAAGCAGCAGTCTCATTCCTAGCCGTGTGAAAATAAGACAAAACACTGTCAACAGTCACTGCTACCTGTAACTGATACAACCGAAGCCCTGGACACAAAAGCAACAGAACTGTATGAGCAGCTGCATCCCTGGATAGAAGAGAAAAAGAACCGTAATAAACACTGAAATAAAAAAGTGGCTCACTGTACATGGGAGCAGACAAGGAAGATTTCCAGCAAGCTGTAGAGGATGAGAATGTTCTAATTTCTCAAATTATCAAAATGGGTTTTGATATAAGACTTTTGATGAATTTATATCCACTATTATGTCCAAAAAAACGCAGTTTAGCATTTACAGCCAACAAAGTGCAGGGACAAAATTCTCCCACTAAACTATCTCTGACACAGGATCCTCCTATCGGAGACCTAACAAGTCACGGCTACTTTCCTCTGGCTTTCTACAGTCTGGTGAATAAGAAGCAATTACTACCCTCAAGTCCATACTTCAACAAGGAGCCCCTAAACCACCCATCTCTGAACCTTAGAAAGTTGGCAGGTGACACCAGCTGGAACTCTCTAGACTACCCACCACCACTAGCCACTACCTGCCACCACTACAATTTTGTGTATTTTCTGTTTCCTGTAGCCCTGTTTACAGAAGATAGTATGGTAATAAAACAAACATTGTGGAACCCTCACCCCTATTCAAGGAGACTTTCTGAAGCCCCAGGAGGCTCATCACACATCCTCTGCCAAAGGCAGGGTTCTGACTTTGTGGTCCCCTTGCTTTCTGTAAGTTTTACCTACAGTCATTGTCTAAGCAGAAGCTTTACTGAGAAGTTATTCACATACCTTAAAGTCCACCCACTTAGGAGTATTCTTAGTATGTTCACAAAGTTATGCAACCGTCACTAGAGCAGCTTTTAGTACAAATGATTTAGAAATCCAGGGCTTCCGTCCCTGGATTTACCCTAGACTTAGAAGATAACCATAGAGCCCCCACTATATTCCAAAGCTTGAGCAGCTAAAGGTGGTAACATCCAGAAATGCAGAAGTTAGTCTGATCTTTCCAATGAGCTGGGAACAAACACAGCAGGAGGCAGCAGGTCACCTGCCTACTCACTGGCTCTTCTTTCATAAACTTCTCTTCAGCAGCTGGTCTTGCAGACCAACAGAAGCCAGCCCCTACCAGATGGTTGTTTTTTTTTTCTACTAACTTTCTCCACAGATTGATAGGTGCTGCCCATGCTAACAGCTGCTCATGCTGGCTACCCTTCCTGGGGCTTCAGGAAAGGTGCTATCGTGGCTTTCCTGAGCCTCTTCTTTCTCTTGTACTTGTTTCCAGTTTCTCTCAAGAAAGTTATCAGCTTATTCCTGTAATAAAGACTCCCTTATTCTGAGACTCACAGTGGGTCTGCTACCCCCCAGTGAACCCTGAGCTGATTCAGACAGCTACATTCTGTGAGTCTCTTCTGTGTGCTGCACGCAGCTATGTTCTGCCATCTATTTTATACCATACACTATTTTATATTATATGCAAACAGAAAATACTGTAAATCATTAATATATGTGTGTTTGTATGCATATATCATACCAATGTCCATAAAACAGAATACTACAAGCATTCCAAAAGCTGGCCCACATCCTCCCCACTCTCCAAAGATAACTATTTCTCAACAAATCTATCAATTCATTTCACCTATTTTCAAACAAGTTTTTAACTTATGTATGGCATCAAAATATTTAATCTCAAGTACCTGTCTCTTTGCATCAACAACTTTGCTTGTTAAAGTCACTCATGAATGAAGCAAAAGTCCATTCATTTTTGTGGCTTTACAGCTCTGTATTACATAAGCATACTACAACCAATTCTCTGTTGTGTTGTTAAGCATTTGGGCTGCTTCCAGACTGTGAGTGCTAGGAGTATAGCTCTCCAGAGTGTTTCCCATGTGTTTTGGGTGCACACACATACACACATTTTTGTTAACAACATATATAAGGAGTTGAACTACTAAGATGTGTGCTATGTCTCTTCCACTCTATCAGATAATTCTAATTTTCCACAGTGGTTAAATTAATGCAGATACTGACTGCTCCTTGCCAACAACTGATGCTGTCCTTTTCAGTTTGGTCATTTCCAAACACAATAGTGTTTTGCTGTAGTTCTGCTCTGCCCTTTCCTGCTGGCTCATGTAGTGAACATCCTCTGGTTTTAGTGAGCCTCCTGCTCACTTTCCTGTGTTGTCTTTTCTCTTCTCTGACTTACAGAAATTCCTAAAATACTATGATATAGGCCTGTGTTGGCCAATCTCACTCTCTGACTTGACCTTTTCATTCACTCAAAGAGGTCACTTAGTCTTTTACTGCAACCTAGTGCACCCTAAGCTTTTTACTTTATAATGTCTGTGTCTTCATACTGCTGCACAGATTAGCACCAGAAATGAACTGTGTTTAGCAATGTGTCCTGTCTGTGTCACACCTCTTAGCTTAAAACCATCTTTCAAATCAATGAAGCTGTCGAGAAGCAGTTCCTGATGGACATCAAACAGTAGGAAAGATGCCAGATCCAGTAGATAGGCATGCTTAGGTTCAGTGATACACATGAGACTATGCATGAGTGTGAGAAGTGTGCTCCAACACTGCTAGAGGGTATGCTTACAACCTCCACCTAAGCAGGGGCATGTAGCAACCACACAATTCACCTCCGTACATATAACATACACACATCAACCCACATACATACATTTCTCATCCACATTTCAAAATTATGGCATCAAACAGACAAGCTAGCTTAGCAGCTAAAGTGATTGTCACAGCAAGCTGACAGCATGAGTTTGATCCACAGAACACACATAAAGGTAGAAGGAGAGAATCAACTCCACAAAGTAGTCATGCTAACAGTGGCATATGTACCTCACCTCCAACACATACACACATAGTAAATAAAAATTTTAAACAGTAGTTACAAAAAAAATTAACTCAAAAAAGCTAAGGAAGTCGCTATTAGCAGAAGATGATATATGCCTCTATAATCCCAGCACTTGGGAGACTAAGACGAACCAGACTGGCTTCACAGCAATGTTCTGGCCAGCCTGAGAACATGAGGAGTCCTTGTCACCAAAGAAAAGTCGATCTTACTAAACATTAAAGTGTTCCCAGTGAAATCTCTTGAAAAGGGGGAAATATTCTGACCTAAACCATTAAGGCTGCCATCAATTTACAGAAAAGCACAAGCAGATTATATGGTGAAGAATGCTGACACCAAACAATGAGCCAGATTAAACTAAACTATAAAGGCAGAAGAGCAGCGAACAAGTTCTGTGGACAGTTAGAAAGTGAAGTGACACCAACTCTGCCTGTGCACGCAAGGACAGGGGACAGGCTCAGTAAGAGACCTTGACAGTGGGCACGAAGGAGAGAGACGGCTACTCGATATCAAGGGTAGGTTCAGTAAGAGATGCTGACAGTGGACATCAAGGATAGAGACAGCTTCTCTCATGCCAGTGAGTGTTCTCTCAAGAGAGAGGCTGTACAGCTAGGAACACAGAGCCTCCAGTGAGGCGGGACTGCCGTCACGAGTATTTTTCAGCATCCTTCTTGACCAAACTAACAATGTAAGATGCCTAACAACTGAGATCACTCAGACACTGGTCATCCTATAACAGCCTTCCAAACTGAATGGCACTTCCCAGGAGTGATGACTGCCATAGTGTTTTAGGACAGAAAACAACTACTAACTGACAGAGGTGGCTATGAGGAAAAAACAAAGAAATAACGTACACATGTTACACGTACCAAGTTAGCCTGAACCACTCAGGATGGGAAAAGTTACAAAGAAAACAGGAAAATAAAAATGGATAAGCTTTGCCCTAGCAGGTACAACCTAGAATGTTGTAAACAGCCTGGCAGGTTCTTCCAAAGATTTGTGTTTGTGCATATGTATGCGCCACAAACAAACAGGTGCCTGTGAAAGCCAGAAGAGGACTTCAATACCCCTGAAACTGCAACTACAGGTGGTTGCAAACTCAAACTACCCAATGCGGGTGCTGGAAACCAAATATGGGTTCTCTGCAAGAGCATTAAGTGTGCCTAACCATGACGCCATCTCTCCAGCCCCTGCTTGGCAGTTTTATCCAAATTCAGATGTTCATTCAGATGCAATCCTTCTGTCTACTTGTTGATTACAAATGTCCTCTCCACTTCCTTCTGTGTACTTTAACCATAATTTGTTTAATTATGATGAGGATGACTTCTGAAAGCAAACAAGAGTAGATTAAACCAGTGATTCTCAACCCTAGCAGTACTTAAGGATCTCCTAGAGCACAAAAAAAAAAAAAAAAAGGAAAAAAAAACCCTCATCCCAAGGCCTCCAACTTAATTGGTCTAGGGTGGGACTACTCAGGGGTAAAATCCGTCTTGTAGCTAAGATTAAGCATGAACAACACAGAGACAGCAGAAGGGGGCTGGCTTCTCAAAACTGCTTAAAGAAAGGCATCTTATCCTTCGGCGGAGCATTACAGCTTCAGTGGACCCGTTAAGAAGGCATTCCCCATACCTCAGAGAATCTGGTCCAAGGATGAAAGAGTATATACTATCTTGGCCTACCTATTTGGGTAGCGGCTTCCTCTGATAGTTTGGAAATCTTCCTACCACCCAAACTTTCAAGGGCTCACTTTGGGAGTTGTCATCAGAAGTAGCAAAGAGTCCTAGAAGGCATTTGTCCCACTCCCCCCCCCCAACCACATCTCTACTTTTTTCAGTTTTATAGATTTTAGGTCTCCCATAGGATAATGTGTGGAAAGCAGTTCACAGGCTTTAACTTTTTATTATGTTTGTACTGCTTGTTGTTGATGTTCTTGTTGCTCGTTTGTACAGTTCTTTGAGATGGAGTGTCACTCTGGAGTCCAGGCTGTCTTTATATAGCCAGGGTGGCCTCAAACTCATGGCAATCTTCCCGCTTCATCCTTGGGAAGTGCTGGGATTATAGGTATGAGTCATCACACCGGACTCAAATTCCTTTTGGAAAATTGCTAGACCTTCTTCTAGTTCAAAAGTACTAATGTTGGGGCTTGTAGTGGTCCCCATAAGTTCATACATTTGAATGCTCAATTATCAGGGAGTGGCACTACTTAGAAGGATTAGGAGTTATGTCCTTGGGCTAAGTGTGGCCTCGATGGAGGAAGTTCACGTGGGGGGGGGGTAGGTTTTGAAGTTTCAAAAGCCCACATGAGGCAGTGTCTCTCTCTGTCTCTCGGCTGGGGATCAGGTTGTAGCTCTCAGCTACTATTCCAGAGGTGCCATGCTCGCCACCATGATGATAATAGATGAAGTCTCTAAAACTGTCCAGCAAGCCCCGATTGTTTTCTTTCATAAGAGATGCTACGGTCATGGTATCTTCGTAGTAATACACAGTGACTACGACAGGACTGCTCCAGTAGCTCACGTCAGTGTTTAGCAGGCGAACCTGATGACTCAAAGTCGAACTCTGGGACCTACATGGTCGAAGTAGAGAACCCACTCCCAAGAGTTTCTTCCATAACGGAAAAAAAAAATGTCCTCTCTAGCTTGTTTCTACCAATGACTCATGAACTCCCAATGTACCTTTGAGATGGCAAATTTAAAAGGGAGACTCAGATATGCCCACAACAATGCCCTTAGGTGTGTCTTTCAGTGTAGTTCTGGAAGTCTCTTTTCTTCTCTTAAATCATGCTTACAAGCAGTATTAAAAGTGTATTCTGGAGGGGAGGGCAAAGAAATCAAGATCTCTGGCTGCTTGGGCCAGGCAGTGGTACACGCCTTTAATCCCAGCACTCAGGAGGCAAAGGCTAGAGGATCTCCGTGAGTTTATCACTTATAGGCCAGCCTGGTCTAGAAGAGCTAGTTTCAGGACCAGGTGACAAGAGGATGTTGGTGACACAGGATTAAATGGTAAAGATAATGAGGCATGAGCCTGATGACAAGAATGGCATCCTCACTCCACTGGCTTCCAATGAGACATACTGTTTAGTTGAGTTGTAAACATGGGCTAACACATCTCAGCAATTGAAGTAATCACAGGGGTTTTATCATACCAATCACCAATATCATGACATAAAAGATACAGTTTTATCATCTTTCCAAGTACAAAGCAGGTGGTACAGACCCACCACTAGATGCTATTTAAGACACCTAGGAAGCATGTGCGCTTTAGAGTAAAAGGTCCTGTTCCCACCAGCACAGTGAGTTTACAGTTGTTCACATGCAAGTAGACAGTATGCAGATAGTAGTACCACAGATCTGTGTCAAGAGGGCAACTAAACAGGAATCTCAGAAATGGTGTGTATCTATTAGTATGTCGCACAATGGGGCATAAAGATAAGCCAATCCCCAAACTCACAGGCCAGTCAGTTTAATCAACTGGTGGAAGTTCCAGTTTCAGTGACAGAACTGATCTAAAAAACTAAGGTGCAGAGCAACAGAGGACAACACCAACATAGTCTCTACTGCACAGCCACACAAGTGAATACACACACACTATAAAATAAAGTGAGAAACTGGCAAAAAAAAAAAATAAAATAAAAAAGAATTGATTTTAGAGAAGTCCTACTGTCCTAAGATTTGTCTTTTTGGTTTTTTTTTTTTTTTTTTAAATGCATGGGCTATTTTTAGCAAGGGGCCATGATCTGCACAGTTGTCTTGTACTGGAGGCTAGCTCTAACCAAAGGGCTCGGAAAATTACCTGAATAGCAAGGTGAACACAGAGTTATCTCTGACCAGGAGCCCCCAAGATTGCTGCTGGCCACTAACAACTACCTGGCAGAGGGAGGGCTGTCCGGCAGCCAACTTGCCTCTAAGGGAACAGTGTCACATGCTCAGTTTGGTGAGTGACAAATCTGGAGCTCTCTGCTGCTTTCATTTTCTAATGTGAAGCAGGGTCAACAACTACAGGCAGAACTTAGAAAGGGGCTGGTCCAGCTTAAGGTAGGAGGGAAATATAAAGTATAAAGAAAACTACACTGACAGTAAGTAGGCTGAGCTTGAGAAAACCTTGAAGAAAAGAACAGAGATGACGGCATAAGTCTTTAATCCTAGCACTTGAGATGCAGGAGGATCTCTAGTTCAAGATCCTAGGAGTTCAAGGCCAGTCTGGTCTACAGAGCAATTTTCAGGACAGTTTGAGAAAACAATGTCTCAAAAACAAACAAAAATAAAGTCCACATGAGGCTTTGCTACTCCTTAACCTGGAAATCTACAACATCACACAGGTTCTGAGGTTCTCACTACATGGTCATCAACACCTGTGAAACTGCCCTGGTCACATTTGTGGCTTCCCGGTTCCCCGTCAGGGGGCCACCCAAGAGGGCAGGAATCCCATTAATCCTGGATATTTCTTAATTTGGCTTGATTGGGATTTTGTGTCAGCAGAGAGCACGCGTTAGGAAAAATTCCTAACATCCAACACCTAAAATGTGCCTCCAGGTTTACAGCACTCAGGATTAGACCAAGCCATACCTACGTCCCCCTGCCACACTGAGATGATCCTCACTGAAAAAGAATAAACTGTTCATGAGGCAGAAGAGGAGGTTGCACCAAAAGATACCCCAGAAGAAACTGGATGAGCGAACCTTTACGGCATGGAAAGAAATTCAGCGTAGAATAAATACAAGTAAAAATAAAGAAAGCAAAGGTGCAGGAGAAAGAGAGAAGGGAAAGAAAGGGGAGAAAGGGGGGAAGAGGGAGGCGAAGAAAAGGGGCAGAAAGGGAAGGAGGACAGAACAGAGAAGAGAGGACAAAAAGCAAGGAAGGGAGGAGGGGGGAGGAAAAAGGAGAAGATGGGAGGAAGCACACAACTTCTCTAAGGAACAACAGTCAGTAAACAACCAGCCAGTGAAGCAGCGAGGGTAGTGGTGGGTGACTGATAAGCAGGACAGACGCCAACAGCAGGAAACAATGGCCAGCCCAGCAGGAAGCCACAGTAATGAGGTAAAGGAGTCAAACAGCAAGCAGGTTAGATTGCCAGGTACCCAAGGAGAGCACAAACCCTATGTTATGTCTCCTGGGAGATAAGACTCCTGGAAGAACCTCACACCTATGGGAAGGTTCCAACAGGAACACAGGCCCCACAAAGGTACATAGCCTTGCTTCACCACGGTATGCCCCAGCAAGTAGGATCCCATCAAACCTGCTTAATAACAACAAAAAAGAAAAACTGAGGCAGGCATCAGGGGAAAGTGAGGGGAAGAACAAAGGACTGGGGGGAGGGGGGGACGGGACACAAGACATGACAGACAGCATGAAACAATCACCAGCACAAGCTGTGGCCAGACCACAGCTGCTCCAGGCTCCCTGAGGAGACTACTCTGGCCTCAAAGGCTAAGTCAACTACACATGGAATTATTAAGTGTCTGATGTGAGCAAGCAAAGGAGACAAGACACTGTGCTTCCCACTCATTCTGTCTCCATGTCACCATCTCTACAAGCTGTTTCAGTTCCTCTCTCTAAACTCATCACCCAGGTAATCTATTCCAACAGACTCAGAGAGGCCTTCCTTCTCACCCTCTCAGAGCCATCTGTGCCTCACACCTTCACTTCCCTCACTCCTCATCCCACTCCAACTTGCCTCTGTGTCAACAACACTCCGGCTGACACCATGTCACAAGGTCAATAAAAGCCTCCAGGAGGTCAAATCCTAGTGTAACTTCCTATCTGATTTTACTCAACTTCTTAAACTTATCTTTAGCTATGTCCTGTCCATATAATAATGCCACCCAGACAGCTACATATAATCCACAGCCTGTGCATATGCTAAATGGGAAAGTTAATCAGGTAGCAGGCAGAATTAAGGTTGCCAATAAACTCGCCTTACAACAGAGAAACTACTCCTGGGTTATCCAAGTGGGCTCAAAGTACTTGAGCTAGGACTGTGGCTTTCCCACAGGGCACTCGCCCAGCACAACCCCAGGACTGTGAGGAAGGAGAGAGGAAGACAGTGAAAGTAACAGGGGGGGGGGGGGGGGGGGGGGGGGGGGAGGACCCGGAGCACGGGGGGGGGGGGGGGGGGGGGGGGGGGGGGGGGGGGGGGGGGGGGGGGGGGGGGGGGGGGGGGAGCAGCAGTGTGACAGAGAAAGAAATGTGACTACAGAGGCAAGCTCTAGGTTGCTGACTTTGGTGATGGAAAAGGGGAGTCCGGAGCAGAGCTCAGCAACAGAACACTTGCCTGCCACACACAAGGCCCTAGGTCTGATCCCCAGCATGAAGGCAGAGTGGGGTCTGGAGAAAAGAGCCATAATCCAGGGAATGTGAACAACCTTCTAGAATGGTTCAGAAAGCAGAGTCTCATGAAAGATGTGTGACTGAACGAGCTAAGCCAATACCTTGCATACAGAGCCAGCTAATAATGACTGCGTTGCTTTAAGCCACTAAAATTGTGACAATCTGCTGCCAGAAGCAAACAAGAAACCCAGGTGCCTTTTCTTGAGGGGGAGGAGGGGAATGTTCTGAGACAGGGTCTCACTATATAGCCTTGGTTGGTAGAGATTTCTACGTAGACCAGGCAAGCCTCAAAGTCATAAACATCTACCTGCCTCCCAAATGTTGGAATTAAAGGTGTACACCACTAAGCTCATCTTTAGGCTCCCCTCTTGTCTTTTTCTTTCTTTGGAGGCTGTCTTAGAACTCACTCTGGAGACCAGGCTGGCCTCAAACTCAGAGATCTAATGTAGGATTCCCTCTGTATACTATGAATATGTTTTATTACCATTAGTTGAGAAAGAAGCTGCTTTGGCCTATGGCAGGGCAGAATAGAGCTAGGCAGAAAAAAATAAACTGAATGCAGGGAGAAAGAAGCCAGAGTCGGGCAGATGCCATGTAGCTGCCCAAGAAGCAAGATGTGAGGTATCAAGCCACAAGCCTTGTGGTAAAATATAAAAATAACAAATGGGTTAATTTAAGATGTAAGAGCTAGCTAGGAATATACCTAAGTTGTTGGTCAAACAGTGTTGTAATAAATATAGTTTCTGTGTGATTATTTGGGTCTGAGTGGATGGGAAACAAAAGGGCAGTCTCTGCCTTCTGTGTGCTGGAATTGAAGGCATGCACCACCCATGCTTAAACTTCCTTCTTGAAACACTCAGCTTCCACCTCAGCCCCTGCCCGGCTCGGCCTCTCCACTGGCTCCTCCTATGCCCTTCTCAGATACCTTTCACACTCAGAAGACCTTACTCAGTCTGCAGTTCTAAATATAGTGGTGGCTCTGCACCAACCATGGACCATTCTTGGCTTCTCCAGCTCCACCTCAGGACACACCTACTTCTCCAGTCTCCCATCTGTTAGAGGACCTCTAACATTCTGACCATCCCCAAAAGCCATGGAGCAAACACAGACAGTGAAAATAGACTCCATACACCTTCTGTCACTCACTCCCTCAAAGCTCCTCTTCCAAAGGCTGACCATTATTTAAAAATGGAACCAGATGGTCTATCCTGCCCACCTCACCTAGTTTATCCCCCTGAAGGACACTCTGCTCCAATCAACAGGGACTCTCTCACTGCTCCTCAAACAAGCACATCCCAGCCAAAAGCCTCTATTCATGATAGTCCCTCTTGCTAAGAATTTCTTCCCCCAGGCCCTCGGGCAGCTAGCCAGATCTCTCAGCTCACCAGGCCTTTCCTAAAGGCCTTTTCTATAACACACCCTCTAGACGCCCCCCCCCAAATGCTCACAACCTCAGTATCCTGTTCTCTCAGTAGTCTCTGAATCTCTTCCCTACTTGTTAATTCACACAGTGTGTCAGGAAGGCCCAAGAGAAGAGAGGCTTGTCTGTCTGGTGCCTTCAGCATTTCCAATCAGTGCCTGGTAAACAGCAGTACCTCAAAAACATTACTGAATACATAAATAATGATATGAATTCAAACATTAACATGCAATCAGTAAACACAATATTGTGAATGGCTGTCAAGAAAGGCCTAACATAGAACACAGAAAGAGAAGAACCAGGTCACAAAACTGCACATCTAACAACTAGCACAGAAAAGGTTTGAGTAGTGATTTTATTTCTGATGGTACAACTGTCTTCTAGGGGTACATCAGTAAGTAAGAAAAAGAAATCCCCTTTCTGAGGCTTCCAGTTCTAACCTGGCAAGTAGTCCTCTTCAAAGAGGCTCCTGTATTCTTACTTCATCCTCCCTTTTTCCCGCCTTCTGTAACTGGAGGGCCTAATGTGCAGTAGTGAGCCGATCTCAGGCCTGTGTCCCTCCTAAGAGCTTGCTGGTACCTGGGGTTTGGAAGTACTCTTAGCTCCTCTCCTCTACTTCAAGTTTTCCAAGGGTAGTTCTCATGGATCTTTTGATTGCTACTGGTAGCTTTAGTAGGTCAGGCAATCTAATTCAGGGTCAAGTTAGAGTAGCCTCTAAACAGCAACTCAGCAACTCATGCTGATAGGATCCTCATTCATTTATTCAGTAAGTAGTCGCTACACAAGCACTCAAGATCCATCTATGAGCACAGTAAAGATTCTTTAACCACCTAGAACTCCCAGTGCAGCAGAAGTAGAATCCAGAGTTAAAAGATGCAAGCTGGAGGCAGAAAGATAGTTCAATGGTTAAGAGCACTTGTTGCTCTTGCACTAGACCCAGTTTGCTTCCCAAAACTCACAACAACTATATCTAACTCCAGTTCCAAGGGATCTGATGGACTCTTCTGGCCATAAAATAAAGATGAATCTTTTTAAAAGTAAATGGTATAGTATATTAGATAATGGCAGATGCTAATTCAAAACACTTAAGTCTTACTAACCTCATTTATGAAGTAAAAACACACAGCAGGTTCTCTGAATTGCTTGAAGAATGGACTATTAAAACTTACTGGAAATTATCTTACTATAAAAATTTGGTTAATAATAATTAAAACATTTATCAGAAATGATTCTTAAATAACCAGTTAAAAAGCCTAAATTTTGTTCAACAATTTAAAAATGAAATTGTACCATTCACATTGGTAAGAATCTTATGATATCAGGAAAGGGGATCTGTCACCACACAGCTAAGGAGTGTCAGGAACATGGGAAATAACTATACTTGTCCTCAATCTTCCAGATCTTACTGTATTCCAAGCTATTTAATGTACTCTTCCTGAGAAATAGGAAGCAGGTGGCATTTTTCTGATCTTTCAACTTGTTCTTACCTTTAATAAAGACAGACATATGTAAGTGCTTTTTCTCCTATGTGCTATGGTCTATCCGAAGAAGTCCCTTGCAGCTTTCTGGATAAGAGCCCCACCTGGCAACAGCAAGCCTTCCTCTGGGGCAGCTTCAGGAAACAGCCTATCTTCCACCACAAAGAACAAGATGGGAGGCTCTCTCCACCCTTGGCCTTAGTCTTCTTCAGAGGAATACAAGATAACGTCCTCTCCTTTATCAGCGGTCTGTGTGCTACCTGCTCTTGCTATTCTCTGATCTCAAGTTCCTCTGCCCAACCGCTTCTCTTCCTTTGGGCACTACAGGTAGCTATCTCCACCTTCACCTACACAATCCTGCAGGGGAGGTATCTGTGGCCAAAACCTAGGCAGAATTTGAGTCCAGTTTCATTTCGCTCTCCATTCCTTTTACTGTAATTCTACAGGAGCTTGTGTGGGCAAAGGGGAAGGCTGACAGTTCCCCCACGTTTCCCCTTTTCTCCTCAAATAGAATTGCAAGCACCTTAAATTTTGCCGTTATTTCAATTCTCCATCTATCATGGGCCCCAACAGAGAGCATCTAAGTACAGACCTATGGTAATGCCTTTCTATCTAGAGGAAACCCCGATGTTCATCTCACTCTGACCCACCACAGCCCACACAGCGTTTTGCTGTTTGTTTCCTTTTTCTGGAGATGAGGTCTCAAGCCTCCATGGCCTCAAACTCTTCTTAGCTGAGGATGACCTCGAACTTCTAAATCCCCTGCTGCTCTCTCCGAGTACTGGCTTTAAGGCATGAGATTATGTGGCACTGGGTTCAAACCCAGGGTCTTGTTGGTGCCAGGCAAACACTAAGCAACTGAGCTTCATCCCAGACCCCACCTGCATTCCCAAAGCAAAAGGACTTCCATGTCTGTGCTGCTGACCCTTCTTGGCTGACTCTCTAGGAGCATCAACACTGGGAAACTTGAGTTATAGTTTAGGAGCTTTTAAAAAAAAAAAAAAAAAAACCTCAGCAGGGTTTCATAATTAGGAAGCATCTGGTAGGTTGGAGGCAGGGAGACAGGTCAGAAGGTAGGTTATGACATTTGGTTTCAGGTTTCTGCTGCCTTCGGCCTCATGGGCCAAACAGAGATACAAGAGTAGAAAAGGAGACTATCCTTTATGCTTTCCCCAAAAGATGTCAAACCATCAGAAGATGCCTCCATGAACCCTGATCCCACCACTCTTCCTTTAAAAGACCTTGCTATATAGAACAGTTAAGCTTTAAAACCGCATTTGGTATCATCCGTGTGCTTACTAAAGTAAGACTTGAGAAAGGTTCATCATGTTCCCTGTAGCCCAAGTTCCCCAAAATAAACCTGAGTGGGGTGGGAACAGCAAACCTGAGACTACAGTCAAGTCACACACACTTCTAGATTGAGCGTCTCCATCTGAATACAAGCAGGTGCTGCACAGACACTCCAGACATCTGGTAGACACCAGTGAGCCAGACCAGTCCATGCAGCTGAAGAACGCCAGCTTCTCCAGGCAGCCTTCCCTCTCCACCTCAGTGCACTGGTGTTGCTTCTCATCTGTGGAAATCACCAGCACCCGAAGTCATCTGGCTACTAAAGGATAAGACGTTTTAGTCCACTTTGCACAACATGGTTCTAAACTGCATGTAAATACTCTTCAGCCTTTTTCAAACTGAATTTGCTCTCTGGCAACAGTCCAGTAAGTTATGACCTGAATTAGAGGACAGTCTTTCCCATTTCATCTCCAATGCTAAACAGATACAGAAACTTAGAGGTAAGACCACAAACTCACGAGCCTGCCCTCTTCTAATGTGCTGATCCCACCAAGGCCAGAGGCTTGTGAAGGGATGAAAACATTCTGGACTTTGGATGTGGGGGTTACTGTACAAGTAACGGCACAGTTCACAAACAAAATTAAGGGATGATTAACAGTAAAAACAAATTGCAATCCAACAGCAGAGCTGTGCCCTGGCTTCCCTAACTCTCCCTGGACACCATCACCTCCAATGGGAGGAGGCCAAGCAGACCAACGTCTCACATGACACACCTGACCAGGAACAGAGCCAAAACGTGGGTGTCTCCTGCACCAGCCCTGCATCTGCACTGGGGCTCTTAGCTCAGACTCTGTGAAACGATTATCAGGGGTCTATGAGCTTGAAATGCTTCCCATCTTAATTTATCATCTGAAACAGTAACACCAATCACAGACATATTCCAACACAAAAAGTCATTGTTCAAGTCTATGGTTTGTGATTATATTTGTCCTGGCACCCAAGAGTGTCATTTAAATTCTTGTTGGACTAATGAGAAAAATCACAGAAGTGAATTTAAGACTAAATGACATATTTGTACTAGGGCCTGATGGACTTACAGAAATACTGTACAAAAACCAGTTCATCAATAAGGAAATAAGGTAGAACTGCAGGGCACAGGGCAGCACCACAGGCCAAGTTACAAAAAATGGAAAACAGTCCAACCCATTAAGACATTCAGCCCCTGCCGGGCGGTGGTGGCGCAAGCCTTTAATCCCAGCACTCGGGAGGCAGAGGCAGGCGGATCTCTGTGAGTTCGAGACCAGCCTGGTCTACAAGAGCTAGTTCCAGGACAGGCTCCAAAACCACAGAGAAACCCTGTCTCGAAAAACCAAAAAAAAAAAAAAAAAAAAAAGACATTCAGCCCCAAGAGACAGTTTTGTTTAGGCAAAGCATTATCCATCCCACCCATCAGCACTATCCGCATAAATTTTGTTGGTTATGAAATTTCTGTGAGTATCATGTATCTGAAACTATACTAACAGCAAAAACTACAATAAAAATCAACTGTAAAGGTGAGCTCCATAAATTACAGAATTTAGTTTTCTATGGATAGTTTTATCTATTTCATTCACTCAAGATGAGCACTACCGAGCAGTGGCTATGGGCCAGATGTTTTTCTAGGTGCTACTTCCTGAAGTAAGATTGTAGTAAGTAGCTAAGACCTAAACCGAGGGAACTTCCTACCTTTAATGAAGGTTCCCACCTCGGCATCTGCTCAGATTCTGAAAGTATTACCTTCTGCAGGTGAAACTGCCTCTCTTGCCAGTCCTCAAAGGCGACCCAGCCTGAAACGAGCAGTCTTCCTTGCTCACCCTCCTCGCCAGTGTTGCAATGTAACAGACCTTGTCTACTTCTGCCTCTGCAGCTGGGAGCCTACAGACTTAACAATAGGCGGCTCTCATCAGAGTGCTGAGAACTGTATTTAGCTCAACTGCCACACAATTATCAGGTTTAACTTGACATGTGATAGTATGTGCTGTGTTCAAAGACCAGACGGTGTCCCTCTTACAAACAGGCTCTGTTCCTGCTGCTCACATCTCCATTTCATGTTTTCATTTAACCAGAGCAGCTCACCCAGACTCAGAAACCAACGCCACTACCTCAGACCACAAAGCTACCCAAGACAAAACCTCCTTCAAAGGTAACTAACTTCCCAGGTCCTCAAAGCCAACCTATCGTCATAGCCTTCCCGACTAGAGCACTGTATGTTCCAGTTGAACTCACACTCAGGAAGCTACCAGAGTCTTAAATGTCTCCCAACACCGTGGTTTCAAACTTCATAGCTAACATTACATAATAGACCAGCAAAGCCAATCACTGACAACTAACTGCAGGCCTGAAACTGTAGCTTTTTAAAAATATGCAAAGAAAAAATTAAAAATACAAAAGTACTGAAAAATATATGCCTACACACAAAAACGATTATGGAAATTTTAAAAGTATAAAGCACTTTGCATTTAAAAGTGTAAATGAAATACAGTAATTCCCATGGTCTTATGGTCCATTTTTTAAAAAACTAAATACAAAAAGCCAGGAAAGGAGTTCACGATTTCACAGGGTCTCCTCCTATGAAAATATGATAGGTGCACTCGCATTTTCTCTAGTTGCCGACAGCTGGAAATGTATCATCTGAAGCTACACTGCTTGTTTCTACAACAGAAACTGTTGTTAACACTAAGATGCACCACAGGGCTAGAGATCTGGCTCAGTATTTAGAGAGCATTTACTGTTCTTCCAGAAACTTGGGGTGGATTCCCAGCACCACATGTTTACTCATAAACATACTTAATTAAATCCAGTTCCACGGGCTTTTCTGGCCTCCTCCAGGACCAGGGACACACATGGTACACACACACACACATACACATAATACATGCTAAACATTCATACATATAAAATAAATCTCTTTAATTCATCTTTTACAGAAAACCTTGAAGCTGACACCAACATGTGATGCCACTTTAGTAACTGAATAACAAAGAGGAACCATTTGCTTACTCTAGAAAAACTTTGTACCAAAAGAAGAAACAGAATATTAATAGTTCAAAAACAGTAGCATGGGCAAGTAACTTGAACATTTCATCACAAAAGGTTGCTGCATGAGTCTGTCTATGGAAGAATGCCATCTGAGACCGAGCTCCAAGCTTCGGGAATGCAGCAGTTATGTTCTAAGTCAATAGCTAATTGATGACTAAACCAAAGAAACTCCACACTGGACAACAGACCCAGAGCAGTAACCCTCAATTCTGAAGTAGTCATTTGCCATCAGAAATTTGCATTAGCATAGTTATTTCTTGCTCTGGGCTTCAAAAATATTAACTCAGGATGCAGAAACCTTGTAATAGCTCATCTAAAAAAAAATACCAATGACCACAGACAGATTTCCAGTAAAGTGCACACCCACCTGGGCAAGATGGGCATGCCTGTAATCCCAAACATATCCCAGTCCTGAGGCAGGAGGATCATGAGTTAAAAGCCAGCCTGGGCTAAGTAGCCCCTATCTTAAGTAGCAGAGTGATAAAATAAATGTGCTGTGCTCCTTGCATCCTCCATCCTGGAAATAAGAACCAGGCCTGGACACCAAGTTACACACAGGTATGGTTTCTATTGTCCATGTCCCTTCTTCACTTCTGGAGACTGCCATTACTCATCATTAAGAGGCAAAGTGTTCATGTGGTGGCACATGCCTGTAATTAAGGAGGCAGAGGCAGGACTGACAAACATGTGGAGCTGGCCTATATGACACAGCCAAGTACCAGGTCAGACAAGGCTTCACTACAAGATTCTGTCTCAAAACAAACACTTTTTAAAGAAGTCAATGAGATGACTTGGCAGGTAAAAGCACTTTGCCAGAAGCCCCAAGTTGTTCACCATCCTCCACACATGTGTCTACACGTACACATTCTCTCAAATAAACAAATAAATGAAATTTTAAGTATATTTAAAGAATGCAGGTATGGAAAGATGGCTCTGCCCACAAAATGCTTGCCACATTCAGCATGAGAACCTGACGTCAGTCCTTCAGCACACATATCAGAAGTTGGCATATATACATGCCTGTACTCCTAACACTGGTAAGGAAGAAAAAGAAGGGGCCTAGGGCTCATTGGCCAGTTAGTCTTGCAAGTTGGTGAGTTTCAGGTTCAGTGAGACACTCTGTCTCAAAAAGTAATGTGGAGAGAAACTGAGTAAGACATTGGGCATGTGCATGACCTCCACATACAGACATATACATGTGTGCAAGGACACACATACATACATACACACAAACATGTAATATGCACAATATCACACACTAAAGCAAAACTATTTTCCTAAGAAATGAATGGTACTAAAATAAAATCACCATGCAAGACACTATATACTTATAGTCAATCAATTCTATACAACAAAAAGATTAAAAGTCACTGAATAACTGCAAGATCTTGAGAAAGAGTCTAGTTGAAAAATGCCATCACCTGTAATCCCTGCACTTGGGACATTGAGGCAGGGTAGAATTCAAGATGCAGAGTTCAAGACCAGCCCAAGATACATGAGATCCTATCTCAAAAACAAGAAGAGGGGCTAGGGGAGAGAAGAACACTGAGAACAGAGGCGGAAGAAGGGGAATACATAATAATAACAACAAAGTAACAGTTCTTCAGGACAAAGCAGAAAAGAATGTAAGTTCCACCACCTGCAGAGGCTGCACACCCCACACACTTTTTTCAGCCTGAGGACCCTAAGAAAACTATTTAGCATCTCCCGTATGTCACATTTCCTTATCTATATATACTACAAGGGTAATCAAACAGCCTACTTCGTAGGGTTAATTCAAGGGCTAAGAGTATTCATGAAGAGGAACCCACAGTGCCTACCCTACAACCAACCATAGACACTGGCTTCCATGATTGCTACTGTAGCCATCAGCATAGATCCCTGGGAGGCCTCAGGTCTCAGGAGTACTTCTATCTACCCAAGAAAGCACAGTCTAAAGCTGATTTGCTTCTAGACACAACATTCCATTTCTTCTCAGTTGCAAATAACACTGAAGAAGGAAAGGAAATTATATAGCCCAATGGGTTAGGAAAAATTAAATAAACAAGGGAGGTGGCACACACATTTAATCCCAGCACCTGGAAGGCAGAGGCAGACAGAAATCCGAGTTTGAGACCAACCTGTCTACAGAGTTCCAGGGCAGTCTAAAGGGGGAAAAAAAAAAAAGAACAACATAAAGATAAAAGTGGCTGAACTAAGACAAGAATCACCTCATCAAAGTAACCTATAGCTTCATCAAACACTGAGATATGCACACATTACACACACAAGAAATGAAGCTAGGAAACAAACTTTACAGACCAAGAGCACTGCTGTGACTCCATCACTCAGCCCTTTCTCCCTATACTTCCGCATCTCTAAAAGGAAACACTGCTCACCTTACAGCATTATGAGACTTAGAAATAATTTGGGCTCAGTCCCTAGCAAATGGCAGCACCTGAGTAGAGACAGTTCTAACTCTCCAACACCACAGTATGAGACTGGGTTTTCTCAACACAAATGTTTAAAAGCAAGTCTGAGTAAATGAACTTCTCAGAAGTACAAATGAGTCAACTGGACCCAGGATTCAACTGTGAGGGGTGAGGGGAGACGATCAAGGTGGCTGAGGAGGACAGCTGCCATTTCTTGGGCAGCTCCAGTGTATGTCCTGTTTTGCACAAGCTGCACAGTGAGATGGGAACACAACTTCACCACACACTCAGCTGCTGTCAGACCATACACCTCCTCCAGGATAGAGCCTCTTGTTCCAGGAAGTGTGATCTTAAGAAATGTAGTCTTTGTACAAAAACCTTCTCAACAAGCCACCTGCTTCACATGGTTCTCAACCAGAACACAGTCATCTAGTCCACTCTCGAAGGAAAATGGACTCTTAACTGCGTACGACACTGACGGCACAGCACTCCATAAGCCTGCACAGGGATCATGGGCAAGGTAGACTGCCCAGGATTTTCCTCTCCTAGGAACACAAAGGCCCAGTGAGAGGTACATCCATCTAATACCATGAAGACAACAGGAGGAAGAGTTCAGGAAATGCCCAGTCAAACCAAGGAAGTGGACGCCTACAGAACCACATCGACTTCTTCCTCCCTGTGGTCCAAGCCAATCGTTAATAAAACAGGGACAGGTGTGGTCCCCACCTTCACACTGAGCAGCCCTCCAGTTCTTCTAAAGCCAAGAAACAAAGAGCGATGCCCACTCCAAACTGCAGGCCATCTTTCCACCCAGATTTCCTCAGTGTGGAGCTGACAAATCACTGCAAGAATGACAGCTCGAAAGGGCGCTGTCCATCAGCCATGCCACCTCCGCCTCCACCCCTTCAGCAACACACTCCCCTCTGTGCTTGCTGCTGCAGCAACACCTGCACAGAACACTCTACTTTTTCTCCTCTAGACCTGCAGTTTCATATTTCAGCTGTCTGAAAGGGGGTCAACAACAGTAACCCACAGCATGGGAGAAAACAGGGAGACTCCTTACTCTTTAATCACATCCTCTAAACACTGCTGTACATGGTGGCTCATGCCTGCGATACCTAAATTTGAAAACCTAAGGCAAGGGGTCCAAGAATGAGCTCAAGACCAGCCTGAGCTACATATCAAGACCTACTACTCATGCACACATAAAGTCCTCGATTGGCATTTTATAACAAAGCTAGTATGTTAGAAAGTAGAGCATGTAAATAATTTAGATTTAGAAGCAAATATACATGTGAAAGTTCCACAGCAAAATCAGTCACTCTCAGACTTGTGAGCCCACTATCAGTCTCTAACTTCACTAAACCACACTGACAATTTCTACTCCTTATGAAATGTAACTGGAGAGCATGTTTAGTTTAATGTGTTTGTGACAATTATAAACTAGAGCTAATTAAAGCATAAGAAAATGTTGTGTCAAAGCTCTGTCTCAGAGAGCATCAAAGAACACTGAGTTTCTGTGGAATTCCTAAGAGAATTCCTACAAAGTTTCCAAAGTTTACTGTACTGTTGACAAGTGAGATAGTCCACGACTAAGAAATTTTCAACATAGTTTCTGTTTTTCAGGTCTAAAACATAAATACTTAAGTAAAACATGCTGGTTAGAACTAGAAGGGGCTAAGCAAATACCGGCCATGATAAAGCTGCTGTCCACGGAGAGCAAGGACCACCCACATGAGTGAGTAAAACACATACTCAAAAGATCTACTCAGTTGAGACAAAGCTACGAAGCTTAAGGTTCCAGTGAGTATTTAAAACTGCAGCTTGTGAAGTGAAGAAATTCATCCATACAGCTTCCCACCACTCAAAACAAAGAGTCAAAATGAAGTCTCAACAGACATCACTGTTCCTTTTCAAGCCCTGCCAAATGGGAGGAAGGAGCTGTGCTTTAAGCTAACTTAGAAATAAAGAGTGAACCAACAACACAAATGGATTTATGCTAATGTGAGGTAACCAGTAGTCCCAGTCACGTGAGCCAAAGGAGACCATGACTGACAGGCACACACCCAGCTCTCACCACCACAGTAACTGTCATAATACACTGGAAATGGATAACATCCAATTTCTGCTACTACCCTACCTTAAATACCCAGATTTCAAGCTAAAACTTTAGACAACGAAACAACACACAATTTACCAAAAAAGGAAAAGTCTGCCCAAAAAGACAAACTTTCCTTCTATCTTCTCCATCAATCTACTCTTTACATGGGTGTCAAATGTGTGGCCTACATTCTGGCCTGCAGTCCTAACAGAAACCCTATTACTAAGGCAAACAGTCAATACTTGAAAGAAGCTCTCTCTCTCCAGATCAAAGGACTGATGAGCCTGTCCCCAGCTCTATATACCGCATCTCCAGCAACTGTTTTCTGTGAAGCACTGGGACTGCAGTCATCCACTTGAACAATACAGAACTCATGCTGAGATGCACAGGCAAATCAACCATCACACGCAAGGTGCTGCTTTAGTGGAGTCACGTGCAGTTTACCGCTCTTAACACAAGCCAAGCTAGCTTATGTCAATTTGAGATTAAGAATTCTTTTCAGCCAGGTGGTGGTGGCGCATACCTTTAATCCCAGCACAGGCAGAGGTATGTGAGTCTCTGAGTTCAAGGACGGCCTGGACTACAGGATAGTCAGGGCTACCCACAGAGAAAATCCTGTTTTTTATTGTTGTTGTTGATTTAAAATAAATTCTTTTCATTGACAATTTCCATGTTCAAGCTACTGAATTTGAAGCTAATATAAAGTAGCACTATGCAAAACATCCTAAAGAGTTCACCCATAAAATAATATGCCCTTAAGAATTGAAGTGTATCTACCTCATTAGTGTTCCAGCGGTGCCTCTCTTTGGGTAAACTTGAACATTTCGGCAGACATTCAAGCAGCTTTTTCGGTAAAAAGATTTTTACATGACTACTATTGCTGTTCCCATGATCATCTATAAAGAAGAAAACAGTAAGTTCAGAGAAAGAGAAAGTCTCCTTTAAGCACACTGACAATGTCAAAAGCAGCAGCTCTGCTTAGCGGCTGAGTTCAAGAACATAGTTCCTCACCTATACACTCTGGGATGGAGGCAGCAGGAATCTGCCTGTGGGGCTCTAAAACAGACTGAGCATCATAAGCAAGCAAAACAAAAAGCAAGCAAGCAGGAAGTGCCCCAGAGCCGCCCAAAATCAGATTGTTACTTTAAAGGCTCTTTCAGTGCTTTCAAGAAACACCGAAATTATAAAATGATTTAACCTCATGAAACCCAGAAACTGTTTATCAACCAAGTTAAACGTGTCATAGTTTTCAAGTTTGAAGAATTATAATTGCATGTGACTTTTATTCATAAACTAAACATGACTTTGTCTTCTATAATACAAAAGAGATTTTCCTTTCTAAAGGAAACAACAGATTCTTATAAGGATTTAAGACTGTGGTTAACTAACAGGTAATACAGAAGCTGGCCTTTCTAGGCTGCACCTTAACAATTCATCACTTTAATTAAGCTGATTTTCATGTACATGTCTGCAGAATTAATGCAGTCCATCAGATGTAACTGTCTAAATGAGTCACAGAACTCATTACTTCTAGCCCAGACAGCAAATCTGACTACCTGATGCTTCGTAGATCATTTCTTTAGATAGCATTTATTTCCATCATTTATTTACATATCATTTACTTTTCCACTCCTGTAAAGAAATCCCTCCCTTTCCCTGACTCCAAATTCCTTGCCATATGTGGCAAATTCCAGTCAGAGTTTCAAATTACCCACTTCAATTTTTTACGCTGAATGAAATCCCCAGACGACATGAGGGGCCATATACCTGAGTCCTGGGACAGCGTGTTACAAGGTTAGATTCAAGCTGCTCCACCACGGGCTCACCAATTTTCACAAGCACCCACCCAGAGTTACAGCCCACACCTGTCAGGGTTCTGCGCCCTTCTGCCTGTGTGACCTTGGGTAAGTTACTCAGTGTTTCCAGTTTTTCCACATCATGAATCAGAGAATTCGGGATCGTTTAATTCTCCCTCAAGTACAAATTTCTATAAAATTTAAGGTCCTTCAGCAACAGCATGCCTTACAAATCAGCAGCTTTACAGAGGTCCACAGGTACTGCTTAAATATGAAGTGAAATACAGCAATTATCTATCCAGTTATTTCTGTACTTCTAGTTAATACTGTCTTTTGAGGGATAAATAAAACAACAACAAAACTTTCCTAAGGTTACAAAATTCCCACCTGAACACTTCTCATCTGATTAACACATTTCTTCTTCTCTTGGAGAAGGACAGAAGTAAATATCAGGCACAAAAATAGTCTGAGAAAATCTACCACATCATGCAGAATGCTTTACAGGAATTAACTTGAGAGTCTTAGCCTACTAACTCTTTTTTGGTCCATGAACTACACAGCCAACTGAATTATAAACACAACTGTGCGAGTCTCCAGCAGTGAGAAACTGCTGACACTGCTCTTAGGAGATCCAAAATTACAAATTAATACCAAATTAAGATTAAACTTAAAAATATTGCTTAAAATCAAAAGGAAATCAACTAAGAAAAAGTTAATAGGACGTTCTGATTCATTGCTTACTATAAAGTCTTTATAATTACATATGCTCAGGGAAGCACATAGGTCAAAAAATTTAAAGTACAGAAGACAGAAACACATGAAGTTTTACCTTCCTGCTTTCTATCCAATGTGGTTTTATTTTCTCTTTAAAAGAAAAAGTGACATACACAATTTTGAAAGTAGAGGTGAAATGTGAACATCTATATTCTATTCAATATATAATGGGATATCTTTTACGAGAATAGCACTAGGCTAGTACTCAGTCGATGCAGAGATACCTTGTACATGAACAGCCATCTTCCTGAGAAAGCAATCTAAAGCAGAACAGAACATTAAACCCTAACTTCTGTTTCCATTTGTTGGTCATAACCCATGCTAACCTCCTGTCCCTTTAGCCTCTTTAAGAAACCTGGCTGCCAGCAGTAAAGTGAGAGTGAGAGGAAGAGAGAAACAGAGACGGAATGGAGTGTGTGTGATGTGTGTGAGAGAGTGGTGAGTGTGTGTGAGAGAGAGAAGGGTGAGTGTGTGTGTGAGAGAGAGAGAGAGTGGTGAGTGTGTGTGTGAGAGAGAGAGTGGTGAGTGTGTGTGAGAGAGAGAAGGGTGAGTGTGTGTGAGAGAGAGAGAGAGTGGTGAGTGTGTGTGTGAGAGAGAGTGGTGAGTGTGTGTGAGAGAGAGAAGGGTGAGTGTATGAGTGTGTGTGTGTGTCTGTGTGTGTGAGTGAGAGACAGACAGACAAACAGAATGGAGTGTGTATAATGTGTGAGAGAGAATGGTGTGTGTGAAATGTGTGCATGAGTACAAGACAATGTTGAATGTGTGTGAGGGAATGTTGTGTATGTGAGAGAGAGAACATCAAGTCTGTGTGAGACAGAATGTTATGTGTGTGAAAGAGAATACTGAGTGTATGAGTGTGTGCGTGTGTGTGTGTGTGTGTGTGTGTGTGAGAGAGAGAGAGAGAGAGAGAGAGAGAGAGAGAGAGAGAGAGAGAGAGAGAATATGTTTGTGTCCTTGTTCTCAATAATACAACTGCTTGAGGAAAAGCTTCAGGCTTTCAATTTCACTCTGACAGAAGAGACAATGGTGTGTGGACCCAAAGGCAAATGTTTTTAAAGACGAAAGCATAATGCTATGTGGGCACTATCTCAATCAAGGCTCCACCAGAGCTCGCTACAGAAGAGAGCTATGAAGCAGCCCTGCACAGTAACCCTATGTTCACAAGGTGAAAGGAAGAAAGGATTGCATGCCCGGCCAGCAAGTCCTCTTGCTCTGCTTTTCAAATGCATCATTTTCAGAATTTTAGGTTTATGCTGAACGGTAAGTCAGGTGCCCTTAAGAATCGTAATGATGGGTAAATGCCCTTCTCCCAACTTATGAAGAAGCAAGTTCAATGCTGGACAGAGTCAGAACTCAGAAAGTTTAATGCTAAACTCATACTCCATTCTTTAGGGCCAAGTTTAGCACAGTAACAGATTATTCACCTAAAATGCCCGGGTTCAGTTTCCAGCACCAGGGGAAAATAATCCAACTTCAGTATTAATGGTAAAGTATGGTAACTGAAAACTTTGTTCTTATGTTGGAAAAGAACTGTTCACAAAGTGATACTGCATAAAAATGTGTTTTTAATTAAAAGCTACTGTTTAATTTTTTAGAATAGCTGTAAAATGATTAAAGAACCGAACATATGTGCCAGTTTTAAAATGCCAGTAATAGTATCTTAACACTAAAACTAAGGTATAAACTGGTTTCAACTGCACCTCCATATTCAACCCAAACAGTTAAACTCTGACACTGCAAAGTGGGAATGTCAACTAAATGACAGGCAAGCATTTCATTATCGTTATCTAGCAAAATACATGATACATGACTTCACAATATAATTTCCTAACCTACCTCACAATAAAAACTGGTGGGGCTCTTGAAATTGACAGATGATGTGCTTGGCTGACAGCTATAATTCTAGAGAATGAGCCATCCTTCCTAGTCAACCTTCAAATATTTTCAAAATGATAATTTCAGAGTCATAGTGTAATTTAGTTAGATCTTTCTAAAATGTATAAAAATGTTCACTCAGCTAACTAGAGTCTAACTTTCAGTTTTGTTTCTAAAATTGAGATTCACATTGCCAAATCTTTGACTCAAACACAAAGAAATGCATTTGGCATGTTTCTGGGGTGCTCGAATTTCTGCAAGCTAAGTCCTAAGTATATTAACTAAACTAGTCTGATAAGGATACCTCCACTGTCTTTCCCTTTGCAATAAAAATATAACAGTTTGGGCCTATGAACAAGGAGAACACCCTGACTTAGGTGAGGGATGGTGACTCGTCCATCTCTGGACCTCTAGAAAGACCACCACACCGGCTCCGCTGCAGCAGCAAGTCCATCGGCTAACTCTCCCGGGGCATGTGATCAACAGCGTGAAGAGGAAAAACTAAACAGCAGTTCCAGTTCCACACTTTTCTGCTTGGCTCTAATTATGATGTGCTTAGATTTAATTAGTGGGATCAGAACTAGCTCAGGGAAAGGAGCACACACTGGTGTGTTCCAGGCAGCACAGCACTCATAGCAAAGCACTGCCGTGACCAACCTAAGACCTTCCGATTCCTGTCCCAAACACTGTCAGAACAGATGCTGTTCTCTTCCAGTCTAAGAAGGAAATGAAACCCAACGTAATTCTTCAAATGGAGTTTTAGTGATTAAAGCAGTTAATAATTTTAAGTAGCAAAGCCTGAATAGTTTTGTTATTTAACAACCTCTCTTTCCTCTCTTTGTGGAGTTGTATAAATACCACTCTCACCCTTCCTAGTCTTAGGTGGCCCAGAATTACTGTTTTCTTCTCCATTGTGTTATTGCATCATAACCCAGGTTCTATGAACTCCTATTCACTCTACAGTTACATTTCAATATAAAATATGGGACAGGAACAGAAAAAGAAGAGGCACCAAAGACTTGGGCTGCATTCACCTAGGCTTTGGGCACACTCCTGTACTTTATTTCACTCAACTCCAACTTCAGCAACAGGTGCTTAGGTTTCTATTACTGATTGGAGGAGACATTCATGGAGGTCTATTGTAACACACCAGGTACCCAAGAAGGACTATTTACTGGGTTCTCTTGTTTAATCCTCATGAGAAAATGTGACGCTTTAATTACCACCACCTCCACCCCAGCTCTGCAAATAAGGAACTTGAGGGTTCAGACTAATTTAGCCAAGATCCACTGTTACAAGTAGAACTGGGATTCAAAAATAATCTTTGGTTCCCACAGAACACCAGCTAGTCCTACTCTGTATCATCCAGATGTACTACTGGACTCCACAGTTAAGGAAGTGCTGTATTAATACAACATTTGCAGGGGCTGTGACCTTTCTGTATGGCTGGATCCGTCGCTTTAAATCCTCACAGAAGGCTCATGAGGAGAGCATTATTTGTGTTGCCTAAAAGGATTAAGTAACTCATCTAAGATCACACAGCAGCAAAAGGCAGAAGCCCAGCTTCCTAAGTTCTGGTACAGGGCTGTTTTCACCACACTAGGGAAGGAGTTATTCTGGCTGCCAAGCCCACCCATTCCTGAAAGTCAAAAGCTTTTCAAATCCTACCTTCTATAGGTGGCACGGTGTTGAGAACACAGTAGGTGCTAGTTCCGCAGAATACACTTTGGGAAACGCTCTAAGGAAACAGAAAATAAAATGTAAAACTAATCTTTGAAAGAGACATATACTGGCTCTTCTGTGATATTCCTGCTGAAGATGCAAAACCTGAATCTAACCATGAGGAAACATCAGATAAATCCAAACATGGGCATTCCACAAAACGACTGGCCTGGGATCTTTCATGTCAAGGCTTTGCAGTTGAGAAAGACTAAGAGCCACTGACAGCCATCTGTGACCAAGGAGAATGAAGTGGCTACTGAACATGCACCAGAGTTCTGACTGAATGATCTTTAACAATAGTCAAAAGTGAAACAGGATTTGGGGATTGGATGTTAGAAATGCCTCAATGATAATTTCCAGGCTGTGACTACTGTAGTCAGGGAAGACAACACAATACAGCATTTAAAAGTGACGAAGACGGCATCTGATCTACAAAGAGCTGAGGTAACAGTGCTTTGCACTGTAGGCTTGGGAGCATTTCCAAATATAAGACACACGTGGAAGCATGAGAACATGCAATACCATGTGGTTTTTATTAGAGCACAAATGTGCTGTGCACAGAATAAACATCCACCTGTGTGGTTTTTAATAGAGTACACATGTGTTGTGCACAGAAAAAACATATAAGAAGCAATATCCATGGCATCCTCATCTGCAGTCAGTATCAACATTAACCATGTTCCAGCAACACAGCCAACATCTCATTCATACAAAAGATTCAACTGAAAACGCCCCATTTATACAAGAGACTCAACTGAAAACACCCCATTCATACAAGAGACTCAGCTGAGTGCCAAACAGCATTATGTAGAAGAACAAGAGGAGGAAGTCAGAAGATATGGACTCTGCTCTCAAGTCACTTCATTCAAGGAAACCAAGTTTTCATATAAAAACCTATACTCTTTTAAAAGAGAAAAATATTTGGATCTCTCCAGTCAATTATTTTTAGTCCTAAGAATGACTTCTTGTTTAGCTGTAATACTGATACTTTAGACTACTGATTATTTATTATAAACCACTTATTTTTACACTTGGAAAAAAAACAAAGACCGTTTCAAGGTCAACAGTTGAAGTGCAAAGACTCCAGTTCTGTCACTTACTAGCTGTCCTTGGGAAGCAACTGAGCCTCCGCGTCACCACAGATAGGCAAGATGGCACTCTATGATGCCTTCCCCTCTGGGGTTTCCTCCAAAGAGAATCCAACCACCACACTACCGTCAGCAAACACCACTGTTACTATAGTAACAAGGACAATCTTTAATAATTTCAACATTTTCTAAGAGCAAAAAAGCTGCCGGACTAAACTTCCATGAATTTTTCCTTTTCCTCTCCCTTCCTGCTGGGTGACCCGGATCCTCAGACATAAATACAACAGAGCTTTCCCATAACACAACTCCTACACCCAGAGTAGCTATTGACTCCTTAATTCTTCTCCAGTGTCTGGAGACCTCCCCATCCACTCTAACATCTACCAGCTTCCAAGGAAGCCTACTAGCCACACTAAAGGCTCATTTTCTGCCTATTACCAAAAAAAAAAAAAAATTAGCATTAAAGGTAATAGTTACTTAGCATATCTTAACAGTCTCAAAAGTTTTTAAATCACTAATGTTTGACAAGACACACTAACATAAATGGCCTTACAAACAATGGGGTTTTCACACCTATCTTCCTAATCTGATAGTTAAGTTAGTGGTAAAACATCCCAAATGGCAACACAGAACTCAAGACACTTTGGACAGAACTCAACTAAATCTCCTCCACAGCACTGGCTTTATTAAGGCTCCCAGTTGATTTAAGCTTAAAAACTTTATAAATAACCTCAAACCACCCCCAGGTTCTCAAAGCAGATAAACCATGGCACAAGACAATGGGAACAACAGCCACCTTGCCTAGACTCTCGTGTGCCAGGCCCTGCTCAAGAGACTTTCACAGGATCACTTGTGTGCCAGTCATCTCCAGATGCCTCTCTGCAACAGTGCAGTGGCTTGGCCAAAGGAAAGAGTGCTGGTCCCAAGTTCTGCCAAGCTGGAGCCATCCTTCTTGGTTCTCCTACTCAGTGCAGACACGTCAGGACAGATAAACCCCAAAAGGACAGTACTACGGCATAGAAAAGCAGACATATGAGTCCAAGTACTCCCACAGCAGTGTGTCCTGCTGCTCCACAGAGCTGACAAGCCTTCAGAAAGCCTTTGGCCCCATGATCAGGCAACCCTGGAGATAGATGTAGGGATCAGAAACTGCCTATTCCTCCCACAGCACACACCTCTTTTTACCTCTTTCATTTGGTCTACAAATGGCAAAGAAGCACATGCCACGTGCCAGACAGTCAGCGGAGACCCACAATAAACAAGGCATCCTGTCTCAAGGGACATTCTAGAAGGTAAGGTAAACTGACCCTAAGTGAGGTAGATCATCATGGTACATGCACACTATTGTAAAAAGCCTGAAAGGACTGTTCTCCACAGCTCCTGACTGTGTCACTTTGGGAGTGTAAAGTGAGTGCTTGGTGACAATCATAGAGAAACCTGAATTCCATTTTAACCAAACCAATGGGTCTTGGCTACAGGTGTCAACTTGGAAAATTTTAAAAATCTGATGCCAAGGATGCAATTCTAATTAATGAAGGCAGAATATCAAATCTAACTATCTTTTGTGCAGATTCACAAATGACTCCACAGTGGGAAATAAACAGCTGGGTGACTCTGGGCAACCATTCTAACTTTCTGTTTCTTCAAGTCAAATGGAGGGTGACCTTGAACAAGACTTCTACTTTCCCTTCACACTGGTAATCTCAGGGCCTTGCTCAGCCTGAATTCTGATTCATGGGTCTCTATGGAGCCAGAAATCCTTCTCTAACAAGCCCCATAAGACACCAATGTTGTGATTCAGGCCACACCTTGACCATCAGGAATCAGATAAACAACTTCAGAGATTAGGATTTAGAATTTAGATCTTCCAGCCCTGGTACTCCTCAACTTCCTAATTCTACGAACTAAAAATGTGCTGTAAGGACTTTGAGAATCTTTTAAAACTACGCCAGAATATGCAATCAAGCGGCACAGTATCTGCTAAGAGGAGCAATGCCTGCAGAAGCTACACTGCGTTAGGTGAGGAGGCAGTCCTGAAAAAATGTAGTAAGAACATGAGACACAGTTGTTTTAGGGTTGAAATGACAGCTGTGCAGATACAGAACTACAATGCAGGAATAAGAACAGGGCAGGAACCGCGCCCTCACCGCGTCTTTTCACAGAGCCTAGGTCAGGATGCCATACACTTCTGCCATATGCGCACATAGTCCCTAGATGAATTAATAAAGTAAAACACTATACAGTAAATGACTAAAGGCCTTGAGAGAGAAAGTGACAGGAGGAAAGCTCTTCACAGCTGCTGCAGTAAACATCGAGAATGTCAAAACTAGCTAAGGGGCCACAGAGCTTATTAAATCAAAGGAGAAAGCAGCTATATTAAATGTGGTAAGCCACTGTCCCAATTACAAGCAATACATTAAACATTTTTGTCACCTGCTCTATCAAGACTTGGACTGGGGCTGGAGAGGTGGCTCAGAGGTTAAGAGCACTGACTGTTCTTCCAAAGGTCCTGAGTTCAATTCCCAGCAACCACATGGTGGCTCACAACCATCTGTACGGAGATCTGGTGCCCTGCTCTGGCGTGCGGGCATACATCGAGGCAGAATGTTGTATACATAATAAATAAATAAATAAATAAATCTTTAAAAAAAAAAAAAGACTTGGACTGATTCTTGAAAACTCAGTCACTACATATAAGTGATCAGATTAAAGAGAGTAACAGCTAGCACCTCACCAGTCTCACAGAGCAGTAGGCATAGTATCTCATGAGTAAGGCAAAGTAAGTTATAAACTATATGTTAATAAGCTCAAGCACCATCAATATCTATATTACCACATGCCAAAGTCCCGAACAAGTGTCCCTGTGTCCCTCATCTCCAAGCAGCAGCTCTGGCATCAATTTCCTTCTATTCGATGGCAGGGATTTCCTGGGTCTCTAAGCTCTTCTGCACTGATGATGTGGGAGTGTCATATATCAATCTGTTGATTTCATTGGTTAAGTAATAAACACACTGCTTGGCCTCATAGGTTAAAGCATTGGTGGGAGGAGTAAACAGTATAGAATTCTGGGCAGAAGAGGAAGTGAGGTCAGACTCTGCTCTGCTCCCGGAGAGACCCAACAGTTCTGCTCTCTGGAGCAGAGACACCAGGATGGACGGAGGCTGGACTCTTCCCGGTAAGCGCACCTTGGGGTGCTTACAAACAATCATTAGAAATGGGCTAGTCCAGGTGCGAGAATTAGCCTGTAAGGGCTAGAGTTCATGGGCCAAGCAGTTCTTAAATGAATACAGTTTGTGTGTTGTTATTTCGGGCATGAGCTAGCCAAGCGGCCAGGGTGTTGGGGAGGCAGCCCCGCCGCCGTTCTTATTTCAACACACTGAGACAGATGAGATGGTAGACTCATGCCCAGACACTCTAGGAGTCAGGCCAGAAGAGGCTCACTCTCCTGCTCTCACTCTACTGGTGAGAACGGACCACAAAGTCATTCCTGACTGCAGCAGAGAAAGCCAAAGAAAAGCAACAGGCTTAGGACCCACTAGCAATCTCAGAATAATGCCATCTGTAAACTGCCTTTAATTGCAGAAGACTCGTTCCTTTCAGAAACGTCTTCAAACTAACCTAAAATGCCACCTTTAATCCCTAGGTCATTCTCCATCTAAAGCCAATCCAGCAGTTTTTCTTCCCTGATAAACATTTTCTAACTCCTCAAAATCTGATTGTGTATCAAGGGCAGCGCTGAAGAGATTTCTGTCTAGCCTCTTCATTCCATTATCTGCAGTGCTTCATTCAAAGTCTGCCACATAAAAGAAGTTCGGGTATTTCTGGCATTTACAAATGATCACCATTGCCAAGAGTTCAAGGAAAGGAAAGCACAATGCCCTGGGCTTTCCTCAAGGCCTCCTCCTCGGCTAACGCAGCCCTGCCATACCATACTCTGCAGTTACCAGACACTGCTCTGAGATGCGGGCTCTTGGCTCCTGTCCCACACAGCAGAAGATCAGTACCAGGAAGTCTCAGTCCAGCAATGCTGTGGGTATTTTTTAGAAGAAGTCGTATCTCTTTATTTATTCTAGAAACTGGGCAAAATGAATTGTCACAGACACTAAGAGCCAATATATTAAAAATTTTTGGCTATAATACAAGCCTGCTAAATAAGAAAGTACAAGGTCTGTCAAAAGACACACTTCAGAGGCACTCCATGAAATCAGGTTAATGACATCTGAGACTGAGAACCAACACAAGACACTTTGTCCTTTTCCTGAACTACAAAGGTCATTGGGGGGAGGGGTCCTGTACATACAATAGAACAAAAATACTTTGAGCTCATCTATCTCACCACCTTTCACAAAATCTGAAATACCCTAAGGGCTATGGTCTACAGAACCCTCACAACACCCTGGAAGGGCAGAGAAAAAAAAAAAACCAAGGCAAACACCTGCACGGAAAGGGGCCAGTCTAGATGACAGCTCTTCCCTTCCTTCAGCAAGCAAAATAAACCAATGCGAACCAGCTGCTAAGGGAGCTGGAGAACTGAAGACAGGCTCTCCAACAGAGTTTGGTTCAAAGGCAAGCAAGTGTTTTGGACAGACCACAACAAAGCTGCAATCCTAAGCAGTTTCTCAGAACTAGTTTTTGAATGCATCCAGACTGATTCACCATAACCAAAGATGTGGGTAGGTTATAAACTGGCCTCAGAATTGGGGGGGGGGGGGGATTTATAGATATGATTCATACTATTGTTATAATTTTTGTAAGTTTAACATATTCAACAGTCTGAAAACAATCCAATGTTTAATAAATGTCTTCACTTGTACAAATACTCCAAAGGAACATTCTGAAAACAGTCATGTAAGATCTAAATTGACCCTGTGTTAGTGATACCTGTAAATGCCTCAGAGACGGAGTGAAACATGAACAGAATCATCCAGGCCCTCCACCTAACACCACATCATGTCACAAGTGTCATCTCACATGAATCTTAAATTTAATCCTACTGGTAGCAGCAGACATATGGCCATTCTAGAAAAAGGACAAGAGCAAGTCTGGGCACTTGACTTGATCACTGGCGGGGAGACAAGCTCCCTGTACAACTCCTCACCTTCAAGAACTTGGGAATGCTGCCCCACCAAGCAAGTTCCCAGAGTAGGAGTAGGAAAAGTAAACAGGCTAAAGCAAGGCAATCCTCAGTGCAAATCTTGTCTAAAGATCTTCAGGACTGGGGCTGGAGAGATGGCTCAGTGGTTAAGAGCATTGCCTGCTCTTCCAAAGGTCCTGAGTTAATTCCCAGCAACCACATGGTGGCTCACAACCATCTGTAATGAGATCTGGTGCCCTCTTCTGGCCTGCAGGCATACACGCAGATAGAATATTGTATACATAATAAATAAATAAATAAATAAATAAATAAATAAATAAATAAATAAATAGGTAGATAGATAGATAAATAAATAGATAAATAAATATTAAAAGGATAATTTAAAAAAAAGATCTTCAGGACTTTTCAAGCATTTTCTGGATTATGAACCTTACCATTCATCACCTATCACTACAGCCCTAAAACTAAATCTAAAGGGAAAAAAATGACACTGTTTCCACAAAAGCAATGAGACACAGACCAGGACAATGGCAACATGCCTGCCCTAACCCCAGCAGGAGCATAGAAGCAAGGAGCCTCAATGTGAATACAGCAGAGCTAGGAAGGTCCATGTGCATCACCTCACCTTTTTTACTGAGAAAAGTGGCTTTAGACCCACATTCCTAGCATGGCTACCACTAAACTACTCAGAGTTCTAACAAGCTTAGTTTTCAGACTGCCAAGCCCTGGGAAGATCAGAGGCAACAGATCCAAAGGGAAGAAAGCAGTGCTAAAATCCTACACATACACAGAAGCAAGAGTGGTGGGACAGCAAGGACAAGTTTTGTTGGTTTGTTTTTTAAAACAATAAAAATTGGACACAAGGTTTAGAAAGGTGCAGCAGCTTGGGCTCATCTGCTATAAAAGCAAATGTTCCACTCACAGCCCCAAAATAGCACAATGTTAGACACAGCCCAGTTCCACAACTTACATACAACACAATGAAACCAAGTTAGCAGAGAAAATGCCATTAAATCCCATGCATGCTATGTATTATCAGGGCAAAAGAGCAGTCTTGTCCCTTTGTTTGTGTGACATATAAAATACATCCAAATGGATTGACTCTTCTCATTCTCAACAACATCCTGATACAGATGGAGGAAGACACCTGCACTGGCCAGTGACCTCAGGTATACAAGTCTACTTTAGCAAGGGAGAGGATCAGGGTCAGTTACAAGACAGCAATGCTAATGACATGAAATGGGATATATGTATGTCCCTAGTGCAGTGATACAGGTACCTGAAAAGCATGATACATGGTCACATCTTAATCTTCATCTGCAAAATCTCTTTCAAACTTCCCATCACTCCAAGTTCTCATTCTACCACCTGCATCCAAAGGACCTCCACTTGAAGCACTAATGTCTCCTAGTCACACTATCCCTCCCTCCTATTGTAGGGCATAAACTTCAAGACGGACCTACTACAATTCCCACTCTGATGTTGACATCTTCATACAGTCTTAAGCCTTGAGTGTGGGTGTACTTGCTTTACACCAGTACGGCTTTCATTTCCTGGGTGAAACAGATTGTGACTTCTATCATCTTGCTACCCAGCTCTTCTTCATTGGCTGGTAGAGGAAAATGCCAAGTGGGAGAGGCTCATTAACAGGAATGAGGGTAGCCTCCCACTAAGTGAATCCTTAGATGACCCTGGGAGCTTGGAAGCTGATCCTTCCCCATGAGAGCCCAGCCCTGACTAACACCGAAATGGCTGATAGGTTCATGAGGCCCTAGGCACCACTTAGCCACACCCTTCTGAACTTCAGACCCACAAAGAACCTTAGGGTAATAGCTGTCATGTTCTAAGCGGCAGTTTGTGGTCATGTTTTACAGCACCAGTAGATTAACTCTACGGCCACAGCCCAACAGGTACGGCTGCCCCGTTTTTGTTTATCTCCTTAAACAATCATTTCACTATCATTTCCTTGGATAATCTGCATTCACCACCAAAATTCATTTTTTTAAATGAGTGTTTGGCCCTCAGTTGAATCTGTGCACCACTTATGTGCCTGATGCATTCAGAGCCTAAAAAAGGTGTCAGATTCCTGGAACTGGCATTTCAGAAGGCTGTGGCCTGTCTACCGTATAGGTATTGAGAAACACCTGGGTCCTCTACAAGCGCAGCCAGTGCTCTTAACCACTGAACCACCTCTCCAGCCCTGCCACTAAAATTCTCCAAAGAATCACTCTCCTGTCTCTACTCCTCTCTTCTCTTCTGCTGACAGCAGCATGACAACCATGACCCATTCCCAAGCCTCATACACAGTGACCGCGCTTTCTGGGCAGCTGTCTCTCTGGCCATTCATTCCTAGTCTCTGTTTATTCTCTTCCCCTTTCTACCCTCAAATGCCTTCTCTTTCCCCATGGCAACCTCAAGCACTACACAGAGTTTTCCTAATTCTTTTGCAATCATTCACTCTATCCAATCAAATTGCAGCTACTGCTCTGCATGGAGGGACTCAACACTGAATCAGTCCAGCAAGGCTATGGCTTCTATGGAGTTTATGATTCCACAGAAACCTCCAAATGAACTCACCATTTTCCACGTTGCCCTGTGCCAAGACTGTCTGCCATGAATTTTAATGGCAAAGTCCCCTTGCTGTCTGACAATGCCATGAAGAAACAAAATATGCTGGATTAAACCTTGGGCCCACATTTCCAGTGTGGCTATGTGTGCACATACTTTTGCATCATCTTTCTCTTGCACTCACGTCTCACTTTGGCCTCTCCAAGCTGCTAGTAGATGTGGTTCAAAATTTAGGAGGCATCTTCTATCAAGGCCTACATTCATTCGCTTATACAGCATGTGTATGTGTGTGTGTATGTGCGCATACTAAAGCCCACTAGCTCTTTCTTCAATCAAACACTATCAAGAGTTCTTGTCAGACATGTTTTTCTCTAGACACTGATCATCCCTGCTTTGTTTATCAGCTTATTTCTCAACAAATGACGTGAAATCCAGATACTCACACCCATCCTCCAGAAATATGTATGTAACTGAGGAAAAAGAAGAGTGAGCAAAGCAACTCCAAGGCTGTGAACAGAAAAGAAGAGTGTTGTGGCATGCTGATAGCCAGTGTGGACAGAGGAGAAGCCAAGAAGGCGTATATGAGTCTCATCTAAACAGAAACCCAGAGTCAGACAGGTAGAGCCATCAATCAAGCACATGTGAGCTGGGGGCTCACATGCATTCTGGGGAAGGGGCACCCTTCTAGATCAAGAGTAGATGTGTCCTTGTCTATAGCCATGAGAAAGTACAGATCCCACACACAATCATAATCTGAAAACTTCAACATGGTGTGTATGTAGCTGAGCTGTGTGTAAAGTGGAGCCAAAGAGCCCTCATTAGTTCCTTAAAGGAGAACCAACTTTATCCAATCGATTCTCCTCTTCTACTGAAAACAAAAATAAACTTTAAAAGTTACAGGGTCAGAATATAACCCAAAAATCTCTACATATCTAAAATACCAGCCCACCTGGTCACCCGGAACTCTTTCTATAATTCTTTCCACAGTTATGCTACACAAGCCCTCTAAAGTTTTCTCCAAAAGCCTTCACCCTCAGGTTAGCCTTCATTCTATATTACATCTGCCTTGAGAGCACTGAATCCCACCTGTAGTTCACATGACAACCTGACTAATATCAAGCTCCCCCCATTCCTCCCACCACCCCCATTTGCTCTGTGAGGGCAGGAATGGAAGCTGTCTGTCCTTTCTGAGCTTTGCACAGACACTGTTATTATCTGCTGAGTAAATGACTTCACTCAAAAGAACAGTAACACATGCCCCACAGTAAATACAAGAATATCCTCTGCCTCCAACAACATTCCACCTCCAATAATTAGATATAAACACACACACACACACACAATATGTTCTTTATTAACCAGAACGCCAATTTTTTTCCTATAGAGGCAAACTACCAACAAACTTTCAGATCAAAGGAACACACAGGCTGTAGCACAGCTGCTTGCTGTCGAATACTCTGCAAAAACAGCTCATTGCCTTGATAAATTCAGGTAGCAGTATGCTTATAAGGTGAGATGCTCCACTTCCTGAGCTAAGCAGGAGTTACAAAGCATACAGACAGATCCATCAGCAGGATTTTAACTCCCCAAATAGATACAGACTTAACATAATCTCAATTGCATTTTCTTTAGAAACTGGAAAGTTGATTCTAATATTCAAATAAACACAGGAATGTGTTATAGCCAAAGCAATCCTAAAAAAGAACACAGCTGGAGGCTTGCAAACCCAGCACTCAGGATGCTGAAGCAGTAGGATTGCAGAGGCCAACCTGAAGTACATCGAAACGTCCCTCAAAACAAAACAAATGCCGTCTCATAAAGCTCTAGTTACAGGACAAACATGTGTAGGGAGAGCAAATGAGGGCTGATGCGCCAGAAAAAAACCTTCACATTGACAGTCAAACCACTTTCAACAAGGGTAAGACACTTCAATGAGGAAAGAACAGTGTTTTTCAGCAAACAGTACTACACAACTGGCAAATGGACATCCACAAAGAACTAGAAGCCTACCTCACACCACAAACAAAAACTAACATGAAAATGAACCAGAGATCTAAACATGAGAGCTAATGCTACAAATTTAAGAAAGAATGGATGTAGGGTTTCATGACCCTGAATGAGGCCATGGTTTCCTAACCGTGACACCAACTGATAGATAGCACCTTATCAACTTGCAAAGTTCTATACTTCAACAGACAATCAAGAAGATAAAGAAGACAGCCCAATAAGTAGAGGAAAAGATCTGGTTAAGAACTGTTACTAAAAATATAGAAAAAACACTCGGGAGGCAGAGGCAGGCGAATCTCTGTGAGTTCGAGGCCAGCCTGGTCTACAAGAGCTAGTTCCAGGACAGGAACCAAAAAGCTACGGAGAAACCCTGTCTCGAAAAATAAATAAAAAAAAAAAAAAATACTTACAATTCACCAGGAAAAAAACTGACTCTACAAAAAAAAAAAATAAATCAGGCAGACACACATACAACCAATACCTATGAACAGACACCATCATCAGTAATCAGGGAAATACAAATTAAAACTACAATGACTGTCAACTCCCATCTGTAAGAACAGCAAAAGTAACAAAGATGGGCAATCAGTAGCCAAGTGTTAGCAAGAGGAGAAACCAGAATCTTCATCTCTGCTGGTGGGAGCACCAGGAGAGCAGCCACAGTGCAGAGAATCCAGGTTAAAAGCAGAGTAAACTGTAAAACAGCACTTCCCCTTTAGGCATGCTACTCAAGAGAAGAGAAAACATGCCTACACCAAACTTTTCCCAGGTTCCCAGCTGCAATTCCTAACAAGAAAGATACATGCTCACTTACTGATGAACAGACACTCAGGATGTGGCAGACAATTACTTATAGGGTTTGTGACACTCAGAAACATAAACTTCAGAGTATCATCCCAACAGAAACTTGACAGCCACACAACACAAAACAGAGTCCAGAACAAACACACCAAGACAGGAGGCAGATTAGTAACTGCCCAAGTCATAAAACACAGAATGTCTCAAAAAATATACAAAATATTATTTGTATTTACTGTACAAAATTCTGGATTCCCTTGTGACATTTTCATACATATACGCAGTGTGCTTTGATTTTAGCAGGTTTTTCTTTCTGGAGTGATGAGAATGCTGTGGATTTATGCATTGGAGACATTAGCATGATTGTTAATATACCAAAGAACAAAAATGGCCATCGAGTCTATGTGATGATATATGAAGTCTACCTTAACAAGATTTTTTTTTTAAAGAAATCAAGCCAGGTGTAGCAACACTTTTAATTTCAGCATTTAGGAAGTAGAGGTAGGAAGATCAGAAGTTCGAAGCCAGCCTTATTTATATACAGAGTTCTAGGACAGCCTCAGCTCCCTGAGACTGTATCTCAAAAAAGGAAAAAGAAACACACACACAAACACACACACAGAATCAATTCCTTTTAACTACTGAGAGACTCCTTACACTTCCACCTTTTAAGCAGGGCACAATACTGAGCAATGCTTCCCTGCATACAATCTACTCAAGGTCAACACTATGAAACATCAATTGCTAAACCCCTCTAGATGTAGAAAGTTCACAGGCTCTCCACCCCTTACAGTCTTCCAAAGTGTTCTTTCAAAGTATTCAATTTGCTTTCGGTAATGTTATGAGAAATCAGGAGAAGCAAGAGATAAGGGACAGTAAAGAGATGTGAAGGAAAGACCCAATGAGGTGCACACAAGTGGCCACAGGCACTAAGACATCTGAGCTCTTCTCATACCCATTCTCGGGCACTATTTTTAATTAGGTTTATACATGTATGTGTGCAGAGGTTAGCGGCATCAGATTTCTAGAGCTGGAGTCACGGGCAGTTGTAAGCCATGTAACATGGATGCTGGGAACCAAACCCTAGCCCAAGCACTCCAGCATGTCTTCCACGTTTACCTAAGGATGCAGAACACCAACCACTAAGCTGATTGCCCACAACCAGGGGAAAGAAAATGAAGCCTACCCAAAGATCCGAACCATGAGACCTCAGCTGACAGTGACACGCACCCCCAAAACACCTTGCCTTAACACCCAAGGGCAAAGAATACACAAATCACTATATGCTGGTTGTCCCATTTTGAACACTCAAAGCACAAGCTTTGAATAGTCACAACACCCACCCACTAGTGATTTATTTCTCATACACCAAGGATGGCTGGCCAAGCCCCTCAGTCTCCAATCTGTAGCTACAATGCACATTTCTCCTTACATTTATTTGTTTGTGATGTGTGCCTTTGTGCGAAGATCAGAAGATGACTTGCAGGAAGTCAGTTCTTTCCTTTTACCATGTGGTTCAAGGGATCATATTCAGGTGGTCAGGCTTAGTGGCACACACCTTTATCCACTAAGCTGTCTTGCCAGTCTACAGTATCTTTTACACTGCTTGGTGGAGTCAATTTAAGGTGCCATGACCCCTGCAAGCACCATAACCCCTTCTCACAATCTCTTCTCTGCTTAATCCCTCTATGTAACTAGCAGGTCACTCATCCTAGCCCACCTCCACCAGAACAAACACCTAACCTATGGACACAAAGCAGGCTTCAGTCTAATTCTGTCTTGAGCATTTCTGTACCTACTGAGCCATCAAAGGGGAAGTGAGATGACAGTGAGTACCAGAGTCAAGACATGCATGAGGGCCTTGACATGAAAACCGGGATCCCAGCTCAGCCCCAAGTGTCTCTAGAGAAAACCTCCAGTGCAGACACCCCAGGGACAGTCCCAGACTATCTTGCTGCTTCACTAACTGTCCCAGAAACTCAGTCTCTGCTCCAGACTAGATCTGCCCCCACTTAGCCTGTCCTAAGTGGCTGGGTTTCTTACAACCCAAACTGTGCTAACTGGTTTTGAGGTAAGATTTCACTATGTATGGCTGGTCTGGAACTCACTATAAAGACCTGGCTGGCTAACCTAGAATGCATTACAGGGTTAAAAATGAGACATCACCATGGCTTTCTCTTCTTTTAAAAGGTGGTAAAATATACCCAACACACAATTTACAGTTGCAGGCATTTTTGAACACATGATTTGGTGGCAGTAAGTAAGTCCACGCACACTGTCCATCATTTATTACTGCTTACTTTTAAAACACTCAGAAAGACCACAGGTTTTTATTATTTTACTGAACCAACAGTTCTACCTCTTCACCAAATGGCAAGAGTAAGGAACCTCTGCAGGGGAGAACTGGCAGGATGTGCAGAAGGTAACAAAGAGCAGTCCCTACAACTGGAGCACCAAAGCAGGTAATGGCATGGCATAACCAGAGGGCAGAGGAACTACAAATACCAAGAGGACAGACAAAGCTGACAGGGTGTGCTCACAAGCTAAGAGGTCATCCTGTCACCACACTTGCATCAGAGGACACTTGCACAAGCACCAATGGTTCACTAGAATAATGTGACTGGTACAGAAAACAGATATCTCTTCCCACTGAAATGCCTGCAGTAAATTCTGGGCTCTAAATTCGGTCAAGTAATCTATGATCAATTTCTGGAGGCCCCCTAGAAAGAAAGACAAGTACTTCAAAAGCTCTGAGTACCCACTCACCACCTTTCCACTTGTTAGAGCTTTCTTTTTTAGCACAACAGCTTCCATCAATAAAATTAAATGAGGAAGAAACCTCCAACAAAGCTTTGTCAAAGCCAACAAACTCAGCCAGCATATTTCATAACAGTAGAGATGGAAGGACAAGGCAAGGAATATTTACAAGAACACCAGGAACTTGAACTTGCCCCCCTGTATCTTTCAGTATAAAAGAAACTCAAAAAGTGAATTATGTTCAAGGCCTCCCGAAACTGCCGACCTGGAGAATCCAGCCGGGGATTGTGTCCAAGTAAAAACGCTATACTATCGATTGCTGTAGACCACGGCAACTCCCCAACCCACGAGTTTAACAGGAAGAGTCTGTGTTTACTGAATTACTGGCAATCAATACATTTTAATAACACTTAATCAACTCCAAAAAACATAGTTAAATTAATATAAATACATAAATACTATCTTGAACATACATATCTGAAGTCAGCAAATACTTTTTCAACTGAAGTTTATATATATATATGTGTGTATATATATATATATATATATATACCAAAACTATAAACCCTTATCCATACCTAAAGACAGAGGATACCTAAGAAGACTGAGTGTTTCAGTGTTGACATCTTCATTAAAATCTTACAATATTTTACTTTCTTGAATGTAAATAAGATGGGGGGGAGCTCTATGAACAGCAAGCAGAAAGGAGGTACAGCAAAGGCTATACTTCAAATTCCCCTTACATGGTTTGAGCCTACAAATTTATTCTAGATCTGGTATTGGCATTTCAAAAGGACAGGTTCCACAGAGCAGTCTAGTATCAGCAAGGCAGCTGCAAAGTGAAATATATATATATATCCACCTTCACTTTCTTATCATCAGAATGGGATCAGAATGGCACAGAATGGGTAGAACTTTCAGAGGTCACTTCTAGGACATCCCTTTATATCAACATCACAATCATTATTACCTAACTCATGTCACAGAGCTGAAGTCTGGGAAAGACACAATGAGAAGAGCCAGAGTCAAAAATAACAAATGGATGGGAACTGTCTGATAAAGACAGGAGGTAGGAGGCCAAAGAGAGAGGCTTCTACCTCCTGGCTGCAAAAGTAACAGCAAAATCAGCAGAAACACCTGCTGGTGGGGCTCCTTAGTTCACAATCAGTCCTGCTACTTTCAGGAAGGAAGAACAGCACTACCCAGGAACCAAAGGGACTTTGATACAAACCTCTGGGGTTGATTCAGGGTAGGCCAAGGATAACAATGCCAATGCCATGAGCCTATCCAGTAAGTGCGGTCTAATCATTGCAGTCCCCAACTTTTCAGAAATCCTACAGAGCTACACGGTTCTGAAAATTATGAAATTTTACCATTAAATAATTCTTTCTTGGGGCCAGTAATATGGCTCAGTCAGTCAGTAAAGCACTTTCCACCAATCCTGATGGACCAGAATTTGAGCTCAGCAAGTGTAGCAGGGTTTCTTTAAACATCTAGCCCCCAAATCATGACTTGGAGACTTACTCTTAATTATGAATGTTTGACCTTAACTTAGGCTTGTTTTTAGCTAGGTTTTATTCCTTTAACTTAAATTAACCCATTTCAGTTCATCTATGTGTTGCCCTGAGGTGCGTTTACCTCATCTACATACTGTCTATCCTGCTTTTTCCTGATTCCAGCTGGCTGGCTGCCTGCCTCCCCCTCCCCCCTTTCTTTCTTCCCACCAGCCTTGCCTAACCCTCCAGTCTAGCTATTGGCAGTTCAGCTTTTTATTAACCACTCAGGTGCCTCAGGCAGGCAAGGTGAAACAGCAACACATCGTTACATAATTAAACAAATGCAGCATAAACAAAAGCAGCACACCTTTACATAGTTAAAAAGATGTAATACACCGTGACATAGTTAAACAATTATTCTAAAACACAAGCAAAGGTAACACATTTTTACTTTATTCAACTAATATTCTAGGCTAGGTGGTGGTGGCACACATCTTTAATCCCAGAGGAAGGCAGAGGAAGGCTGTTTTCTGTGAGTTCAAGGCCAGCCACAACAAGCAAGTTGTCCCCTCACCTACCCATGTCTCCCCCTACCATATAAATAAATGTTTAAGGGGGGAGGGGAGGGAGCCTGGGCTAGAGGCTAGAGAGTTGGCTAGGCTAGGTACTTGAGAGCAAATACTGCTCTTAATGGACTCTAGATTAGTTCCCAGCACCATGACAGTGTCTCACAACCACCTGTAACTCCAACTTCAGGAGGTTCCAGCGTCCTCTTTGGGCCTCCAAAGGCTTAGCACTCACTCTCATGCATGTAAGCCTGTGTGCGCACTCATGTGCACGCATGCACACACACATAACTAAAAATATAGTCTTTAAAAAACAATCCCTAGGGCTGGAGAAATGGCTCAGTGGTTAAGAACACAGACTGTTCTTCCAGAGGACCCAGGTTTGATTCCCACATCATCATGGTATTCACAACTCTCTATATAACTACAGTTCCGGGGATCCAATGCACTCTTCTGGTTTCCAAGGTCACCCAGGCACAGAAGTTGGTACTTACACAAACACACATGCAGGGAAAACCAAAACACATAAAATTTAAAATTTTAAAAACAAAATTTAAATAAAAAATAATTCAGGCTGGAGAGTCGGCTCAGTGGTTAATCACACAGGATGCTCTTCCAAAGGACCTGGGTTAAATTGCCAGCACCCACATGGCAGATTAAAACTGTCAATAACTCCAGTTCCAGGGAATCTAATACTCTCTTACCAATGCATTAATTAAATGCAATATGTAAATAAAATTAAATAAATTAAAAAAAATGACATCTTATTATAAAGAAATACATAAATGAAGGAAGGAAGGAAGGAAGGAAGGAAGGAAGGAAGGAAGGAAGGAAAGAAATTCCTATCTTCAACATTACAAATAAGACTAGGAGTGTAGTTGAGTGGTAGAGTATTTGTTAGTATACACAGAACCCTGTATCTCACTCCCAGCATTTCAAGGGGGAAAGTTATATTCATACAATTATTTTTTACACAAATTATATATATATACATACACAATCATATGCACATAAGAATGATATACTATCTCGTAACTGTATATTATATTTAAATAATGTCAAAACCTTTCAACTCTTAGGAAAAATAAAAAAATGTGATATGTGCTTTCAAATGCATCTCCAGAAGTGAAATGATTTCTTCCTCCTTAATACATATACAAAAAAATATAAGTTAAAAAAAAACCCTGGCTCACAGATAAGTCTGTTATCATCAGACAACTCAGTTCAACATAAAGGCACATGAAGCTCCAGCTGTTTAAGGATACAAGGAGTTAGATGTATCTATATGTTGTCACATGGATTAAAATGCTGTCCCAGGGGTCGGTCAGTTCAGTCAGTAAAGTGCTTTTGTACCCATATAAAAACTGGGTGCACCAGCATATTTCCACCACTGGGAAGTAGATACAAGTGGCTCCTTGGGGCTTTCTGGCCTGCCACTCTAGCCAGTGAGTTCCAGGCTAAATGACAAAACTGCTCCCAAAGAGCTGGAAGACACCACACCAAAAGCTAACTTCTGATCTGATCCTCATATACATTAATTGCTTACTTAAATTTTTTATTTATATGTGGGAGGCATGTGGAGGACAGAGGACAACTTACTGGAGTCAATTCCCTTTCTATCACATGTTTTACAGGGACCTGGTCCATCAGCTCAGTTGCAAGCACCCTTATTTGCTAAGTCATCCTGCTGACCCTAAAAAAAAAGAATTTAATGGTAGAATGCTGTCATTTTCAGAACTGTTTACCTCTATAGGATCTGAAAAGTGAGCTGTGATGATCAGGGTTTACACATGAATACACAAAACAGATTAATTTTTAAAAATCCATAATAAGATAACATTGGCAAAGCCTGAGTTCAATACACACACACACAAGTTTAAGAGAAAGATGGGTATCAAGAGAAATGACTGCAGTTCTGATCATCAACTCTAACCATGAACTGAGCTAAAACGGTACTGCCTAAAAGTAACACTGCTATTTCTAAATGTCCTTGGCAATTAAATATTCAGAAAGTCAGTGAAGACTCAAGAAAGCAGAAAAAAATTAACTTGTTTACAGCTAACCATTCATCAGCCACAGGCATGAAAAATGCCAGAAGCCTCCACCTTGGCCCTACAGAGGAAAATTCGAGTCAAGAGTTTTCCGAGACTGTATTCACTGGGTTAAATTACAAGGAGTAACCTACCTGAAGGAGAAGCTACAGTCCACAACTACATGAGTGTACAATACAGAGAACTGAAATCTGACTCTAATTCAAGGAATGCTATGCCTTCCACAACATCAGCATATCAAAGACAGAAACGTTAAAACTATAAAAATAATCAAGTCATTTGATATTTTTCAAGAGTAACTGAATGCTCAAAGAAGTCCAAATGCATTCCAATAGGAACATAATCTGATCCCCAGGCTTAACCTCTTTGAAATGAAGTAGAATCCTCCAAATCAGCAAATGACAAAATAAATATCCTTTGTAACAAAGGAAACAGAGCAAAGCGCTCTAACCTTCTAGCAAGAACAAAAATTTTATATCAATATGTTCACAACATAGCTCTACACAAAAACAATGAACTAATTAAAACTGCTGCCTTAGATCTCAAGCTGTCTGGCCAGCAACCCTGCCCAAACTGAACTGCTGCAGACCAGCAGAAGCAACTACAGCAGTATCAAAACAACCGTGGCATCTCATCTTCTATCTTTCATGGTTGACTTATGAACTGACTGGTGGTAAAATGATTTGTGAATATGCCAGTTTAGGAATACAAAACAAAAAATGGAAGCATAAAATTCATGAATGAAAATGCTGACATCATAGCTCAGCTCTCAGAGCAGGGGGATACAAGGAAGTGTGTGTGCATTTTATGTTCTAGAATGTTAAATCACCAAAGTCACTTAGCAAAGAAGGTTCACAAAACAGCCCTTCCCTGCTCAGAATGAAGGGAGAGGACAACAGAAAAACCATTTTAGCTTTAGCCCAGAAATGACATGCATATGGCACAGACAAGCACCGCTTATGAGTGAGTGAACTATTTCAGGTTATTAGAGTCAGTACTAGCACGTTGTAAAGGGGTATGTGTGTGTGTGTGTGTGTGTGCGCGCGCGCACGTGCGCGAGCGTGTGTGTGTTTAGGTGTTTAAATAAGCAGGATTTAATCTCCGTCCCCATCATAAACCGTTTTCCCACTTGGGGCTGAAGAGATGGCTTAGCAATGGAGAGCACTTGCTGTTCTTCCAGAGGACAAAAGTGGGGTTCCCAGCATCCACAATAGGCAGCTCACATCTCTTGTACCTACATGCATACACACAGCCACACACATATATAAACAAATTATACAATAAATCTTTTTAAAAAAACCTTTCTCCCACCATGTGGCCTACCATCCACAAAGAGCATGTGAAAGCAACAAGAGCAGACTGGCTTGCTCTGCCACACACACTGATCATAAGTAATTCTAAACATAGCAGTAAAACTCACAAGCCTGCAGAAGTGCTTAGATTTTTATGATAGGGAAAGGATGCTTTTATGGAATGATGTAACGTAAACTACTACCACAAAACTTTGATTCATTCAGGACTATTAAAGCAGCTAGAAATGAGATGTCACATTTTTCATCTTTGGGCAGAACTGAAATACTAAACTAAAAACTCTGTAAAGTTTAGATACAATTTTCTAAAAGCCTTCTATTCAAGACACTTAAGGCACCAATTCTAGATCCCTAATGTTAAGATTATTACATCCTTAGAAAACAGCAGCGGCCTCAGAGCCTTTGTGACCTCTACAAAGCACAGACAACAAGGACAGTCTCACTAACCATCTGCACAGCTTAAAATAGCCATTCACCAAAATGGATTTTTTTTTAATTTAAGCAATAAACAATTCTGCCAATAAACATTTTGAAAAGGAGATCTTATTAAGTTAAAATGCAAACATGCCTGTTTTATCTACAGATCTGGAATGCTGGCGATCACCTCAACTTCCACAAGCATCTTTGATAGAACACCACTACCCCCTTGTGGATTCGAAATAAAAATTCTTATCTTGAATTTAGTTCTGAAATGTTCCATTCTGCTGAACTTCCACCAAACTTTAGATTTTCTTCACTAAAAACTATTTTATCTCAAGTACTTTCTAAAAGGGGGGAAACGCACTTTAAGATCACCAAGGCCATCAACAACTTTGTGGTGGAAACAGGCAGTTGACTGTTTCAGAGTATCAATTACATTTCCAATTACTACCTTAAGGTTTTCTTAATCATTAACTGCTAATTTTATCACTCTTATAGCTTTGTGCTTCCTATGATTTCAAACTTCATACCAATTTCTTATAATTTCCACCAAAGGGTTGATATTCAACTGCCTCAAAAATCAAGGGGATAACAGACTCTTCAGAAAGAGACTAAAACCAAGTCTAAATTTACAAAGACAGAAATTCCTTACTTAACTGACTTCAGAAATAATTCTTGGCAGTCTCAACCAACCCTGATAAAAGAAAACTATAATACATTTTTTAAAAATAGAAACAAGGGGTGTGAGTTTTTTCAGCTGAAAGAGCACCTCCGAACTAACCATGAATGCACATCTGCAATCCCAGAACCTGGCTGGCAGATCAGAAGCTCAAGGTCATTCTCAACTACACAGTGATATTAAAGGCCAGCCTGGGCTACATGAGACTTTGCCCCCACCAGAGAGAGAGCGAGAGAGAGAGAGACAGAGACAGAGAAACATGAAGGAACAAAAATGGTGATAAAGAGAGCATTCTGGAAGCACCACATAGGAACAAATCTTACTAATGAAGATTAAACAGGCTGACATACCAGGTTTCTCCATCCTGACAGACACTAGCGAGGTTTTTCAACAGTGTGCAACTTACATGGACAAAGAGTCCACACTGTCACGGCAGTCTCCACCCCATTCTCAACACATGTAGAACTCATAAGAGGACACCATAATTAATTGTTGCCAGCAAACATTAAGTGGGAATACAGTAGAAAAATTAAGGCGTTAGGTAGGTGGTAGCTGATGAGGAAAAGTGGACAGACGCTGCACAGTCTGCTAGAAAGGATGTAAAGGCCATTCAGAATACATAACCAAAGCCAGACTAAATACAGCAGGAGCAATCAGAACTAGTCTTCAGGATAGACTGCTTTGTTTGGGATTATTTTGTTACTGTTACCGTTCCTGGATGTTCCTGGGGGAGGGGGTGTAAAGAGAGGTATTTTGGTTGGTAGGAGGAAGTAAAACATAATGTTACTTACTTTGTCTCTAAGCACTGCCATCTTGGCATTTCTTTCAAGGCACAACACAGTACATGCAAAGCTACCCTGTAGAAAACAGAGGGAAGAAGACAGTCCAGGCCAGGACGCCTCCTTCAAAGTCACCCTGTGCTAACAGCTTCAATCTAATGGGGGCAAAGTGACTTAAATGAGCAAAGGACTCATGTACAACAAAACATGCAACTATATCAATAATGAGCAGAACACTGGGATGAGTACAAAAGAACCATTAAAACAAAAGATACCTTGGTCCTTATGGGATGAGTACAAAAGAACCATTAAAACAAAAGATACCTTGGTCCTTACATCTTATGTCAACCATTTGAAAATTAAAGTTCATTTCTCTTAAGAGAGAGTAAAGTGGAGATTAATGTGACTGGCTGGTCTCTCCACGCTGGGGTACATAGTATTTCTTTTTAAGTCAAGAACTAGGTTTTTAAAATGCTCAAAAAGCATTACCAGTTTTTACAGGAGACCCATGCAAGCAGTAATTCTCAAAACAGAGAAAGGGAACCTGGAAATAGTGCCTCAACACACTGATGGGCGGTATTGACTATGGAGAACAGGAGACTGTTGTTGAATGTCTACACACATCCTCACACATGACAAATACCACAAAGCGGCAGACCATCTCCATCTTCTAATGGCAATGCTAACAACCACAGAGTACTACATCCATAATGGCATACAAAAAAGGATATGACTTTGTCTGGGCAGCCTTGACCCTAAACCTGACCAGAACAGAGAGAGGAGGGTGAGCAGGCAGGCAGGCAGGCAGGCAGGCAGGTGCCCCTTCCTTAAAGTAAGGTGGACAAAGAATAAGAACACCTCTACCCTCACCCCATACATCAAATTGCAACACAGCACAGAGTGAGGCAGAGGAGTTCTAAGAGAGGGGCCCAACTTTCTGCAAACAAAAGTTCCCAATGACTGGTATAGTTATTAACTATATCCAAAGAATTGTACTGCAATCTAACCAGAGACAGAAAAAAGCCAGATTAATTCAGCAAAAACAAATTCCCAAAATCCTACACGGGGACGTTCAGTAATCTGAAGGACAGCACTTCACTCACACCTCTGTCCCCTTGCTGGGACTTAGATCCCATGCCACCCACCTAGTCTACAGGCACAGAAGGGGAAAAGGAGGTAGAACCTGAGTTGCCCAGAATAATAAGCCAAGTATGATGAATCCATAAGATACAAAATATTAAAGATGGGCCATGCAATATAGAAATGCAAAGACATAACTTGTCACCACAAAAGAACCAGTGGAAAAAGGGACAGCCATCCACAGACTGTATGGGTTGCCACAGGAGTGACAGCTACAGACATGGCTTCTACAGCCTCTGTGGAGGGAAAGCCTGACTTGGGAGAGGAAAATAAGCACACTTCAGATTAACTTTGATCAACGTCAACATCATGATGTATACCTCATCTGCACACAAAAAGAATCAGGTTTTAGGAAAAAAGAAAGATACAAATAACAGTACTATCAAACAGCATAAAGAACTGGAAGTCACATAATAAGCTAATAACTGTATCGGCTCTGGCCTTGGAGTGGTGGCCAAACTTAGGCATTAGATTTAGATAACTAAACAGCAAACAGAGTGATGTCTTATCCAGTGCTTAATACATGAACCAAGGAGATCATAAGAAAAGAATGCTTTTCTAAAAGCTCTTTATGTAAAAATGATCTGTTATATATAAATGCTATGTTCCATGCATATAATACGTGTATGAAATGCTGCTGTTCTAATGTATACTAAACATTCCGATCACATATCTAAATTACCTAAAAGTTATACCTAGACAGTCACATTAAGAGTGACTATTTTCTTATATGTGCACACACACAAACACAAACCCCACAACCTAGAGGAAAGCTGCAAAACACCTCTCCCAGTAAACCCTCTAACCTCTTCACCACCCCTATTCCTCCAGGATGGAAGGGAAAAGCTCCACAAGAACGCACATTATTGAAGTTTTTTTTGTAAGATTACAACACACAAAAATTAAAATTCAGAAAAGTTTATAGAACTTTATTAAAGTCAAGAATAGATAAAGTAACATGTCATTTATAAAAAAAGGGCTAACAAGATCCACTATGGTCTCAGGCAAGTCACTAAACCCTACAGTTCCTTGCACACAACAAACATCCAGGAAAGGGCTCCAGAGTGAATAGCTGAGTGAAGGAGAGCAGACCCGACAATGATGTCAAAAGAGCAGACACTAAGATGCCACTAAAGACTCAATAGGCACAACTGCAGGAAGCCAAGGACGTGAGAACCCTCTTCTATTCCTGTTCCCATAAGATGCAAAGGGAGTGTTCCCCAAGCTGCCACGAACAGGACATAAGGAATGGGCCAAAGTCATGAACAGGGTGTAGGGAATGGGCTCAAGAGTGGCTACCTCAAGATCAGAAAGAATTCAAATCCATCTGGCACACAGACTAACACCTAGTAAACAAAGGTAAACTGTTCCATCCTCATTCTCCAAAGGGCCATTTCAGGGGGAAAAGCCAAAATCACCAGGGCCTAAAAACTAAAGCATCAAAAAATGGGGCTGAGCAGGGCATGGCACCCCCTGCTTATGACTCCAGCATTCAGAAGGCTGAGGCCTGATCCTCAAGTTCAAGGCCAAATACACAATACACTCTACACAATAAACTCTAGGCTAGCCTGAGCTACAAAACATGACCTGTCTCAAAAAGACAAAATATTCAATTTTTTGATAAAGTGAAAAGAATGAAGAGGTAGCTAAATATGACATAAACTCACCTCCAAGAGCAAGAGTGATGCTAGTCTTTTGAAAAGGGAAAGCTGACCCCATCTGACCTTGAGAAGAGGTTGCTGTGCAAAAGTCAACATGCAGAATCCACTGAAAGGTGAGATGTAGAAACCCAACATTTCCCAGAAACAGGGTGAGTCAGGTCTTCAAGGGGACAAGAGAGAGATGGAAGGGGAAGTCACGTTCACACAGAAAGATGCAAAGGAAAAAAAGCAAAGTAACTAAGGAAACCAGAGTAACCTAGCCAACTGCAAGAGAAAACCCTGCAGAGGGCAGGAGGAAAGCACTGATTCCCAACCACCCAGAGCCCAGCCACACCATAAGTGCCTGCTTGTCCAACTTTGACAAGCAGCTAGACCTTCATTACCTCACCTTGCTCAGTCCCCATGTGTGGCACCCTGCTGGACAGGACAACTCCCAAAGGTAGTTGGTGGCCTAGAGAAGGGCACAGAAGAGCCAGAAACAAGATGACTCTCCTGGATCTATGCCAACATACGTAGCAGGTATTCCACTCTTCATTTTTTCAAGGCTCACTAGCACCCCTAGAAACAAACAAGCCCCCTAAGATAACGAGAGGTACAGGATGAAAACTGCCTAAAAGGGGAAGAAGACACACAGACACACCCAGAAAATCAGACCAAAAGCTTTGCTTTCTGGCGGTGGGTACCACGCTGAAAAGCAAAACCAGAAGTCAACTGAGACATCTCCTTACTTGGGAAATCAAGGTAGAGGGCTCCCTTCCTAAGAAAGTGTGCAAAAGCACGTGTGCACACGCACAGAGCTGGATGCAGGGTGAGGCTCCACACAAGTAAGACTTAACTGCTGAGGGAAATGCAAGAGACAGAGCAGTGAGGCACCTGAACAGAGCCAGAGCTGCTGAACTCTCAACACTCACCAGCCCCAGAGAGAACCTGGAAAAACCCTGCCACCTTCCCAGGAAGTGGCAAGCACTTTTCCAAAGGTACCTTTTCCTAATTTCATGGCGTCTCTCACTTCATTGGCTGAAATACAACAGGGACATACTTGAGGACATCAGTTCCCAGTTCTATTAGGGAAAAGCAGCTTTTTCTCCATTTCCTATCGTTTTCCCAAAACACGGGAAATCTTTCTCCTATACTGCAGTTTAAAAAAAAAAAAATCAAGAACAACTTTTACTCCCCACAGAATCAAGCCAAGAATACCATCCCTAGATTCCAAATGGAAAAGTCTGGGCACTCATCGGCAAGCACTCCACACGGGAGATGTGGTGACTGCTCTGGGTGGCATTCTGCTTATTCAGTACAATACAAATGACAAATGAAGGAGTGGTAAGAAATGGCATATATCAACGATACTTCTGATTCTTCTAAGCCTGAAGTCACCAACAACATATTTGGATATGTATATATAAAAACACAAGCTTGCATGCTAACAGTTCACACACACACTGAGCAAAGAGCTTTCACCTGACCCTTCGAACTTCCTCTCTCTATGTACGAATGTGACTGCATGTATGTACCAAGTGGTTTACGTCTTCAACAATTGTGCAGGGCATCACAAGCTCCGTGATGCCAAAGAGAACCAAAACAGCAAAAAAGAGAGACATTTCCCCTTTGCCTGAAAGGTACAAGATCCAAAGAAATGTTTTGATCCCACTAGAGACATACCAGGGCAAAGGAAGGTTCTGGTACCACAAGGAGCACACAAGCTACCTCTTCTCAAATGGCATGTGGGCGACAAGGGTGTCTACGCTCCCTATTCTGGATAGAAAGGCATATGGCTTCTCCTTACCCAGCCAACATGAATACAATTTGAGAAAATTAGAAAAAGTCAAGGTAACAGGCTCACTAAATATGGCTGACTGGGAAACAGAAACCATAAGGAGGATATGAGTTCTCTCAAAAAAAAAAAAGGGGGGGTGGGAAGTTTATTTCCAAGAAAAATTCAAAGACTTCTTGAGTGGGACGCATAAAGTATGGTTCTTACTGCTCAGAAAACAGGCATCAGAACACAAAATTCAAGGGCATATGACCCTTCTCCCAGTGGGGTAGTGTTAATTGGTGAAGGGTGCCCCCTAAGATCCAAGAGTGAACGGGAAGCTATAGATCCTTGTTTTCCTTCGAGAAAGGAGTAATCGCTGAGGTTTCTTTTCACTCAAGTGGTAGACACATCGGAAGCCCTGGCTGCCCTACATCTTACTGGGGCGCCCACCCTGGCCCAGACAGGGAACTCCAAGGAGAGAGGCAGACAGCGGAGGAGAGGAGCACTGGAGCGTCCGGTTTTCCCCACGAGAAAGAGGGCAACTCGAAGGGTATTCAGGAAATGAGCTCACCCTAACCCAGGAAAGTGTGCGGAGAGTGGAGATCTGGAAAAAGTGTCTGCCTTCCTATGGAGAATGACTTCAGGGCTGCACAGGGCCCCGCGAGCCACTGGGCGAGCAAAGAAGAAGAGCATGGGTAAGCCCGAGTCCCCTTGTCCTGGCGAAGAAGGGTAAACCCGGCGTGCCGAGGCTCCGCGGCCCCACGAGACTCCCCGGAAAAGGGGGACAGGCTCGCACGGAACCCTCCATGCTCGACGAGGATCGGGGTCACCGAAGGTAAAGGGCAAGGCAGTGTGGAGACCCCACCCTCTCGGCAGTGAGGGTGCAAGGGCAAGAGTGGAAGAGCACGCCGTGAGGGGCGGGGAGGCCGCACGAGGCCCCCGGCCCTGCTGGGGGAGGGGTCGCCCGGGGCCTCAGCCGAGGGGCGCTCGGCACGAGGGGGGCCCCCTGGCGGGGACCCGCGCGGGGACACCCCCCACGCCGGCGCTAGGAGGCGCCTCGCGGCCCGAGGGGGGCTGTGGAGGGGAACGTCCGGCCCTGACGCCGCCACGGTCGCCGGCACGGATGACCGCGAGACCCCGCGGCCCGGGAAACTTTCCTCCCCGCGGCCCCCTCACGCCCTGGCCGGCGCGGCGGGAATGCCCCGGGCCGGGTGCGGGAGGTGCCGCGGCTCCTCCTCCTCTTCCCAGGGCCCGGCCCCCGCCCCGCGCGCCCCCCGCCCCGGCCTGCCGCCCCCGGGGCTGGGTGCGGGGCGCCGCGCTTGGCCGGCCCGCGAGTCACCTCAGGACTCGGCCGCGCTCCGCCCCCCCACCCTGCCGGCGCCCTCCCCGCGCCCGCCGCGCCCCCGCGCTCGCGCCCCGCGCCGCCGATGCCCGGGATGTCCGGCGCGGCCCCGGGCCCGCCGTGCCTTCGCCATCCTGACAGCCCCGGGCCCTCGCGCTCCGGCTCTCACCTTCCGGCTTGTTTTCGGCAGCCATTTCCCCTCCGCGCGCCACATCCTCCTCCTCCTCGCGACCGGGACCCCGAGCGCGCGCCTCGTACCGCCGCCGCCGCCGGCCCAGCCACCCCGCCGCCGCCGCGCACCCGCCCTGGCCCCGCCCCGCGGCCCACGCACAGCGCCCATTGGGTAGTGCGACTGCCAGTCACGGCTCTTGTGACCAATCGGGCTGCACCAGGGGTCTCACTACTCTCCGGGAGGAGCGTCCTATCCACCCAGCCCATTGGCTGAGCACCACCGCACCGACTAATGTGATTGGTCTGGAATCAACGCCCCCTCCCCACCCACTCCCAGGAAAACCCGCCCTCCAGATCTAAACAAAGCTTTCTAGTGGCCAGAGCCCGCAAGCTCGGCCCAATCAGGACGAGCCTGACACGGAATATTTCCTCGAGGCCGAGACGTAGTGTTTTGATTGGGCGTCACAACAGTGTTTCCCAAGCCGTCCAGACCAATCAAAGGGGGTTCCCGGAACTCGGGAACGGCTGTGGGAAGCCCCGCCCCCCAGCGTGACCGTCATGAGGAAGGCGCTCGCTCATTGGCGTGCTGGGGCTTTTCCCGCGTGCTCCCGGAGCTGAAGGACGTTCCCGGGGAAGCCGCTGCCGGCGCGCGGGGGTCCCGGTGTCTGTGGAGGATACGCCGGATCTCCGGGATCCCGCATCCTGCGGCGCTGGCGAGGGGCGGATCTGGGGGACAGGACGCGAGGCGCCGAGGCGTGCTCGCGATGTCCCCGAACCCTTCGGCCAGGAGTCCGGGCGTCGCTGGCCGCCGCGGGGGAGGGGCGCGCCTCCCAGCAGGCCCCGCCCCCTCCGACAGGCCCCGCCCCTTCCTGGCCTCCGGTCCCCACCCCCTGGCCGGCGTTGCGTCCCCGCGGCAGCCCTACGCTCCCGCCCGCGTCGCGTTTCTCTGTCCCCTTTTCTAGCGGCTTAAAATACTGAAACTTTATTTTGGTCACGTTGTCCATGTGACCGGCGGAGCCGATGAGTCATGGGTGCCTGTCCCAAGCTGCAGTCGCGGATCCAGGGCTCGGAACGCTCGACCTCGGCTAGCCTAGACAGTCCCTCCCGGGCTCGCCGCACATGAGCCGGATTCCGGCCGCAGCTTTGCACGCCTCTCCTGGAAGTAGGGCCACACCGGGTGGATTCGCAAACCCGGGGCAGGAGTGCTGCAAAGTGCTGCTGCGCCTTCTCCACAGAAATTCAGGGTTCTGCACGTGGCCCGAAAAGAAAGAGCAAAGGATGGAAGGAGGGAGGAAAAGGGGCAGAGTGCAGGAATTCTGCACGCGTACCCAAGGGAACGCAGTTTAATGAAAAGCAGCAGAGCTTCAAATTTCTCTGTAAACTTGCACCGCTTGATTCCTCAACATTTTTTTCCCTCTGTTTGCTGTTAGCAGAAGCACTGAAAAGTCGATCGAGTGTTTTGGCGTTAGGATTGATCGTCAAAGCCAGTCTGTGCCAATCCTAACAACATGTGTTCTTTTTCTGTTGTTCACCGCGGAGAATTGCTTAGGTTGTTCCAAAAATAAAGATATCCCAAAAGAATGTTTTGTATTGTATACTCATTCTTCAACAAACTTTAATTTTATGAGCCTCAAAAAAGGCGAAATTTTAACAACTAGGGTACAGTATTTTATCGATTAGCATTCTTAATAGCACCTGTGTTGCCTCTGGAAATGCTGGTGGCGTTGTAAATTAGTATAACCCTTTCAAAAAGCAATTTCACGGTATGTATTAAAAGCCATAAAAATATCTATGTCTTTTGACCTGGGAATCTCATTTCTGAGAATCTAAGGAAATAACCTCAGGTAGGGAAGTGCTTGAAGTAAGAAGATGTAACAAAAAGAAAAAGTGAGAGATGGAGGCTGGGGAGATGGCTCAACAGTTAGAAGCGCCACTGCTCCTTCAGAGGACAACAGTCTATTCCCGGCACCCACCTGGCAGACCACAACTGCCAGTGACTCCAGTTTCACCACCACGGGCACTCATGTGCACCTCCCTCGTATATACACACTTAACTTAAAAATAAGTTCTTTTAAGAAAAAAAAAAGTGGGCCCATCCCAAAGTGCAAAGCTTGGCTGTTTAGCAGATGAACTGTGCTTACCCACACAGTGGAGCACTTCACTAGCCACTGCAGCGGGATTAATAAAAACCCAGAGTCAGATTTGGGGGTTCAACCTGAAGGTTAGAAAAGCAAACCAGCCACTCACTGGCTCTTACCTGGACCTCAGTCTGAAATGACGATCCTGACTGTTTCTGAGAGCTGTCTCCTCCCATCTAATATTCCTTCTAGGGCTGGGATTAAAGGGGTGCACCACTCACCACTGCTGGGTTTCTATGGCAATCTAGTGTGGCTACTGGAATTAAAGGTGTGTGTCACCACTGCCTGGTCTGTAATGCTAACCAGTGGGGCTGTCTTACTCTGTGATATTCAGACAAGCTTTATTTATTAAAATACAAACGAAATATTACCACAAATCACGTGTCAAAATGGACAAACTCACCCATTGCTGAAGCTATGAGAGATACTCAAGATTTTGGTGTTCATTTATAAATAGAATAGAATGGTAGAAAATACTGCATTTGAAGGCTAAGGATGTGGCTCGGATGGGAGAGCCCTTTGCCTAGCATGCATGAAGCTTTAGATCCTTCCCAGCACCAAATAAACTAAGCATGGTGGCACAGGCAAAGAGCTCCAACAGTCAGGAGATGGAGACAGAAGGGTCAGAGACAAGTCAAGGTCACCTCCAGCTACACAGTCTTTCTCGAAAGAGAGTGGCACACGAAGAGAATGAGCTTGCACACTACAGCACACAGAGAGAATAAGCGCGCACACTATGGCACACAGACAGAATGAGCACACACTACAGCACACAGAGAGAATAAGCGCGCACACTACGGCACACAGACAGAATGAGCGCGCACACGGCACACAGACAGAATGAGCACGCACTACAGCACACAGAGAGAATGAGCACACACTACAGCACACGGAGAGAATGAGCACACACTACAGCACACAGAGAGAATGAGCACACACTACAGCACACAGAGAGAATGAGCACACACTACAGCACACGGAGAGAATGAGCACACACTACAGCACACAGAGAGAATGAGCACACACTACAGCACACAGAGAGAATGAGCACACACTACAGCACACGGAGAGAATGAGCACACACTACAGCACACAGAGAGAATGAGCACACACTACAGCACACAGAGAGAAAGAGCACACACTACAGCACACGGAGAGAATGAGCGCGCACACGGCACACAGACAGAATGAGCACGCACTATGGCACACAGACAGAATGAGCGCGCACTATGGCACACAGACAGAATGAGCACGCACTATGGCACACAGACAGAATGAGCGCGCACACACGGCACACAGAGAGAATGAGCACGCACACTATGGCACACGGAGAGAATGAGCGTGCACACACGGCACACAGAAAGAGCACACACTACAGCACACAGACAGAATGAGCACGCACACTATGGCACACGGAGAGAATGAGCATGCACACGACGGCACACAGACAGAATGAGCACACACGGTGCACTTTATAAAGGAGTGATGCATATGTTCAAGAAATGGAATTTACCTTACTGTCTCTATTTTCTATAATACAGCCACAATATAGTTAGTTACATTGCTTATATAATTAAAGTTAACATCTTAATGAAAACATAGGTTCCAGACTTGGTGTGGTAGCTCATTCTTACAATCCCAACTCTAGGGAGGCTGAGGCAGAAGGTGAGCCTGGGGCTGGAGAGATGGCTGAGCAGTTAGGAGCACTTTTTGCAGTTGCAGAGGACCTTGGTTCAGTTGCCAGCACTCACAGGGTAACTTATAAGCATCTACAACCCAAGTCTGGGAGATCTAAAGGACACTAGGCACAAAGTGCACAAACAAACATGCAGACAAAACAAGCACATAAAATAATGATGATGATGATGATGATAGCTTTAAGTTAATAGTGCGCACAGCCCTGAGGTGGGTATTTTAAGCACAGAAAGTAATCTGAGACCAGACGTATGGAACCAGAAACCTGTTGGGATTTTGAGGTAGATCATTTGGTACATTTGGTCAGTATTTACTGAAAGGGGACCAGGACTACCAGACCACTTCGGGCAGCTTCGTTTTTCTCTGAGCAATTAAAACAGAGAACAACATGAAAGTTAGTCACTGGGTTTCGGGAGAAGTTACCTAAACAATAGCTGTGGTTATAAGACCTTTCCACCTCACCCTTGAGTAAAACACCCTAAATGCCCTTCTCCGCAGAGCCCTCCGTGGAGTTCCATCTTAGTAGGAATGTATCTGCCCTTCAGATGCTATTTTGGCAATCAATCCTGTTTTTCTCTGGACATTCTCTTTCACCCCCAGCCCATCTTCCTGTCCTTCTCAAGGCTGCTGATGCGATGGTCTGTAGGGTAATTAAGAAAATGTTCAAGAGTGGGAGGGGCTCCAAGTGAGGACCACTCAGGCAGGGTAACCTCAGATTCACTAAGTAGCTGAGGCTGGCCTTGAACTCGCGCAGGAATGACAAGCACATGCTACTACACCTGTCTGAGTTTCACAATTTCCAAAGTCAATAGTTGTAGGAAACCAGGATTTGCACCTCTGCTTCAGACCCAGGGAGAGAGCCGCTGAGTCCCTTACGGCTACAGAGAAAGGGCTAAGAGGCAGCAATGATTAGAGGAAGGGGACAAGGGGACATTAACATCTGCACAGCATCCTTACACTTCCATTGTCTGGTAGGGTGGCTCCCGGCAGCTGACAAAGATGTAAGATCTGTAAGTAACCCCAGACCACCAGTGGTGGCCCCTAAGTCATCCAGAGAGCTCCTAAGACATACCCAGTGCTTCCAAATGTAGCTCATTCCTATACTCAGTCTTCCAAAGAAAAGCCACTTAGATGTGACAAGAAAGCCACCTGTCAAAAGCCTGGCAGGGAAGTTCATACCGATTATACCAGCACTTCCAAGGCTGAGACTGGGAATCAACACAAACAGCTGGAAGTCAGCTGAGACTACACTGCAAGACGCTGCAAAACAAACACACACACCAAAATCACCTTCCAGACACCTGGACAATGGTAGGAGTGGTGGCAAACACCTGCAAACCAGAGGACAGAAGCAGCCGCAGGAGGATCGCACATTCAAGGGCAACCTGAGCTAGAGAGACTCTGTCATCCCAAAGAGGAAAAAAAAAGCTGCGAGGTCCTTAAGTTGGAAAAGTGTTTTTCACAAACACGTGAGAACCCAGAATCCAATAAAAACCCAGCATGAATGGTAGTGTCACCATGTCATTCGGGAGGCAGACGGGCAGACCAGCCAGGCGCCCCAAAACCCTGAAAGGTCCTGTCTCAAAAAACAAGGTGGACAGCTCCTGAGGAAGAAGGTTGACACCTGGCCCCCGCAAGTACATGCACCCAACCCCCCCAAAAAAAAGCCACAAAAGAAAACTAAAATAAAAGCTTTTGGTGTGCCAGCACTGTCTTGCTGGGTGGCCATGGAGGCTCATCCACAAGACACACACTTCTACAGGAGAGAATAAGAAGGACCCAGAAGTATCTCATTGTCGGGCCTTCCGATGTTCTTGATTCGTTTTATTTCGGATTTCCATTTGTGTTTGGTTGGGGGCGGTGTTAAATTTGGGGGGGTTTGTTGTGAGGAGAGGAAGGGAGGATAAGGGAATGTGGTTGTTCATGCTCTCTTGCAAGCATGTGGACTCTCTCTCTCTTTCTCTCTTTCCTACCCCCACCCCCACCCCCTGTCTATTGCCTCAGGACAGAATCCTCCCCTTCCCTAAAGCTTGCTGTTTCAACTAGGCTGGCTGGCCAGTGTGCTCTAGGAATCCTGTGCCTGCCCCCCAATGCTAGGATTGCAGGCATGTCCAGCCATGTACAGCTCTTTACACGAGTACTAGAGATTCAAACAAAGGTCCTCATGTTTGCACACTGGGGCATGTTCCCAGCCCGAGCCTTCCCATTTTCAAATAAGTAGAAAAAATTATTTTTCTTTAAATATTAAGCCATGGGCTATCATGTAGCCATCTTTGCAACAGAGTTAAACCAATATCTACCAACTGAAAGGTCTCCAGCTCGAATGATTAACTGGAAAAAATAAACCACTGGGCCTAACATATTCTCACTGTTCTCATCTGCACATGGATATTCCTGTGAGAACCGAAGGGTTTCCAAACAACAAAGGGTCCAGGAGTTGACTCAGAGCGGACGAACACTCCCTGCTCTGGGGAACCCAGATTCAGTTCCCAGCATCCACGTGGTGGCCCACAGCCAACTGCTGCTCCAGTTATAGAGGACCTAGTGCCCTCTTCTGGCCTCCTTGGGCACTAGGCATGCATGTGCATATACATATATACATACATGCATACGTACATACGCGTACGTACGTACATACATGCGTACCTATGTACAGACAAGCAAACACATAAAATAAAAGTAAAAAAATCCAAAAAACAACAGCAAAGAATTTATTCCCTACAGTTACCTTTGAGAATGGGGCAGAAACAAGCTGAGTGTCCTTCATTTGATATGGTTTAAATTTATTTACCATGTGCAGCCATGTTTAGGGGCACTTAGGACATATTAGATATCAGTGCCCTGTGATTGGGGATTCAATAAAACATGCTAAAATGCCTGCCATGCTGGAGGGGACATTGAAAGACAGATAATAAACATACAGTATGAGTTTGAATGTAGCAATTGAAAGATGCTACATACTATTGAGAAAGTAGGGTTTATGTTGTTGTTTGCTTTGTTTTGGTTTTTATTTTTGTTTTTGTTTTGGAGAAAGTGGGTCATAGAAGTTCTCTACGAATCCTGTAGGAAACAAGAATAGCAGTTCCGGGGTGGTTGGGATGATGTTTTAGACAGAGGAACCAGCAAGTTCAAAAGCCCCAGGGCATCTGTGTGTTTATAAGCCCCACAGTGAGGCCATGTACAAAGAGTGCTGGGATGTGGAGCCAGGGAGCAAGCTGAAACCAGGCCAAAGAACAAGCACCTCTCTGTGGGGATATTGGATTTTATTCTGAAGGTTCTAGGAAGCCAGCAGGGGGTAGGTCTTGAGCTCAGGGTATTATCTTACTGGTGCTTTGGAAGGATCCTTCTCCAGCCAAGTGGAGGCTGCACCTCCATGCCAGACACAGAGAAACCAGGTAGGAAATGATGGCAGACCTCTGCCTTGGGGGCGGCATCCACAGGGGGTATCATCTTCCCAGAGCTGTGCTAACAACTTACCTTCATGTCTTAAAACAACACAAGTGTGTTCAGTTACAATTCTAGAAACCAGAGTCTGGAATCAGTTCCGCTGGACCAAAAATCACAAGGTTGGCAGCCCCAAGGTCTTACTCTTTCTGAAGACCCTACAAAGATCCTTATCTCTTATCTCTTGGTCTAGTGTCTTCCTCTCTCTCTCTCTCTCTCTCTCTCTCTCTCTCTCTCTCTCTCTCTCTCTTTCTCTTTTTTATACAAGGTCTCATGTAGCCCAGGGTTGGTCCGTGTTTGCGCATCACTAAACCCTTTTAATTGGTGCTGTGGTTCGACCTAGAGCTGTGTTGTGTTAGACAGGTACTTTAACAATTGAGCTACAGAGAATGGCACTCAGGGCCCATCAAGATAATTCAGACAACTCCCCCATCTCAAGAGCATTAATCATTTTACAAAGAGCCATTTTTCAAATAAAATGGCATTCATAGGTCCCAGGGAGCGAGAGTTGACATCTTTGATCGCTGTTCCCAGCCTTTCCACATCAGGAGACAGTAAAGTCTTCGGTAAAGAACCAGAAAGAAGAGTCTGTTGTGGACTCCACTCTCCACTACCGACAGCTCGGCTCGCCATTGCGCCACAAAAGCGGTGCTGGACAATGAGTGTGTGAATGGGCACGCCGATGTTTCAATAAAACCTCACTTACAAAGACAGGTGGCAAAATTAAACCAGAGAAGAGGGAAGAGGCTTTGCCAAGTAGGTGGCTTTAGACTGTATGCTGGAGGCAGATGCCTTGGGTTTTCCTGAAGAATTAACTTGAGCTAAACTAGAAATGTGCGCTGGAGAGATGGCTCAGCAGTTAAGAGCCCTGGCTGCTCTTGCAGAGGCCCTGGGTTCAGTTCACAGCACCCACACTGGGCGACTTATAACCACCTGTAATTCTGGTTCCAGGGAACCTGATGCCCTCTACTGTATTTTGGGGACACTGGCACATATGTGGTGTGGCCCATTTGCATATTGGCAGACACACCCATCCACATACATTTTTTCAGCTTTTTTATTTTATTTTATGTGTATGAGTGTTTGGCCTGCAAGTTGTGTGTGCAACATGCATGTGCCTGGTGCCTTTAGATGTCAGAAGAGGGCATCAGAACCCCTGGGACTGAAGTTACATATGGTTGTGAAACACTATTAGGTGCTGGGAATAAACCCTAGGTCCTCCGAAAGAGCAACAAGTGTTCTTAACTGTTAAGGAAACTCTGGCCCCACACAAAAAATATTAAAATAAAAATTTAATAAACAGAGATGCTTTGACCCCAGCCTTGGCTCTTGGCATTTGGGTTGTTTTGTTTTGCTGGTTGGTTGATTGATTGGTTGGTTTTGAGAAGGGCTTCACTGTGGAGCCTTGATTAGCCTGGAACTCACTATATACATACACCAGGCTGGCCCTGAACTCACACAGATTTGCCTGCTTCAGCCTCCCAAGTGCTGGGATTAAAAGCGTGCACGACCACGCTAAACTTTATTTATGCTTTTCTGGCGGGACATGTCATGCATCCCAGGCAGCTGAGGATGACTTTGAACTCCTGATTCTGCCTCCATCTCCTCAGTGCTGAGATGCTGGATCTGTCCTGCCATGCTGGTCTCAACATTTGGGAATTGTGTCTGAGCAAAATAGTCCCCAGAGTGGCATTTAAAGCCAGGGGGTGAGGGCTTAACTGAAGGAGGAAATCCAGAATTCAGCTTGGGACATGCTAGCAATTCCGAATGCCTGTTAAATTATTCAGGTGGAAACATCAGAAGGCTAAGGGAATATACGCATATGATATACAGCAGAGGTGAAGACACAAACTGTGTGGCTGGAGACGCAGCCAGCATCCAATGGTATAACCCAGGAGGCTCGACAAGCTTTCCTCGAGAGGACAGAGTGCACGTTCGTCCATGACACTCCTCAGCAAGATAAAAAGCACGACTCTCTGAGAGAGCCTGCATGATGCTGAGGCTGGCTCAGAGAATTCACAGGACAGGGGCAGATGCAGGCAAGCGAGGCTTGCTAAGATCCCTGAGATGGCTTCGTGGCCCAGGGGGCGACAACTGCTGTGTTTAGGATTGTTGCCTCCACAGAAAGAAGTCATTCATCTATGAGATGCTCTCGTTTACCTTCTACTGCTACGATAAAACACCACGACCAAAAGCCACGTGGGGAGGAGAGGGCTTGTTTGGCTTTCAGGTTACATACAGTTCATCATGGAGGGGAAGTCAAGGCAGGAACTCAAGCAGACACTATGCAGGATGGATGCTTACTGCCTTACTTCTGCTAGTGCCTGGCCACCCTCCCCCCCCCCCCCCCCCCCCCCCCCCCCCCCCCCCCCCCCCCCCCCCCCCCCCCCNCCCCCCCCCCCCCGCCCCGAGACAAGGTTTCTCTGTAGCTTTGGAGCCTGTCCTGGAACCAGCTCTTATAGACCAGGCTGGTCTCAAACTCACAGAGATCCACCTGCCTCTGCCTCCCGAATACTGGGATTAAAGGCGTGTGCCACCACCGCCCGGCCACCAGCCACCCTTCTTACACAACCCAGGACCGCTTGCCTAGGGGATAGCACTGCCCATAGAGGCCTGGGACCTCCACATTATCAGCAATTATGGACATGCCACACAGACTTGTTTTTAGGCCGATTTGATCTGGGCCGCTCTGCAGCTGAGGTTCCATCTTCACACATGACTCCAGGTTGTGTCAGGGTGGCAGGTGAAGCCGACTGACATGTGGGCAAAATCTGCATTGCCTCATTTCCTGTTTCTACTTTGTCTGTAAAACAGCAGTTAAAAGGTCCCCCACACACACAGAATAATATGCCCCAAACCAGAGAATCCATTTGGTATAGGAACCTCTTGCTCACTCCCCAATTTCAGTTGCCTTTGCCCTACACTGCCGTTCAACAGCGGCTGAGCATCTCTCAAGTCATTGGCATTGCCCTGTGCTACTGAAACACAGCGCTGCCAGTGTGGTGCCACACACCTCTACTCCCAGCACTCGGGAGGCCGAGGCGGGGAGGTCCTAAGTTCAAAGACAACCCGCACTACACAACAATACCCCTAACAGAGAGGTATCTTAAGATACATCATCAAACGGAACACATATCCCTGCTCTCTTGGAGAAAAACAAGAACAAAAATGGCAAGGAAAAGCACCAAGAGAACTGGGCATGGTGACACACGTCTTAATTCCAGGACTCAGAAGGAGGCTCTCTGTGAGTTCAAGGCTAACCTAGTCTAGATAGAGAGTTCTAGGACACCCAAGACTACATAGAAAGACCCCGTCTCAAACAACAACAAAAGCACTCAGAGTGCCAGTTCTAGGGCTAGGGCGGAGAGCTCAGCGGGGGCGTGCCTGTGACATGTGGGAGGGGCAGAAGTGCCAGGTGGGAGTGGCAACCTGCCTGTAATCCCAGCATTTAGGAGGCAGAGACAGGAGAGCCCTGGAGCAAGCTAGGACTGAGACAAGCTGAATCGGGTTGAGGCCCCGCCTCAATGGAAAGGGTTGAGAGCCAGAGAGGAAGACACCCAATGTCACTTCCCATGGACTCAAACACCCATGTGCGCCCACACACATTCAAAGATTGCATACACATGTGAACACCGTACACGCGCGCGCGCGCACACACACACACACACACACACACGGCAAGTCTCATTTTAAATAGAAATGACCAGTGTAGTCATGATTAAGAAATTGGCATCTTAGATGGGAAGTGGTGATGCACGCCTTTAATCCCAGCACTTGGGAGGCAGAGGCAGGTGGATCTCTGTGAGTTTTAGGTCAGCCTGGTCTACAGAGCTAGTTCCAGAATAACCAAGACTGTTATACAGAAAAACCCTGTCTTGAAAAAGAAAAAGAAATTGGCACCTTATACCATATCTATCTATATAGAAATATCACCTAGTACTTCCTAAATACATATGCTTATTAATAATTTGTATTTAAAAAAATTTACATTTGAGCACAGACTCAAAGGAGGCAAGGGAATTCACCGCAAAGATATCTAAGACTGTTTAATACACTAAAGGAGTTCAGAAGGGGTTAATTTTTTTTTAACAGCAAAAGGGGGAAAACATAAGCCAAAAAAAAAAAAAATCAGATTCTCAGGAGTGAAAACAGATTGTTGTCGTGGCAGCGGCGTGTTCTTTCACGTTCTCAGCACACCGCGAGTGTGGGTATGAAGGCAGCGTGGAATCAGAGGGTAATTACGACGCCCCTAAGCTTTCCACCCTCTGGAATGAAAGCCGACGCTCCTTTTCCATTAGGCGAGGCTTCCATCTGCCTCGCTACGCCACCCACAAAGAATCAGACCACGTGTGTGACAATACTAAAAGCGAAAATTAAAATTTCAGTAGTAAATAGCAATTCAAAAATAGGTTTCTTCAAAGAGAATTTGCTTGTGAATGGAAGCATGCTCCGAGTAGATCTGATTTGCAGAGCCTCCCCTTTGTAAACACGGGGAAAAAGAAGTTCTGTTTCTCTGCAAGGGCACAGAGCAGGCCTGCAACTGTTTTCTTAACCCACACTGTGGAAGGCCAGTCTTCCGACCTGGGCAAAGAGTCCCCAAAGCCCAGTTCTCTCCAGTGACAAGGATCTTTTTCTTTCTCATCTTGTCAGACATAATCACTTGCAGATGAAATCATTTGCTCTTTTGTCTTATGTGGGGTTATCTCTTTTTGCCAGCTGACTAACATTTCCTAGGGCAGGCTCGGATTCATCAGTCAGTTCCAGAGATATTTCAGGCCAACCTGGACTGGGCATTTGAAACCATGAAATCAACCACCCAACCCAGAATAAAACACATCCCACTGGACAAAGAGGGGACCACGTGTAGATCACCTTGGAGACCAGATTGAGCCTCAGGAGAGGAGGCAGGGGGTAAGAGTATTTGATGTGCAAATCTAAGCACCTGAGTTTGACCCCAGTGCCCACAAAAAAGCTGGGTGCCACACTGCACACATATGTAACTCAAACGCTGGTGTTCATAGGTGCAGGGGAGGGGTGACAGAACAGACTAGCTAAAATCAGCACGCACGAGGTGCACGAGTGATCCTGCCTGAAACAAAAGGCGGGGAGCCATCAAGGAGGACACGCAGTGCCAACCTCTGTCCTCTGCATGCATGCACACACATGTGCTTAAACATGGACATGCATGCACACGTGTGCTTAAACATGAACATGCATGCACACATGTGCTTAAACATGGACATGCATGCACACGTGTGCTTAAACATGGACATGCATGCACACACACATGTGCTTAAACATGGACACACATGCACGCATGAACAGTTTGGCAAATTTTATGAAATACCTACATCAGGATTCTTCAGACACAGAAGACTGTTTCATGTAACCTAACCAGAAGTGGCTGATGCTGGTATCTTCCAGAAATAGTTCTGTTTACCTCTTCCCCGTGAGCCTCCTCTTCACGGGCATATGTGAGTACAATTCATTATCTTCTACCAGGCCTCCCTCCAGCTCTCCTAAACAACTCCTGCAAACTGTAGCCTGCTCTAGGTTTGCCTTCTGGTGGCTGTGGGCCTTGAGTATCAGTTATCCACTCAAGAACTTCAGGTTCCCAAAACACCAGGGTGGCGTTTTAATTGGCCACTTCTGCATAGTCGAGTTCAATCAGCCTGTGCAAAAAGAAGGAAGAAGAGGAGGTGGAAAACAAGGAGGAGGGAACTGAGCAGGAGGAAGAGGAAAAAGAGGAGGAGGAAGAAGAAGAAAAGGAGGAGGAGGAGGAGGAGAAGGAGGAAGAGGAGGAGGAAGAGGAGGAGGAGGGAGATGAGGAGGAAGAGAAGGAGGAAGAGGAGGAGAAAGCTCTTTGCCCTTCTTATATGTCTGGAAATTCAAAAGCCCAAGGCAGAGGAAGTCCCTAGTGACACGCAGGAGCTGCAGGCTGGAACCCACTAAGACTTTCAGACAGGCTGGCCAGGGCACTAGAACAAATGTCAAGGGATATTTGCTGCAAAGAGGCTCCAAAAATAATGTAAAATTGTTCTGTCCTTTTAAAAATGGAAAATGCCTTGGCAGGGTGATGTATTGTTTGCCCGGCTGCATTTTCTCTCTGTCTCCGTCAAGGCTTGAAAAGTGCCTGTAGTTCTGGTAGTTCTGCCTCAGCAAGCAGAGCTGGTGGAACTGGACCACATCTAATGCCGGGGCCATGCAAATGAAGATGGAGACTCTTGTCTCCTTTGATATGTGTGACTAAGCGCTCAGAGGGGATATTTTCCTTCCGATCACCTGGTGGATAAAGGCTCTTTAAAAATACCTGTTGGCGCTCCCTCCTCCCTGCTAACTGTAGATGTGACTCTGCTGGAGGAGACTGGGAAAGGCTGTGATGAATGGCTCTCCCCGAGAAGATGGGTGAAGTTCTGGAGGGAATTAAGGCGCGTGAAAGGCACGTTGGTGGTGGATCTCTGCAGTGAGCGACACAGGCTTGCCTAGAAGGGTCCAGACAGCATATTCCTGGGGCAGAGCTGGATGTATGGAACTCCCAAGGGGGCTCTCTTCCAGCTCTTTCGGGTAGCCGGCAGTGGACAGAGTCTGGGGAAGCTGGGGACGGGAGTGGCTGAGTGGAAGAAGCCAGCCCTTGCACACCCTGACCTGCCTATCCAGGCTTATCCCTTGACCTCCCTGCCAAGGGGCAAAATGGTCCAAAGGGTGCTGGGAGAATCCGAGCACTTCTCTGTACTGAGGAAGTCTGTGGAAACACACACACAGGAAATCAATAGCTCTGGCCGCCATCAGAGCTGCAAGTCTCCAAATTGGCTGTCCTGAGTGCTTGGAGCCACATTCGTAATGAAAGGAAGCCAGCTTTGCCTTCCCTTGACTTGACTCCTCCTCAGCGCTCCTATTTAACAAGGCACACTCTGCACGGAAGATTCTGTTTAAAAGCAGGGAAAACAATCTATAAATTCTGTTTCGTGTCATTAATTAATTTTTAATGTCTCTCCCATCTCCTTTCTTTCAGAGAGGGAGGGTACGGCTCAGTGTGGAGGCGGGACGGGAGACAATAGCTCCATGTTGTGAGACTTCCCCAGGAGACACAGCATAAATGTCGGTTCACCCCCGGACAGGGAGCCGAGGCCAGACCAAAGGAGGATTCTCCGCAAATCACAAACCAGTCCATTTATGAGGGTTACTCACAGGCCCTGGGTGGGTGAGGAGTTACTTACTTACAGGAGCACGGATGACTCAAAGGTAACGGTGTCGCCAGGACTCCCACCCCAACACAGGACACCTTGGAGGCAACTCAGGGGTCTGGTTAAAGAAGCTGTCCCAGGTACCTCCATCTCTTCTTTCTCTCTTTTCAGAAACGGATAGTTCAATCCCGAGGAAGTCGCTACACAACATTCTGTGATAGAAGGGTGGTTATCACCACTGTGTGCTCGGGCTGAGTCGGGACACAACGGTGTGCAAGAACAATTGAATGAATGCATGCATGAATGCCCAGTCCAGTAATATTCTGTGATAGAAGGGTGGTTGTCACCACTGTGTGCTCGGGCTGAGTCGGGACACGACGGTGTGCAAGAACAATTGAATGAATGCATGCATGAATGCCCAGTCCAGTAATATCCAAAGGAACCAGTATGTTGTGGGGACAGGAAATCCCAAGCGCTCGGGCAGGCTGCACACGCAGAAGACGGACGAGGCTGCTCCCACTGTCTGACGGCGAACAATTGCCAAGACAGATGGCAACATGAAAAATTCCAGGTGCCACCAATTTTTTTTTTAAAGCCGAGGGAAGTGAGGGTGTTGGCTCACACCTGTAATCCCACTTTCCAGGAAGCTGAGGCAGGAGGATTGAGAGACCTAGGCCAGCCTGGGCTATGCAGTCAGTCCTAAAACAGTAACAAAAGAGAAGTAAAGGAGGCTTATGAGTGCTTCTGAATTAAAGTCCTGGAGGTCCTGAGACAAGAATAAGAAAGAGGCCTCTTGCTAAACACCCCCCAAACATACACACACACACATCTACACATGGTATTTCCTTTTTAGCATACATGCAATTACCACTTTCTTTTTCAGTGTGTCATTTTTTAAAGCGGTAGTCTTGTTTTTAAAATTAATTATCATTATTCAATGGATGGTTTTCTTCCAGAGAGAAATGAAAGATAAGAAAAATGCAAACTATTAGTGGATATTGAGTCTTTGGGGCAACCATGCATGGTAACTGAGCGATCCTGAAACTGAAAGCTTAGTTTTCCTTTATGTTTAGACTCTGAAAATTGCGTCTCTGATATTTCTACCTGTGTGCAAAGGGGATAAAAGCATCAGGCAACGCAACCTGCGAGATTCTCTCCCTACAAGCAACGTTTAACTGTGAGAGTTTAGTGGCTCACAACCATCTGTAACTCCAGTTCTGTGGGATCTACTGCCCCCTTCTGGCATCCACAGGAACTGCATGCACATGGTACACAGACACAAAAGTAGGCACTCACATACAAAGAATAAACAAATAGATAAGAATCTGATCAAAAATAAAAATCTTTTTTAAAGCTTTCCCCCCAAAATAGAATAGAATCATCATTTTTTTCTTTAGTTTTTTTTTTAACTTTATATATATGAGTATTTTGCTTTAGTGAATGTCTGTGTACCACTGTTCATGTCTGGTGCCTGTGGAGGTCAGAAGAGGGCATCATATCTCCCAGAACTAGAGTTACAGGTGGTTGTGAGCCACCATGTGGGTGCTAGAAATCAAACCTGGGTCCTCTGGAAAAACTACCAGTGCTCTTAACCTCTGAGCCGTCTCAGCCCAGTCACTAATTAATTAGGTGTAGTAATCCTAGGCATCAAGAGGCTGAGTCTAGACGATGGACAAGTGGTCCAGAAGAGTTGAGCACGGTGGTGCACACCTTTAACTCCAGCACCTGGGAGGCAGAGGCAGGAAGATCCACGTGAGTTCAAGGCCAGCCTGCTCTACACAGCGAGTTTCAGAACAGCCAGGGTTACACAATAAGACCCTGTCTCAGAAAACAAAAAAAAAAAAAATTCAAATCAGCTGGGCTATAGAGTTAGCTTCCAGGCAGCCTGTAGGAGAGTGAGACCCTATCCTAAAACAAACAAAAACACAGGGCTGTTGCGACGCTCAGCAGGTAACAAGCCTGGAGATACAAGTCCTCAGAATCCACTGTGGAAGGAGAGAACCAGCTCCTGAGAGTTGGCCTCTGCTCCCCTCACACTCTTCCGGGTATGCGCTGCACACACACAATAAATAAACACAAAAGCAAAATTAAGAACTCAGAGGACTGAGTGTGGCTCTAGCCTACCAGTTACTCTGATGAGCTGTTCCTGCAGAGTCTGAAGGGCAGCGGTCACTGCAGTGAGGGGAGAATGGCCAAGGGCAGCGTCACTGCAGTGAGGGGAGAATGACCAAGGGCAGCGTCACTGCAGTGAGGGGAGAATGACCAAGGGCAGCGGTCACTGCAGTGAGGGGAGAATGGCCAAGGGCAGCGGTCACTGCAGTGAGGGGAGAATGGCCAAGGGCAGTGGTCACTGCAGTGAGGGGAGAATGGCCAAGGTCACTGCAGTGAGGGGAGAATGACCAAGGGCAGCATCACTGCAGTGAGGGGAGAATGACCAAGGGCAGTGGTCACTGCAGTGAGGGGAGAATGGCCAAGGTCACTGCAGTGAGGGGAGAATGACCGAGGGCAGCGTCACTGCAGTGAGGGGAGAATGACCGAGGGCAGCGTCACTGCAGTGAGGGGAGAATGACCAAGGGCAGCGGTCACTGCAGTGAAGGGAGAATGACCAAGGACAGCGGTCACTGCAGTGAGGGGAGAATGGCCAAGGGCAGCGTCACTGCAGTGAGGAGGAGATTGACTATGGATGGAAGTGGTGTCCCTGGAGCAGTAACTGCAAACAGTGAGATGAAGTGGGGGATGGTGAAGACAAAGAGGGACAGGACTCTTCTTGTTTTCAAAGATGGCAGTCACGTGGTTCCATTTCCAGACTGAGGGGAAGGAGGTTTTTGTAGTGATATTTTGTTTGTGTTTTAACAAATAAAGCTTGCCTGAAGATCAGAATACAGAGCTAAGCCACTAGGGGCCAGGCAGTGGTTGGTGGCACACACCTTTAATCCCAGGACTCAGGAGACAGAGGTACAGGGATCTCCGTGAGTTCAAGGCTACCCTGGGCTACATGAGACTGAATCTGTCTAAAAGAGAAACAGAGCTCACACAAAGGTGATCTCAGCCCTTGGGATCCAGCGTCTTTAATCCCAGCCCTAAGGAGGTGGAGAGAGGAGTGATATGGCTGGGCAGAAAGAGGAATATAAGACAGGAGGAGACAGGAGCTCAGTGAAGTCTGAGAGAATGCAGTCTGAGGACAGGACCGCCTTTCTGGGTCTAAGGATTTGGTAGAGTTAGTAAAAGGTCTCTCCAGTGGCTGTCCGCTCTGCTTCTCTGATCTCTCAACTTTCGTCCCCTAATATCTGACTCCAGGTTTTTCTTAAGGGCAAATGGAACTCACACTACAGGTTTTAATTGGGTGCCCGCTGTTCAGAATCAAAGTGGTTTACTTTCTTGTTAGGAGTGAGATCACGAGAGCTCGCTCTGCACATCTCCGCGAGACGAACACAATAGGAAGCAGCACTCAGGGCGAGTCCAAGCGTGAGCAGAACAGGATGACTTTGTCTAACCTTGAGACTCAGCCCCAGCCCATGGGCCTCTGCCTGTGGATAAAGCCTGTGGGAACCCCCACCCTCTCGGGGTTCAACCTGCTCACAATGGAAGGTTGTGATGACCGCAACTGCCAACCCGACTGGATCTAGAATCATCTTGGGACAAGTCTCCGGGCATGCTGTGTGGGATTAACGTACCTGAGACAGGAAGAACCCCTCACTGTGGGCAGTGCCATCTCATGGGCTGGTGTCCTGGAATGAAGGAAGCAGGCTGAGAACGGGTAGTCACTACTCCCTGCTTCCTGACTGCAGATGCTATGTGACCAGCTGCCTCAAACTCCGGCTGCTGAGATTCCCCCACCAAGATGGACTGTACCCCCAAACTGGGAGCTAAAATCAGTCCTTTCTCCCTTCAGTTGCTTCCATCAGGTGAATCGTTACAGTAACAAGAATGTAACAATACCAAACACAGAGGTAGATAATAAAGTTTACAAAATATATATACATATCAGATAGTAGACGCCAAAAATATATGTATGTATACACACACACACACACCAGACAGTAGAAGGGGTAAAAATGTATATGTTGTATATACATTATATAAATTATATATACCAGACAATAGAAGGGGTACAATAGGTGGGAAGGGGCGTGAGGGGTCCCAGAGGAAGGGCAGGTTATAATCAAGCACAGCTGTGAGGAGAGGCAATCATCAGGGGACTGAACACAGATGGAACAGGCAGGGAAAGAGCCACAGGACCCCTTGGCGGGCGGGGAGCATCCTGAACAGATGAAAAAGTCAAGGCAAAGGCCTTCCTTGTGGGTCTGTGGGAAAACAAGGAGGCTGAAGATTGGCTGATTAAGCAAAGGGAAAAGAAAGAAAGACACCGAGCAGTCAAAGCTGACCCAATGGCAGGGCTCTGCCAGCAGAGAAGAGCTTTGGATCTGGTTCCAAGAACAAGGGGAGGTCAAAGGGACTTGACCTGACGTGGTTCAGAGTCCTCAAGCTGGTCACAGCATGGGGAATGGACAGTTGTGAGGGAGGAGGAGGAGAGGGACCAGTTATAACGCAAGCATGGGATCCGGGAAGAAGGGCTCTCCAAACCGCCCCAGAGCAAGATCTCAGGGATGGCAGGAGGACTGGGCTAACTGTAAACACAGGCGGTGGGGTCAGCCAGCAGCTTGGGCGTGAAGCTTGTGCGTGAAGGACTCCAAGGTGGGGAAGACTTGGTTAGGGGAAAGATTAAACCTGCCCTGGAGCAGAGGCCTGGTGCCCTGAGCCAGCTCTATCCTGGATGAGCAGACTCCTTCAAAAAGAAGTGGGCCACTAGGGACATGCCTTGGCCACATTCCCTTCCTTGTCCTCCCTCCCTCTCTCCACTTCTCCCCTCCTGCTTCTTCCTCCTCCCCACTCTCCTCCTCAGCCACAGTGAGTTGGACCACTTTGCTCTGTCACAGGTTTCCTGCCTAAAAGCAAAGACTATACACTGAAACCATAAGCAAATACAGTTTATTTTTGAAATAAGGATTTTCATGGAGCTCGGGCCAACCTCCAACTCCCCAAGTAGTTAAAGAGGACCTTAAACTCCTGACCCTCCCGCTTTTACCCCCCAGGTGCTGGCATTACTGGTGGGGGAGCTCACACTTCAAGACAGGGCTTCGTCTAAAAGGCCACATCCCTGCTTTCCCTTCTGTGTGTTTTGTTTTGTTTTGTTTTGAGACAGGTTCTCACTCTATTGCTCAGTCTCTCTAGGAACTCACTATGTAGCCCAGGCTGGCATCAGACCTGCAGCAATCCTCCTGCCTCAGCCTCCAGAGTATTGGGCTTATAGTTGTGAGCCACCATACCCAGCTAAATCTTTCTTGAAGATAACTTTCTTGGGAACTTGTTGAAGTGTTGAAGAATGTAACAGATTAATATTAGTAACATAGTAGCAACGGGCTTTGTTTGGAGAAACACAGCTGGTTGTTCCTCCACAGCCATAGTCCACACTGCTGCTCAAAGGCGAAGGGAAGGGTATTCCCAGAGACCGACCCGTTTCCCGTTTGTGGCTGGTTTTGCTGAATGAGAAGAGTCCTGCAAATGCCCGACCAGCTTCGGAAACTGAGGACCAGGTGGGTTAGACGTGCAGGTGTCTGGAGTAATGAACCTCCTTGACTGGTGGGATACAACTCTAGTCCAAGGGCTCTCAAAGTTGGGCCCTTGGATCAGCTACAGCCACACTATCTAGGAACTTACTAAGCATGTCGGCATGGACGAGGTGCTATTCCAGCTCACTCAAACAGAAATGCCGGAGAAAGTCAGATGTGGTGTGTGCCTCTCCACCCAGGGTCCTCTGCAAGAGCAACAAGCTCTCAAGGGAGGGGAGGAAGGAGGGAGGGAGCAGCAAGGGAGAGAGAGAAGAAGGAACAGTGGGGGGGGGGGGGAGCCAGGCTCAGAGGTTTGCTTCCGCGGTGGTTATAAATCCAGAAATACAGGCCTGTTGACACTGGAGAACTCACATTGCACTTACTTAGAGCTTCTTTTGCCACAATAAACACCTTGTCCAAACACAGCGTGGGAGGGAAAGGGTTTATTTCACCTTGCAGATTACAGCCCATCATCAGGGGAAGTCAAGGCAGGACACTGAGGCAGGAGCTGAAGCAGAGGCCACGGAAGAGCCCCTCCCCCCCTTCTTGGTTTGCTTCCTTGGCTTGCTCAGTTTCCTTTCTGACACAACCCAATACAGACTGCCTGGGGTGGCTCCACGCACAATAGGCAGGGCCCTCTCACATCAATCTTGAACTAAGAGAACGCGCCACATGCCTGCTTGCCTACAAGTCAATCTTAGGTAGGCATTTTCTCAATTAAGATCCCCTCTTCCCAGATAGGTCTAGGTTTGTGTCAAGTTGACAAACAACAGCAACAACAACCATGACGCCGACTATATGCACACAAGCAGGCACAGCCAAGCTTGTCCTCGCCCGGGCTCGACTCTGGTTGTGCACGCATGTCTCTTTGCCTAGGCAAGCATCACACGACTAAATGACAGTTGAGCTTCTGATGGCTATATGGCAACATGGAAAAGCTCCCTTCCACACGAAGTTCCCTGCGGGAGGAGACAAAGCCAAGCGTTGCCATTTTTCCAAACACTACAGTCAAACACAGGGCTGGCTTTCCCAGAGTCTGTGGGGCTGAGATCAAACCAACTGTTATTTTGGCGTGGCGTGGCGTGACGTGGCGTGGCTTACCGTATCTGCGGTGATTCTTTGGATCGGGGATGTGGGGAAAAGCCTGCTAAAAGCCAGTCTACCTGACAGTTTGCCGGGCTGTAACGCCTGGCTTTGACTGTGATAAAGAGGAACGCCTCAGCTGTCTGACGTTAGGGCACTTCGGAACTCACCGATGTGCATTCAGGACTGCAGGGAAGAGCCCTCTTCCCTCCCCCACCCCCTCGGGCTGCTGGCTCATTCATCCATGTGGCAGTCAGGCCCCTTGGACTTGAATGATACGGGTCCTGATACCCTGTGGGCAGCAAGTGCTGAGTCAGGGCCCAGAGAACTGTTTTCTCAGAGACCCAAGGAGAGCGTTCCTGCCTTCCTACACGGGGGCCCCTTTCTCCAGGGTGAGAACAGCTTCCAGTTTGCCTGGCGGGCCTGGGAAGGAGACAGGAATGCCTCCATCAGCGCTCTGGCTCTCATCAGGGAATAGAGTCTGCTCCTGGCACAGGCAGGAAGTGGGACTTGAATATGGCGAGCAGGGCTGAGAGGGCTGCTGTGGACTACACTCCCACAATGAGTGCCCCCAGCCATAGCCTTATGGGCGCCAAGGCTAGGGGTGGCACTGGGGGAAGCCAGCCAGGCACCCACTCTGCAGTTCCGCATGCCCTGGAAGGAGCTTCTTCCCAGCCTGCACCCTGGACTCCCGGCCCGCCTCCCCTCATGCCAGGCTCCTTCTCTAGGGACACAATTAGAGGCTACAGAGGGGTTATTTAATAAGATGCGGGGTCCTCCTGCCAGGTTCACAACAGGCTGAAGCCACTCTCGAGCCTTGTTTGCCAAACGATCGCACAGTCAGCAGTAAACTGCACAAGAGGGAAAAGGAAATCGGAGAGAGAAGGCGAGGGAGCTTGTTTCCAAACTCCCACTCGGCTGTCAGTACTGTGGGATCAGCAGAAAGCCCTCTGCTTCGTCCGCTGGGCTTTCCAGACTGGCTGCGCCATCGGGGAGCAGCTGGCAAAAGGCGCTTCACCAACAGCTGGGCCTGCCGCTGTCGGCGTCAGAAGGCAGCCGAGTGGGTAGGTAAGTTGTGGCGGCACGTGCCTGCAGACCCGGCTACTTCTATAGCATTTGTACGGTGCATTCAAGTGTACAGGCATGCCGTGTCCCATGGGTGGAGGTCAGAGGATAACTTCCAGAATATATATAGATAAAATGTTTCAAACGGTCTTAATTTGTAGTCCAGGCTAACCTTGAGTTCATAACCTCCCTGCCTCAGATCCTCCTGCCTCAGCCTCCCAAGTACTGGGATTATAAGAGCACTCTGCCAGGCCGGCACCATCCAGCCGACACCACACCAGATGTCATTTCCTGTCTGTGTTCATAGAGCCTGTTTATTTACCTAACTCAGCCAAAACCAAAGTAGACTGCTTTTGTTCTACGTTCTGAAAGCAAAGAGGGAAATGCAAATTGGGCTCATTAACTTTTGGTAAAGGAGAAATCACACAGAAAAACAACGCCCGGGTTGGCCCGAGGTCCCAGTCACCCATGGGCTCTCAAAGCCTCAACGAAAATTATTTCCAGCTCTATAAATCAGTGGTTCTCAACCTTCCCAATGCTGTGACCTTTAAGACAGTTCCTCATGTTGTGCTGACCCCCAACCATAAAATTATTTTTGTTGCTATTGTTATGAATCATAATGTATATATCTGTGTTTTCCAATGGTCTTAGGTGACCCCTGGAAAGGGTTGTTTGATCCCCCCTGTCTCCCCTCAAGGTTTGAGAGCCACAGGTTGAGAACCACTGCCCTAAATGCTCACAACATTCATTCCACTGTCCCCAGTCCTTCACCAACCTCCCCAAATCCTCTCAGGATTTGCTGGGGGCTCTGAGGCTCAGCAAAGGGACGCCAAGCCTTCCTCTAGAGGCACACAAAGGGCTGTCACACAAGGGCGGTCCAGAGTAAGGTCTGACCGGGCTGGGGTGCTTGTTTTACAAGCACAGAGACTTGAGTCCAAGCCACAAAACCCATTTTTAACGGAATCAGGTAGAGAACTGGAGAAACAGCTCAGCATTTAAGAGCACTGACTGCTCTTCCAGAGCCTCACACCAGTCCCAGCGCATCTGTAACTCCAGTTCTGGGGAGCCAACACCTGCTTTTGGACTCTGTGTTACAGGCACACATGTGGTGCACCTACACTAAAAAGTGTTTGTTTATTATTTACACAGTGTGCAGCCTGTATGTTTGCCTGCAGATCAGAAGAGGGTACCAGATCTCATTACAGCCATGGTTGTGAGCCAACGTGTGGTTGCTGGGAATTGAACTCAGGACCTCTGGAAGAGCAGTCAAGGCTCTTAACCTCTGAGCCATCTCCCTTACCCCCAGATAAAGCTCTTGTACACATAAAATACAGAAGTTTAAAAAGCCAGTTGATGCACTTGTAAGACCAACGCTAGGAGGGCAGATCCCCGGGGGCTCCCTGGTCAGCCAGACTAGCCTAACAGGTGAGCTCCAGTGACTGATGCGGTGTCTCTGAGAATAAAAGGTGGGCTGGATGGTGGTGGCACATACCTTTAATCCCAGCACTCGGCGGGGTGGGGCAGAATCAGGCTCAATGCCAGCCTGGTCTACAGAGTGAGTTCTGACACATAATGAAATACTGTCTCGAAAAACCAGAGAGAGAGAGAGAGAGAGAGAGAGAGAGAGAGAGAGAGAATAAAAAGGTGGATGGCACTGGAGGGGGACCCCAAGACGGTCCTCTGATCTCCACATGGGAGGACCCAGGAGAGCTGAGCTGGACCACTTGCTGGCTAGAGAGGCAGCAGGCCCTGCAGTTCATCTCTTGCTCCCCTCACCAACTGCTCCCCTCTTTATTCAGCAGTGCACAAACACGTGCATTCCACACTAGCCCAGGCATTGTTCCTGGCTCCAAGCGGGCAGTGACAAAGGAGACAGGTCCCCTCAGGATGGGTGTTCCCACTCTAGAAGGAAGACAGCTTCCTATGTGCTAAACATTCATGACTTGATGCAAGACAGAGAGGGACTAGGAGGGGGCTGAGGGGTGTGAGGTGTGGCAGGGAGCTTCACCTGAGCCATGGGACTCTGTGAGGAGCAGATCAGGCATGAAAAAGAGGCTGGACATGGCCCTGAGGAGAAGCTTGATCTGGGAAGTCAACGTTCAACCCCATGACTTAAGGGGACTTGCTGGCTCTGATGTGAGCTTGGGTTTTATGACAAATGGTGGAAGAGAAGCCATTGGGTAGGGAGACATGTGTGATCTGAATTCTGATGGCCAGAGCTCTGTTTCCCTTTTTGTTATTTTTTATTGCATTTACTTATGGGGGTGAGCATGCCACAGCATGCTTGGGAAGATGTCGGGGGACAACTTTGGAGAGTCAGTTCTCTCCACCCTAGGAATCGAACTCAGGTCCCTGCACTTGGCAGCAAGCTTCTTTACGTACTGACCCATCTTGCCTCCAGGGTTGTTTCTTAATGTCTTCTGAATTTACTGAATTGCATTTCACCCATTCTGCCAAAAGTCAGGCATAAGACAGCGGCCAAATCCACCTCTGTTGGTCTCCGTTGCATGTCGCAGGCGTTGGCACTTCTCTGGTCTGGGAAGCCGGGGTGCTTTCTCCTGACTTAGCATCGGCATAAGTCTACGACCTCAAACTGCTGAAATGGTCGTAGAGCTACTCAAGCTTCCCCAGTGTTCCGTTCCAATTGGATTATTACTGTTCATTTCTCTCCAGAACGACCCAAACCCCTCCCTAGACTCCCAGCCACAAAGGGGAAATTAACGGTAACATAAAAAGTTAAGAAGGTGAGAGAGTGGGTATCGCTGTTGTCAACAGTAAAATCTGCTGCTGATCTTCAGTGGGGAAGACAGGTGCATCTATTATTTATAGAATACAGATTGTTAAATATTAAATGTTCGAGCCTGGGACAGTGTAAGGGTAAAGCCAGGGGTGAGAGCTTGTCAGAATCATAAAGACGGACTCTTTGCAAGGGTGAAGTGCACCTACATTTATTACCAGTTTTATTGCACTGTAAATTAAAGGGGGGACCTATGATGTGTCTGTTTCTAAGTGATAGACATTATCATCAGGAAGACATCTGTCTGTACTTAACTCTACTTTCCAAATAACGGTCTTACCGTCACCCGGGACCATTAACCATTTCAGCAAAGGCGGCCGGTAAAAGGGGAGGTCCCCACGCTTATTTACACCCGAGGGAAAGGCAGCCAGGAGAGGGTTTTATAGGCTGGTAATGTTTCTTGTTTCTTGCTGCTTGTCCAAAGACTCATGCTGACAGAGGGAGGTAAAAGTACTTCTTAAAATTACCAAATCACAAAGTTGTGGGGGATAGCGCCTGTGTTTCCGACTGAGGTGAGAGGAACATCTGAACCCTGGGATTTAAGAGCACTGGCTGCATTTCCTGATAACCAGATGGACCCAGGTTCGATTCCAAGCGCCTATGTGGCAGCTCACAACCATCTGTAACTACAGAGCCCCAGAGGATCAGAGGTCCTCTTCTGGCCTCCTTGGCCACCAGACACATAATGGCCCACAGACAGACAGGCAGGCAAAACACCTATTCACATAACATAAAATGAATAATTTTTTAAACATTTTTTAAAAGAAAGGGAATGGGGATAAAAGGAAAAGACCTGGGGAGATGGCTCAGTTACTGAGGGTTTGCCAGGCACACACGAGGACCAGAATTCAATCCCCGAGAGTCCACGTCAAAATGCCAGGCACAGTGGTGAATACCTGTAGTTCCCACGCTGGGAAGGCAGAGACAGGCAGATCCTCGGGGCTGCTGGCCAGCTGCTCTAGCCAAGTTGATGAGTTCAGGGAGCTGCTGGCTCAGTCACAGGCTCTGTCTCAATAGGTGAGATGCCGACATCAACCTCTGGCCTCCACACGCAGTTTGTACACGCGCGCGCTTGCGCGCGCGCACACACACACATACACAGACTCAAAATGTACGTGTTTATATGATCTTTGTCAGGTCACCCTAATCGTTGTTCAATTATTTGTTTAAGACAAGGTCTCTCTAAGTAGCCCTGGCTACCCAGGAATGTTGGCCAGGCTGACCTTGAACTCACAGGACTCCACCTACCTCTGGCTCCTGAATGCTGGAATTAAAGACAGGTACCACCATGCCTAGCCCTTTTTAAATTGTGTGTGTGTGTGTGTGTGTGTTTCTAGACAGGGTTTCTCTGTCTTAGAACTCACTCTATAGACCAGGCTGGCCTCAGATTCACAGAGATCCTCTGCCTCCTAAGTGCTGGGTTAAAGGTGAGCGCCATCACCGCTCAACCAGCATTCTTCAAATTTATAGAAGTTTATTTTTAAAGTAAAATTTTTAATTTTCTCTGAGTTGCCCAGACTGGTACTGGACTCAATATGGAGGACAAGCAGGCCTCAACTGCCGCCAAGGTTGGCCTTGAATTCATGACAATCCTCCTGCCTCAGCCTCCCCTAATTGTGGGGATTACAGGTGTGAGCCAGTATGCCCAGGTCTATCCTCACTTCTTTCTGATCTGAATTCTTTGTTTGGGGAGAGGAGTTGGGAGTGAGAAATAGGTTGAGGCAGGTTCTTACCTGGCCCAAACTTGCCTCAGACTCACAGGGAATGATCTTGAACCCTCCTGCCTCCACTTCCCACGTGCCAGGATTGTAGGCATGCTAACCTGGCTATGACCTGAATTCTCATTGCAAAGCTGGAAACCATGAAGCACTGGTTTCATAACGTGAAGTAAGATGTCCTGAGATCCGCCAGCACCAAGCATCCCCTTGGGCTGCCCTCAAAGACTCACTGACCCAACAGCTTCGTTGTGATTTACTGCTCAGAAGAAAACAATGTTTCCCTCTTATGAAGGAGGTTTTCTCATCCAATTTGTTTTCCTTTTTAAAAAAATGCATCGAATTAAGCCAAACTATTTCCGATGAAGCACCTGGCTAAAATATAAATTACACCCACCGGGGTAGCAGCCTCCCGTTCAGTAAGTGCTCGGTGGGGACTGTGCACTGAATTATCTGCCTTAAATAGTTGCTGATAGACTTATCAATATTTGGATTAATTTTAAGGTTAAGGAAGTAAATTCTTAACATTTCCATTTTAGGTAGGAAAGAAGAGCTGCAACTTAATTGCATAGCAGCCTTAACCTTGACTCTCCCTCCTTCTGACGGAACGCTATACAATGATATTAAATTCAAAAATTAATCTAGCCTGCAGAATGGATAATTAGTCAAAACCAGAGAAAAGTCACAAGAAATTAACAATGAAATCAATTCCTTGATTTTATGTCGCACCTTTTCCTCTAGGGCATTTTCAGGCACACTTCAGTGTGAGCTCAGTGCCTTTTAAATTCGGGTAAAATTATATGCTCCTTTAAAAAACTGAAGTAAGATAAGTTCCATAACAATGGGAAAGAAATCCAGAAAAAGAAAATGATCCAAAAAGGAAGCTAGGAAAGAGGGAACCGCCACAGCCCAGAGGAGTCAAGACGGCCGACTCTGGGAGAGGTAGAGGGCTGCAGAAAACATAAGAGATTGGCTTCCAAGACAAAGACGGCGCGTGTGTAAGCAACTGTCTAGCATGGAACAGCAAGGCAGAGGGCTCTGGAAATCTCCCTGGTAAAGAGAGGGATTAGATAGAACAGCTGGAGCAAAGAGGAGCTTGGAAAAGGATTAGGACAGAGTTAAGGGGTGCATATTACTGAAAAGAAAGGAAAGAAAGGACGCAATCACATAAGACAGACTACAAGGGCTGGGAGTGTGGCTTGCGTGGCGGAGTGCTTGACTGACTGCACAGGGTCCGGGGTTCAATCCCTAGCACCCTAAACTGGTCACGGTGGTACACGCCTGTAACCAAAGCACTTGGAGGGTAGAGGCAGGAGAGGCAGGAGTTCAAGGCCAACTTGAGCTACCTGGGACCTCATCTCAAAAAGAGAGAGAGGAAGGAAGGGACGGAGTGAGGGAGTGAGAGGGGAGGGAGGAAGGGAGGGAGGGAGGGAGGGAGGGAGGGAGGGAGGAAGGAAGGAAGGAAGGAAGGAAGGAAGGAAGGAAGGAAGGAAGGGAAGACCTCATAGCAATCAAAAAAAGTGTTATAATGTAAAGCAATCAATGGAACAACACAATATTTTCATATTTGGGATAATGATGGTGGTCATAGTGAACCAGGCCTTGAACACTCTTGACCAAGGCTATCATCCTAGTGGAAGGTCATTCAGTGGCCTTGAAGCTATATCTATATACCGGTTTTTCAAGACAAAGTTTCTTTTTTTTTTTTTTTTTTGTCATATAAAGTCTTTATTAAGTTATGTTCTTGCCAGTCCTACTGTCTGCAGGGCAGTGACCTGGTGACCAGAGCTGATGCAGACGCCATGTCAAGACAAAGTTTCTTTGTCTAGCTCTGGCTGCCCTGGAACTTGCTCTGTAGACCAGGATGGCCTCGAACTCACAGAGATCCACCTGCCTTTGCCTCCTGAGTGCTGGGATTAAAGGCATGCGCCACCACTGCCTGGTTTGAAGTTATTTATTTTTATTTACTTTTTTTGTGAGGTTCCCTACAAAAGTCATGGCCATCAGTGAAACAATCCTTGAAGAGACAAGAAGGAAACTTTGGTTCTGCCTGACTTAGCAGAACTGGGTCAAACTTAGGGAGACAGACACCAGGCAGTTTATTGTAAACATATTTAAACACAGTGCATTTTTTTTTTGAAATTTCGAGACAGGGTTTCTCCGTAGCTTTTGGTTTCTGTCCTGGAACTAGCTCTTGTAGACCAGGCTGGCCTCAAACTCACAGAGATCCGCCTGCCTCTGCCTCCCGAGTTCTGAGATTAAAGGCGTGCGCCACCACTGCCCGGCTAACACAGTGCAATTTGAAAAAAAAAAGTTTCCTTGTGAAATACAATCCCCTGTGCACAAGGATAATAATTACACCAAAATTCAAAGTACATGTGCCCAAGATGGGATCTATAGAATAAGGGCCTGGGATCTGGTGTGGTCTCTGACGGAGATAACACAGAGGTCAGCAGGCTATAAAGTACATGTAGTATCTCCCCTAAGGATGAGGTCTATTGGCTGAGAGCTAATGATAAAGACCTATGGAGGAACAGCCTGGTATAGACATTCTGGGGGATTGGGGTGAGGTCTGGCCCTACTGATAGCAAAGGTTGCCAGGTCATTAATCCACTCTCAGCTTTCTGGATGAAAAACCGGTATTTATTTCCTCTGTTGAGAAGACATCCCTGTGTGATGATTAACATTCCTGGTTTCTCCAGTATTTATCCATGAGAACAAGGACCCTGTGCCCTCTGCATTTATTTATGTGTGTGTGCCTGCTTGGATTTATGCTAGCCATGTGTGGGTACAGTAGCCACGGAAGCCGGAAGAAAGAAAGCATCACATCCCCCGGAGCTAGAGTCGCAGACGGCTGTGGGTGACTGGCGTGGGTGCTCAGCACACAGTTCAGGTCCTCTGCAAGAGCAGTGTGTGCTCCTTACCACTGAGCCATCCCTCCAGCCATAGCTTTTACTTTTTTAAATTTTATTTACTTGTTTGTTTGGTATTTTAAGACAGGGTTTCTCTGAGTAGCCCTAGCTGTCCTGGAACTAGCTGGGTAGATCAGGGTGGCCTCAGACTCAGAGATCTGCCAGCCTCTGCCTCTGGTGTTCTGGGATTAAAAACGTGCACCTCCTGGTTTTTAACTTTTAACTCCAAAGTGCAAGCACAGCACCCAAGACTCGGTTGTGGTGGTGGACGGCAGGTAAGCACGTTCCCTGTCTTCACATTCTCAAAGCAGTGCTGGTCAGCGCTGTGAGACGGAAGGAGGAGGACTATGAAACAGCGGGAGTGGCTTTCCACACCGCAAGATCAGGCAAAACCGTGAGCACAGAAGAGCCAAGAAACCAAAATATAATCCTCTTACCTGAAGTTACAAAGTGAGCCAGATGGGTGGCCTGTAATCTCAACTGCTCAGGAGGCTGAGGCAGAAGAATCACAAGATCAGGGCCTGTGGATAGAAGTGTCTGTCCAGCCCAGTCCTGCAGCCATTCAGTCCCAAATAGACACACAGAGGCTTATAATAATTATAAACTGTTTGGCCTAATGCTCAAGCTTATTACTAACTAACTCTTACCACTTAAATTAATCCATAATTCTTGTCTGTGTTTAGCCATGTGGCTTGGTACCTTTTCTCAGCGAGGCCTTCTCACCTTGCTTCCTCTGCATCTGGCTGGCGATTGCATCTCTGCCTTTCCTCTTTCCAGAATTCTCTTAGTCTGGTTAACCCACCTACACTTCCTGCCTGGCTACTGGCCAATTAGCATTTTATTAAACTAATACTAGTGACAAATCTTTACAGTATACAAGAGTATTATCCCACAGCAAGGGCCAGCCTGGGAAACTGATAGTAACAATGTTGAAATAGAAAAAGATGGCACATGCCTTTAATCCCAGCACTCGGGAGGTGACACAGAGCCCTCTGTGAGTTTGAGGTCAGCCTGACCTTCATAGTGAGTTCCAGGCCAGCAGGTATACACATAAGACTCTGTCAATAAAAATAAATAAATAACAAAAAGTTATTCCCAAAAGGGGAAGGAAGGTACTGGGGATGCAGTTCAATGCTGGGTGCTCGCCTAGAATGTGCAAGGTCCTGAGTCTGATCCTTAGTGCCAATAATAATAATAATAGTAATAACAACAAGAATAATAGGAGTGACTGATGGAATAATTCAGAAGAGTAAATACCAAGCATTAAGGAAAGAAAGAAGGTGCTGAGGAGATGGCTCTGTCAGTAAAGTCCAACAGGAGAATGAATTAGGATCCGCAGTTACCATTGGGAAGCCCAGCACTGGTGGGGTATGGGGAAGAGCCAGGCAGCCCCTGGCAGCTTGCTGGCCAGTCTAGCCAAAAAGAATAACCCTAGTGAAAGACATGGTCTCAGAGAGGTGAGGGAAACACCCCAGGTTAACTCTGGTCTCCACACATGCACAGAAAGAGACGTGGGTGGGTGGGAGGGAGACACAAGCAGACACACACACTCAGAGACCACACAGTAAACAATTCAGACTGAGAGAGGAAAGCGAAGTGGGAAACTGCAGGACATCCAGAAGAAACAGGAAAGTCTGAGCGTACCTGTGACAAGCAAAGGGATGGGGTTAGCATGGGAAGCCCTGGTTTTGGCTGGGAAAAAAACAAGATCAAATTAGTCATCAACCACCCATGACCAACACACATATACACACATACATACACACATATACACACGTACACACACAAACACACATACATATACATACATATACACATATACATACACACACAAACACACATACATGCACACACACGTCACTGAATTCAAAGAGGTCTAACAAACATATTTTCTAAATGTAGCAATACCCCTCATGAGCATTTCCAAATGAAAGCAAGAAGAACTATGTCCCGACTCAATGTATGAGACCAATATTTTTGGTTCCCAAACCAGACAAAAGCTCACAAAATTACACACCAATATCCTCAACAAAATCCTAACGTACGGAATCAGATCCATACAAAAAGAATTATGTGACCAAGTGGGATTTATCCCAGGAATGAAATGTTGGTTTAACATATGAAAATCAATCAGTGCAATATACAATATTAATTGAATAGAGGATAAAACTATACAACCATCTCAACCACTACAGAAAAGGCATTTGACAAAATCCAACACCCATCAATATGAGCCCCACTCCTCCAACAGGGGCCGAAGAGATCACCACAGATGCTGTCTACGGAAAAACCCTCATGGAACAAACCCAGGCTCTGCAATGACAAACTGGATGCCCCCCTCTAAAGCCAGGAGAAGCTCAAAGGCCTTGTTCGCCTGGCTCTGGCCTCTTGGGTTCCAGCCAGGACAGTTAAGCAAGCAAAAAAGCACTTAGGTTTTTCAAACAGTGATGCTCTCTCTCCACAGACCTTGGATGGGCATGTGGTACTGGGGTTCAAACTCAGGCCCTTGTGCATGCTAGCATTATACTTCTGAGCTACCCACTCCAGCCCTCTACTTATTTTCAAAGATTTATTTTTATGTTAGCCTATGAGTGTTTTGTCTGAATGAATACACACACACACACACACACACACACACACACACACACACACACTACATGCCTGCAGTGCCTATGGTGGACCAGAAGAGGGCAGTAGATTTCCTGGAACTGGAGTTATAGATGCTTGTGAGCCATCAGATGGGTGCTAGGGATCTAATCCCCGTCTTCTGGAATAGCAACCAGTACTCTTAACCTTTTAGCCAACCCTTCAGACACACACCCTTTTTAAGATCTGTTCTTAGTTTTCATTTATGTGCCTGTGTCTGTGTGCAGTTACCCAAGATGGCCAGAAGAGGCCAATGAATCTCCTGTGTAGCACAAATGATAAAAACCCAGAGACAGGGAATGGGGTTCAACCTGAAGATCAAAAAAGCAAAGCTGCCAATCACTGACTCTTACTTCTACCTCAAAACGAAAGTGGCCACAATCCTGTCTCCACGAATCCTGAAGACTCCACATCTCACACTCCACTGAGTTCCTGTCTCTTCTGCCTTATATTCCTCTCTCCACCCAGATATTGCTCCTGTCTTCACCTCCCTAGTGCTGGGACTAAAAGCAAGGGATCCCAAGTGCTGGGATCACCTTTGTGTGAGCTCTGTTTCTCTTTTAGACAGATTCAATTGTGTAGCCCAGGGTGGTCTTGAATTTACAGAGATCCGCCTGCCTCTGTCTACTGAGTCCTGGGATTAAAGGTGGTGGTACTTCCTAACCTGTATGGCTAACTAGTATGGCTGCTTTGCCCTCTGATCTTCACGCAACTTTATTAAAACACAAATAATATACCACTGTACCCCGGAACTGGAGTTACACAAGACTGTGAGCCACCTGGCATTGGTGTTAGGAACTGAACTCAGGTTCTTCGCAAGAGCAGTCTACAATCTTAACCACGGAGCCATTGCTCCAGCCCTCCCCCCACACCCACCAGCCCTTTCAGGTTTTCATTTGTTCATGGAATGTTTTACTGTGTGTGTGTGTGTGTGTGTGTTGCACAACATATGCTGCATGTATGATAGTCAGAGGACAAACCTGTAGAGTCCACTGTTTTTCCATCCACCACAATCTGGGTTCCAGGGACAGGACCCAAGCCATCAAGCTTTAAGTGCTAGGATTTCGGGCATGTTCTGCCATGCCTAGCTGTGTAAAGGTCCTAAGGACCACATACATGCTCATGCAACCATTAGGAATAGTAAGCGGACTTCTGGGTGGAAAGCCAGTATGTGAGCAATTACTGTCAGCTGACCATGGTGGAGCAGGCGTGCCAGTGCAGCCCCAGGCTTCAGGGTGCAGAAGTAAGCTGGCCATAATGATTTCCAAGCAAGAATCTCTCACAAAGCAAACCCCCACCTAAATGAACACAGTTCTATGCCTATGAACAATTGGAATATGAAATTCAGAAAATTCTCTTTACAGATGCAACAAAAGCTAAGCACAACACAATGTTACTGGGGCTGGAGAGATGGCTCAAAAGTTAAGAGCAATTGCTACTCTTCCAATCAGGACTGGGCTTGGTTCCCAGCTCTCATGTCAGTTGGGTCTCACAACTACCTGGAAGTCTAGCTTCAGAGGATTGAACGTCCTTTCTGGCCTTTGGGGACACCTATACATACACACACACACACACACACACACACACACACACACAATCGCAGCGCCTGTGAGGTAGCACACACCTTTAATCCCAGCACTGGAAAGGCAGAGGCAGAATTCACATTCATAGGTTGGAGAATTTAGCGTATGTGCTAAAATTCCTTCCCCCGGGGAAATATAAACCACTTCAATCCTTCCCCCACACTGAGGTGCGACTCCTTCAGAGTGAGCTCTGGGGAAACAGCAAGCTTATTGGGCTTCCTTAGGGAGCACTGGGAGAGGAATTACGGGCAGGAGCACAGGTGACCTTAAAGCAGCCACACCGTGAAGTCTTCACTCAGCTTGGTGATGATGGAATCTCTTCCCTTCATCCTTTTCCATCTTTAGCCTCTAGCCTCCCCCGGGACCCTGAGGCCATGCACAATTAGGGCAGAATTGCACACGACTGGTTGGGAGCAGTGGCTGGATGCTCAGACAAGGGTCCCAGGATGCTCCCCACCTCCTCCTTCCAAAAGGGATGGTTAACAGTCAGTGATCCCAGCTGTGATGATCTTGGGCAAGCTGGTCTAGCTGCACTCCTGAGGCAGCAGTCTGGCTCAGGGGACCGACCTCTACAACAGATGACAACTCCCCATAAGGGCCCACACCTTCAACAAAACCCTGTCAGAGGCCTAAGCGGAAGAACTCAGAAGAAAACATGAATTTCTCAAACATTTTGACTTTGAATGGCCCACAACTTATCAGTCAGGAAAAGCATCAGTCACAAACAAAAATAGATAAATTCAGCTTCACGAAATCCAAAGCTGGGCAGTGGTGGTGCACACCTTTAATCCCAGCACTCGGGAGGCAGAGGCAGGCAGATCTCTGTGAGTCTGAGGCCAGCCCGGTCTACAAGAGCTAGGCTCCAAAGCTACAAAGAAAACCTGTCTCAAATATAAATAAATAAATAAACAAACAAAATCCAAAGCTTTGGTGCCCCAAAGAACCATCACGAAAGAGATGGAAGGATGGTGTCTTTGGATTACTGTGATAAAACACTGAGGCCAAAATGCAAGGTGGGGCAGAAAGGGTTTATCTGGCTCACACTGCCACATCACTGTTTATCAAAGGAAGCCAGGACAGGAACCTGGAGGCAGGAGCTGATGCAGAGGCCATGGAGGAGTGGTGCGTGCTACCTTGCTCATCATGGCTTGTTCAGCCTGCTTTCTTATAGAACCCAGGACCACCGGCCCAGGGCTGGCATCACCCACAATGGACTGGTCCCTCACCCATCAATCACTAATTAAAGGCAGTACAGCTGAATCTCAGGGAGGCGTTTTCTCCATTGAGGTTCCCTCCTATCAGATGACTCTAGCTGGGGTCAAGTGGACATAAAACTAGCCAGGACAGAAACCTTGTCTCGAAGAAGAAGAAGAAGAAGAAGAAGAAGAAGAGGAGGAGGAGGAGGAGGAGGAGGAGGAGGAGGAGGAGGAGGAGGAGGAGGAGAAAGAAAGGAAGGGAAAACTTAAAAGCAACAAAAAATCAAGAGGCTACGCTTAGAACTGAATAAAACATAAGTATCTAATAAAAGGCTTTTTGTTTGTTTTTTGAGACAGGATTTCTCTGTGTAGCTCTGACTGCTCTGGAACTTGCTCTATAGATCTGATCAATCTTGAACTCACAGAGATCTGCCTGCCTCTGCCTCTGGAGTCCTGGGATTAAAGATGTGTGCCACCACTGTCCAGTGATAAAAAAAAAAAAACTGTTTTGAAACCAAGTCTCCCTTTGTAGCCACAGCTGGAACTCACTATGTATACCAGATTGTCTGCCTAGAACTCACTGGGATCCACCTGCCTCTGCATTCCAATTGCTGGAATTAAAGGTGTGTGCCATCATGTCTGGCTATATAAAAGGCTTTATAAACATTTTCTGAAAATTCATAAATAGCATATAGGTTCATTAAGAGGTACTCAAAATCATTAATAGTTAAGGGAACACAAATCAAAGCTACGGCCAGATCCCCTTCCAAATCCCCAGAGTGTCTACAAGAGACTGAGACTGACAAGTAGCGAGTATGTGGCGGGTAGGTTGCCCAGGAGGCAGGAGCGATGGCGGGAGGGGGACGAACAGAAATACTCTGGAGTTTCGTGCTCACTGAATCTAGAGGCGGATGTGAACTCCTGTGAATACACTTAAAACCACTCGCTTGTATGTTTTCACAAGGTGAAGTATATGGTATGTGAATTATATCTCAATAAAACAGCAAGAAAAATAAAGGGGAACAGAGAGGAAGAGGCGGGTACACAAGCTACGTCTTCATCTATTTCTGTGTCAAACAATACTGTCCAAAACTCATCAATCAACCCATGGAGGAATCAGAGAGCAGCCCAAGAAACTACAGAATCACAGCAAAGGGGGCTGTGTGCATAGAAAAATTGGGAGCGGCCTTGCCTGGCTTGCACAAGGCCCTGCTTTGATGCCCAACACCACATAAACCATGATGACACATGTCTCTCTCCAAAAAGTTGAGGGGAGACAGGAGAGATGGCTCACCAAATGAGAGCACCTTCTGCTCTTACCAAGGATCCAGGTTAAGTTCCCAGCGCCCACACTGAGCTGCTTACAACCGCTGCAACTCCAGCTCCAGGGATCTGATGCTGTCTTCCGGCCTCCTTGGGCCCCTGCCCACACAGTGCACATACACACACACTGAGGGAAACATACATTCAAGAAAGAAAGAGAGAGAGAGGAGGAGGAGGAGGAAGAAGGGAGGGAGGGAGGGAGGGAGGGAGGGAGGGAGGGAGGGAGGGAGGGATGTGGAAGGAAGAAAGAAAGGAACAAAGAAATCTTTTTTTTTTTTAAGGTAATCAAGGCATAAGCCCATAAGCCAGTTAAAGATGCAGGCGTAGGTGCTCTTGGGACTCTTTTCTTCCTGTTGGGTTGCCTTGTCCAGCCTCAGTGTGAAGGCTTTTGCCTTGTCTTATTGTAGTGTGTGTGTGTGTGTGTGTGTGTGTGTGTGTGTGTGTGTGTGGTTGTCTCTGGAGGCCTGATCCTTCCTGAAAGGAAACTGAGGAGGGATGGATCTGAGGGAGAGGGGAGGTGAAAGGAATGGAAAGGAGTGGAGGGAGAGAGCTGTGGTCAGGATGTATTGTATGAGAAAAGAAGATTTTTTCAATTGAAAGAAAGATGCAGGCTGAAGCTCTCTCTAACAAGCCCGAATAGGGCAAACATGGTACCAACAGGTTTCACCCTTTCTCCTCCCCTCTCCCTTGCTAAGCCGTTAAATTACATCCCTCAAGCTAGCCCCCAAGGTCCATTCCCTTATTCGGCCACTGACTCCTTCCTGAGACTGAACACCAAGGTCTAGTAACCAGTTTCATTTTTTTGGCTACACTGGCTAACCTGTCCACTCAGGATTTACCAACTCGCCCCAGCACACACTTCTCATTTTCCTCCTTAAAAACACGTCTGGGCAGGGCAGTGGTGGAGCACACCTAGCACTCAGGAGGCAGAGGCAGGTGGATCTCTGTGAGTTCGAGGCCAGCCTGGTCTACAAAGTAGCAGCCAAGATGGTTACACAGAGAAACCCTATCTCAACACACACACACACACACACACACAAACATGCATGTGCGCGTATACACACGCACGCACACACACACACACACACACAAACCACTTCTGCAGAGGAAGACCTGCTGCTGCCTTTGTCCAACCTAGAGGCAGTCACCCACCTCCCCACCCCACCACCTCTTGGCCCTCTGAGATTATACATCTCCTTGTGCTGAGAACTTGGTGCCTGGGTGTGTTCTGTGCCGACTCCAAGCCACCACCACCACCACAGGCAGGGTAGCAAATTCCTGTAATTCCAGTACCCAGGAGGTGGAACACAGAAAAAAGGAAAAGTAGCTGAAGTCACTCTGCATTTTTCAAAATTCTTTTTTTGGGGCTGAAGAGACAGCTCAGTGGTTAAGAGCACTGGGTGCTTTTCCAGAGGACTGGGTTCCATTCCCAGCACCCATTTGCATTCCCAGCTCTCTGTAAAGCTAATTCCAGGGGATCTAGCGCCCTCTGCTGGTCAATCACAAATGTGGTACACATACATGCAGACAAAACACCCATACACACAAAGTATATATATTTTTTAATTAATTAAAAAATTTTCACTGGGAAATGGTGGCACACAACTTTGACCCCAGCACTTGAGAGGCAGAGGCAGGTGGATCTCTGTGAGTCTGAGGCCAGCCTGGTCTACAGAGCAAGTTCCAGGACAGCCAGGGCTACACAGAGAAACCCTGTCTTGAAAAACAAACAACAAAAATTGTTATTTTCATTCTTCTGCCTTAGCCTCCCAAGAAATGAGATTTCATAGGCTTTCACCACCACACCTAGCTAAAAACAGTTCCTTCCAGTGCGCGTATGCACACACACACACACACACACACATTATATACATATGTAATATATATAATCTCCCAGATCTTGAATATGAGAAACATACCTTTAATCCAGATCTTTTGAGGTGGGAAGATCCACCTCTAATCTGGACCACACCTTCTGATGGCAACCTATATAAAGGATATGGAAGGAGCTCTCTCTCTCTCTCTCTCTCTCTCTCTCTCTCTCTCTCTCTCTCTCTGCCTGCTTGCCCTCACTCTCACTGGCAAGTCCATTCCTTAACTGGCATTAGAGCCTTCTTCTTCTTCAGGATTCCAGTGTGTACTTAAGACCAGCTGAGATATTCAGACTCACAGCCTGCACAACCACCGGATTCCTGGACCTTTCATTGATAGACAGCCATTGTTGAGCTGGCTGGACCATGATCCATGCATGAGCCATTCTAATAAATCTCAATTGTATATATTCATACATACATACATACATGGAGAGAGAGATTCATTCTATAAGTTCTGTTCCTCTAGAGAAGCCTGGATATATATATGTACATATATATAATTTGCAGTGCTTTGAATCGAACCCAGAGCATTCTGTGTGCTGGGGAAGCACCCTCACCACTGAGCTAAGCCCCATCCCTTCTTGCCTTCTTGTCTCCATTCTATTTGTTACTATGTGTGTGTCACTTTGATCTAAAATTTAAAAGAAAAAAAAGGCAAGCAAGTATTTTTCCTCCAAAGATCCTGGTGATTGAGGTCAAGACAGGGAAGCTGTGAAGGATGCTTGGGGTGGAGGGGCATCCTGCATGAGAAGACCACAGTCAGGACTGAGCCTCTTCCAGGAACCTGCCCATGCGCGCTGAAACCTCATCGCTGTGCCCACCCGCTGCTGTCCCTCGCATCTCCTGCTGTGGCTGATGCCCCTACTCAGGCTTGAGCAAGGGTAATGACTGATACACATTTTTTTTTACCCCATCCAGCTGAGAGATCAAAGTGACACTTTGTCAAGATGGAACGGTGTACGGAGTTAACTGTAAAATTAATTAAATGTCATGCACCCAGAAGAAGAAAGATCAGAATGAGGACACAGCCGCGGCATCGACAGTCAGCGCTCAACTCCGCATACTCTTTAGTATTACCCCCCTACTGTGCCAATAAATTGGGGTTTTTTTCGCTGGCATCCCTGATACCTCTCCTTGGCTTCTATTGCTGTAATCCCAAACCACTCCTCTCCCGGGCTGAATGCGTGGCTCAGCTAACACACAGACCAGACAGCTATTTGATCCAAGACTCCGAGAAAAAAAAATTTTTTTGAAAGCAAAAAACAGTGTGTAAGGTAATTTTGTTCCAGATCTTTCCCTCCGAGTCATGAACATAATAGATTTGACTTTTTACTCGTGTACCCCCCTAAGAAGCATAAAAGAAAGGTTACACTGGCAGGCGGCTAGAAAAGAGTTTAATTAATCCCAAAGTGTGTGCTTCGTTTGGAAAGTGCATTCCAGAAGAACCCTGTGTCTACTGAACTAGATCCTTCAGGCTATTATGCCTCGTGCTGGAGAGAGTTTTCTGAGGGAGCCAGTCCCTTGTGGTCTGGAAGGCACTGCCATTAAACTAAGATCTATGCAGGGACCAAGACGGAAGATGCTGAAGGAGCAGGAACTCTCCCCTCACAGCAGGGACTGGTGTGTCTGTGTTTACAGAAGATCAGAACCCAAAGGCTGTGGGCTTCCTCGCTCTCTTGATGGGCGAAGCTGCCCCAATGGCTTTCTCTAGGTCACCCCCATCTGCGCCGCAGCGAAGTATGACTGTTGTTGGCTTGCTGCTTCATTCATTCATTCATTCATTCATGCTGTGTTTTCTTACTGTGCTTTGTTTATAGTTTGACATTTCATATATGCATACAATGTATCAGGTTTTTTATTTTCGTTATATTGTGTGTGTCTGTGTCTGTGTCTGTGTGTGTCTGTGTGTGTCTGTGTACACAAGTGCAGATGTCCATAGAGGCCAGAAGAGGGCCTCTGGATCTGGAATTACAAGGCAGACATGGGTGCTGGGAAACAAGCATCCCCCACCTCCTTTCAGCTCTGTGTGTTCAACAAGAGCTGCCTGCTGAAATGTCAGCGGACCTTGTTGGCTTCCAGAGGTCTTCTGCAGGTAGCCACGTTGCAATAAGCTCGTGAGTTTAACAGCCAGGTCAGAATCAGCATTTCCCAGCACTGCTTCCCACCTCTGGTTCTTACATCTTTCTGCCCCCTCTTCCTCCATGTTCCCTGAGTCTTGTGAGGCTGAAAAAGTTGTCCCACTTAGGACTGTGCACACAATCGTCACTTATTCTCAGCACTTTGCCCAGTTATGAGTCTCTGCATTAACTGCTGCCCACAGCACAAAGATGTTTCTCTGAGTAAGGCCAGGAGCTACACCAAACTACAGGAAGACTCTCCACTAATCTACAGGTAGCTACTAATCTACAGGTAGACACTCCACTAATGTACAGGTAGACACTCCGCTAATCTACAGGTAGATGCTTCACTAATCTACAGGGAGACACTCTGCTAATCTACAGGTAGACGCTACACTAATCTACAGGTAGACGCTACACTAATCTGCAGGTAGACACATAAATACTTAGAAGGCAGTTTGACAACAACAGAAGGAGGCTTCTCCTTAGGGCCATTGACCTGAGGCACAGTCCTTTGGTCAGGTTCACAGTGCCAAGCATGAAGTCTCTCCTGTATTCAAGGAATATCTCAGAAGAACGAGAAAAAAAGGTTCTAAGACCGAAAGGACCCAAAGTGTACTGCAAGGTTGTGCCTTCTACATGTGACAAGGTAGGTTACACCCACAAACTCTCAACAGTATGGCCACTTATACAAGACTTGAACAATGACAACACTGGTTGTCATGCCAACACAAACAGGAGATATCCCACAAAACCCCACCCTGTGAAGATCTGATAACTAAAACCTGCTGAGAGTGAGAACAAGTCCTCCCCAGAGATGAGCTCATTAAATGGTCATCGGATACCAGTGGTCATCCCTAAAAAATATACATACAAGCAACACTTAACTGACTCAGCAGGTTGAATTTCCAAATTTATTTGCATATATGTGTATGTAACAACAATTAAAAACAAGAGAGTATGAATGTGAAAGGGGGGACTACGAGCAGCTGGGCTGAAGGGAAAGAGCAGAGAAACAATGCAATTATATTTTAATTTTTAAGAGATTATAAATAAAATAAAAGATCAAAATAAGGTAAAAAATTATAATAAATAAATATGGGCATACTTTTATATTTCTTCTGTGGAGTTGACCTCAAACCCAGTCAGAGAAGAGGTGATTATCCTTGCCATGTGGGTACCAAGAAATGAACCCAGATCCTCTAGAGGAACAGCCAGTGCTTTTAACCACCCAACCATGTCTCCAGCCCCCTTTAAAGATTATTTTATTTTATGGCAGATATGTTTCAATTGAACATCTTCTTTATCAGTTGGCCTAAAGGAAAGCAAGCTTAGGATGCAGGCCCTGGCTGACTAAATGAAAGCAGGAGGGAGGCGCGGGTCAACCCCCAGCAGAGTAGCCAGGTGGGGTGGGTCCTACCTATGATCCCAGCACCCAGAGGCCAGCCTGGGCTGCATAGGGAGCTCCAGATTAGTAAGACAGTCCGTCTCAAAAAGGAAGAAAGAAAAAAAAAAGAAAGGAAGGATGGAAGGAAGGAAGGAAGGAAGGAAGGAAGGAAGGAAGGAAGGAAGGAAGGAAGGAAACTAAAAGGCTTATAACTGGGACTAAGATCGTGAGTGCTCATCTGTCAACAGGACAGCTTTGCCGTCACCTGCTTTGGATTGTTTAACTGGGAAAAGGTGTGTTACTTTTGTCTGTGCTGCACTTCTTTAAGTATGTAAAGATGTGTTGGATTTGTTTCACCTTGCCTGCCTAAGGTACCTGATTGGTCTAATAAAGAGCTGAACAGTCAATAGCTAGGCAGAAGAGGGATAGGTGAGATTGGTGGGCAGAGAGAATAAATAGGAGGAGAAATCTAGGCTCAAGAGAAGAGAAGAATGGGAGAAGAAGGAGGGAGATGCCCAGGCCCAAAAGCCAGGCAGCTTCCAGCCAGCAGACACCAAAGCAGTGAAAGTAAGTTACACAGAAGGAGAAAAGGGTAAAAAGCCCTGAGGCAAAAAAGGTAGCTAAAGAGAGACAGGTGGACTTAGTTAAGAGCTAGCCAGAGAAGAGCCTAAGCGAGGCCCAGCACTCTTAACTAATAATGGTTTCTGTGTCATGGTTTGGGAACTGGTTTGTGGCCCAAAAGAAGAGGCCTGGTAAAACCGCTGCTGTACCATCACCACCACCCCAAGGCTTCAGAAACATCTCCAAAGAGGAGGCAGGAAGAACACTGGAGCCAAAGGAGGGCTATGGAAACCTGCCTTAGGGGCACGACGTGGCTACTGCCCTCCAGATCAAGCCAACCAAAATTCCTTAGATGGGAGGGGTGTTCTCCAGGCCCCACCCACTTCCCTGGAACTGTTGGCAGTCCATAGCTGCTGAAGAGAGAGACTCATTCTTCTCTGAGGGGCGGCCACTGCCAGGTTTCCCACACTGACACACACACATGGGCAGTTCTAGGAGGACATCATGGATTGTCAAAGAAGGAGGGAGGGAAGGCATGAAGTTGTTGGTGGACTGCGGAGGAAATTGGGAGGAGGCGATTGTCTTAGTGAGGGTTTCTATTGCCATGACCATGGCAACTCTTATCAAGGGAAACACTTGATTAGGGTTATGTTACAGTTCAGAGGTTTAGTCCATTGTCGCCACGGCAGAACCTGTCAGCGTGCAGGTAGGCGTGGTGCTGGAGAAGGAGCTGAGAGTCCTACATCTTAATCCACAAGCAACAGACAGTGAGCTGAGACACTGGGTGTGGCGTGAGCATACCTGAGACCTCAAAGCCCACCCTCACAGTGACACATTTCCTCCAACAAGGCCACACCTACTCTGACCAAGCCACACCTCCTAATAGAGCCACTTCCTATGGACTTATGCAGACCAAGTACATTCAAACCACCACAGAGATAGTCTCCATTTCATTGTGTACATGTATGAAATTCTCAACAGATTAGCTAATATTAAAAACAGAAAAAGAAGGTGGAATGATGACCGCCAGGGTTGAGGCTGGGAAACACTGAATGCGGATAGGTCGACAAGACAGCCAATCCCCAAGTTAGCCAGTGGTGATGGGCGCCAACAAACCAAACATACTCTGTGCCACTGAGCCACTGAGTGAGCCACCGAGAAGTGGCGGAAGTGGCAAGCTTTCTGGTACACACATTTTACCATGATTTAGAGGAATTAATAATTAAGGGGCAAAGCACAGACTGTTCTATTAAAAAGTACATGGTGTTCTTTTCTGCCTTGCTGTAGGTGTTAGCCTAACTCTAATTTCAGAACAGCTTGAAGCCCAGGGCCAAGGCGCCTCTCTGGGTATCCGAGGGTGAGATAGGGACCAAGGTGCCTCCGTGGGCATCCGAGGGTGAGTCCAGACTCTTCTGAGGTCTGGGAGGAAATGTCTCCTGCTCCTGACTGTGGTTTTCTGGCAGACACTAAGGAGGAAGGAACTAAAAATACTTATTGGCCACTCTGCCAAAACTCCACAGTGCTCAGAGTGTACCAGGCCAACATGTTGAAGCTCTCCGAGGAAGAGGGATCTACCCAAACGCCAAGGTCAAAGTTATATCCTGCATTCCCCTCTGTCTCTCGGGGCTGCTGGTGAATAGGGATGGCAGGGTGTCCACCCAGCCCAGCGGCAGCATCAGGCGGAACTGGTCAGGTCCCCAGCCTGCTATCTCAGGGCTACTGGTATACAAGAGACACTGGTTGTCCACCCAGCACAGTGACAGCATCCAGCCGAACTGGCCAGGTCCCCAGTCTGCTATCCCAGAAACACCACCCCACACCCAGCCTCAGAACCCAGTCATCTCCAGCAAGGGTCTGTTCTGCTGCCAGCTCATCAAAGCTAAGAGCTAGCAACACAGACATTTCCCTGATGCTCCCGCCAGGCTACAGGAGCCTGCTCAGGATGCCTGCAGAAAGGCCAGGCAGCGGAAGAGGAAGAGGAGCAGAGAGAGTGCAGTCCAGAGGGCTAACTCTCTAACGTGCGTGTGAATCATGGGAGATCTGGTCAGGATACAAGCGCTCCTACAGCAGGCATGGCACAGGGCCTGGACCCGACCCGGTTAACAAGTGCCCGTGTGTGCCAAGGTGGCTGGGACAAAACCTAAGCGGGCAGAGAGCAAGCAAGAGTGGGGGTGTGGAAAAGATGACCCAGGCATGGGGGTCTCCCGGCTGGAGAAGTGCAGGGCATCCCACGAAACCCATTCTCGCTTTGCATGTTGGGACTGGAGATGTCCTAAGGCTTTGAAGCCTGTTAGTGTGGAAGAAGGTGACTCTGCCTAGCACCATCTAGGGAAAGTGTGTCCTTGCAAGAAAGGTACAGACTGACCTAAATGGGTGTCTGGGGCAAGTCATCCTGAGTCTTAATTTTCTTCCCGAGTGAGACTAATGGAGGAAGGGGTGGTGGTGCTCACCTTCAATCCCAGCCATCAGGAGGCGGGGGCGAGCGCATCTCTGTGCATTAGAGGCCAGCTTGGTCTATGCAGCCAGCTCCTGATCAACCAGAGCCACAGAATGAAACACTGTCTGGAACTCACGGGGTAGCCATGGATGTTCCCAACTTTCTGACCTCCTCCCTCCTCCCAGGATTACAAGTATGTACCACCACAGACTGAAAACCACTTTCTTTTTTATTTTGTGTGTATGAGTATTTTGTCTGCATATATGTCTGTGCACCACATGTGTGCCGGGTGCCCTCAGCATCCAGAAAGGGATGTTAAAGTCCCTGGGACTACAGATGTAGACAGTTACGAGTGGGTGCCGGGAATCGAACCCTGGTTCTCTGGACAAGCAACCAGAGCTCTTAACAGCTGAGCTATCTCTCCAGCCCTCATCTCAAGTCCACTTAAACCTGCACACTCGCTCCCCAAAGTAACACTGTTCGTGGGCGAAGGTGGACCGTGAGGCAGCAGACTCAGACCCCAGCAGGCTGAGGATGACTCAGAGGACCAGGCAGGCACTCAGCCACCTGCACCTGAGGGACCTTCAGAAGCGAGGCACTCGTTCCTAAAACTGAAACCTTTCCCTGCTCCAGATTATGGATCCTGGACCTGGGCCAGGACATAATGTATTATAACTATAGAGTAAGTTATTCAAATTATGAACATTTCAGGAACCATTTTTATGAGAAAATAAATTTTAAATAATAGCATTTTAAACTTTTTATGGCTATATTTGTCATGTGACCTGGGACAAGGTATATTTTTGCACTAAAATGGGACACATTAATTATCTCCTAAGTGGCACTCGCTCAGCATCCACCTTCGCGGGGTGAAAGGACAGACTCAGACAGTTTCTCCACCTGTGACACATGAGCATACACCTGTGGGGACACACACACATGTACACACACACATACATAAAGGTAGGGCAATTGAGCCCGTGGGCCTAAAATAGGTCCCAGAAAAGTCATAAAGAGTCTAAAACAGAGCAGTAGAGATAATTACTAAACCTCTCTCTGTGAGAGAGAGAGAGAGAGTCAGTCAGACAGACAGAAAAAGAGAGAGAGAAAGAGAGAGAGAGAGAGAGAGAGAGAGAGAGAGAGAGAGAGAGAGAGGAAGAGAGAGTTTCCTTAGCTTGTTTACCTGTTAATTAAACACTTAAACCTTAACTTTGGTCAAATACTTCCCACATCTTAGAAACAGAAACAAAAATTCTTCTAGTAATCAGTATTGAATTCCCTGCCTCTCTTGACACCCCAGCACTCCTCTGGGAACGCAGAGGTTCCGAGCTCAATGCCCATGCTGAAGGTTATTGGAATCAAACAGTACAGACTGGACAGTGTGAAGTGCAGCTTTCTTAGCAGAAAACCCACAACACAAGAGAATGAAAGGTTTATTGAGAGTACTAACTCGGGCTGGAGAGACAACCCAGTGAGTAGGGGTACTCACTACTCTTCCTAGAGGACCCGAGTTCAGTTCCCAGCCCCAGCGTTGGGTGCCGCACAAATTCCAGCTCCAGGGGATCTGGCCTCTGAAGACACCTGCATTCACACAGACAGGTGCGCATAACTATTTAGCTGGATGCAGTGGCATGTGCCTGGGAGGCAGAGAGAGACAGAGCTTTCCTGGCACTTTACAGTTTGCATAGCTCCTGTTTTCTATGGTTCAGGACATGAATGGGACTGCCTATATCACTTGCAGGGCCTGGTATAAGATGAAAATAGAATCTTTTTGTTTAAAACTGTTAGGAATTTTGACAGAGACAGCGCTGCCTTTTTGTTTAAGGCAGCTTGCACGGAGCTGCTGTAATCTGGTGAAAGTGGAACAGAGGAGTTGTTTGGAGGGGAGGTGATGGGGGGGGCGGGTACTCTGTAGGTCATGGGTTTCACATTCTGATAATCCTGCAGGGGACAGGCCAGCTTCAAAAGTAGGTAGCCTGGGTAGTCAGTCATTTAGACCCTGCTGAGCCCAAGCATTCTTCCATCTGCTTACTGATGGGATGCAATGTGACCTGCTGCCATAGGCTCCTGCAGGGATGCTGCCCCACCACAAAGGGCTTTGCCTCCAACTGTGAAACAGAACAAACCCCTCTTAAACTGGACCACATCAATGACGCGATAAGACTCTCCCTTAAAAGCAACTGCACTTCTTCTCCAGCAGGGGCCATGAGGAAATACTGATTTGGGGCAGGCACCCCTGTGGGCATTGCTGGGAACATGCTGGAGGAAAGAGTAGAACTGACCTTCATTAGTTTCTGCAACCACCGATTGTTGACAGAAGTTTCTGTCCTGGGGGCTGGAGATATGGCTCAGGGGTTAAGAGCATTGCCTGCTCTTCCAAAGGTCCTGAGTTCAATTCCCAGCAACCATATGGTGGCTCACAACCATCTGTAATAGGGTATGGTGCCCTCTTCTGGCCTGCAGGCATACACATACAGAATATTGTATACATAATAAATAAATAAATATTTAAAAAAAAGAAAGAATAGTCTCCATGTTAAAAAAAAAAAAAGGTTTCTGTCCTGCATAGTCTTACAGCCGTTCAGTCCCAAAGAAACACAGAGGTTTTTATTAATTATAAGCTAGTTGGCCTCTTAGCTCAGGCTTATTATTAACTAACTCTTACATCTTATATTAACCCATAATTCTTGTCTATGCTGTGTGGCTTGGTACCTTACTCAGTGAGGTATTCTCAACTTGCTTCCTCTATATCTGGCTGAAGACTGTGTCTCTGCCTTTCCTCTTCCCAGAATTCTCCTAGTCTGGTTGCCCCACCTATACTTCCTGCCTGGCTACTCACCAATCAGTGTTTTATTAAGCCAATATGAGTGACAAATCTTTACAGTGTACAAGAGCATTATCCCACAGCATTTCCCTTTTTTTTTCTTTTCAAAACAGGACCCTGAATCTAATCTCCTTTGTTTAGCTTTTTTCCTGATCATTATTCATAACAACTTGTAAACAACATACTATACAAAGACAAACATCCATAATCCATTTTTGGGGAATGTGGACATAGTTTTATAGGCTACTTCCTGCTGATTGAAGGTGCTGGTAATCTTAAGGGGACCCAAAGAAAATTCAGGATTATGATCAAGTCCTGACTGGAGTCAGCAGGATCATCACAGTGAGCAGTCTTGAAACTATTCTGGATGTAGTATTGGTGTACAAAAGAGTTCCACAATAGCCGAAATGAGTATAACAAAGGTTTATTTATCTGGGGATAAACTCACAGAAAGAACAGTGATCTGCAGTCCTCTGTGTGTGCTGGGAACTGGAATAGAATCCAGCAGCCAAGAGGCTCATGCACACTTTTCATTTGCATTTATACATGAGACCACGCCCAAAGTGGGCTGGTATCTTAAAAGTTACTGGCTGAAGGAATTCCCACAGCAATGAAGAACTCAGGAAACTACAACAGAAGTACTCTAAAACATTGGATCATCTGGGCCACCCACTCCTATCGGAGATTTCTCAGGGGATCTTCCTTGATCAAAACTTATTTTTCTTAACCCAGAATGAATCCACAGCCTCTCATTTCCTGTGGAAGCAAAAGTAAAACCTCTTCTTCAAAGTAACATGTCTTTTGACTTAAATTTTGAAGTCAAGGCATTTTCAAAATACTGAGGTTTAATTAATCCAGCAGCATTTATAATCAAATATCTTTTAGCTGTTGTTCCTTCCTCAGCAGTCAAACAATTCAAAGACAGCACAATAACATACAGTATTCAGAGTCTCTGTGTATTTTCCAATTTTATGTGTTTTTTTAACTCTAATTTTTTATTTTATAATTTTTAGTTTTTTGAGACAGGATTTCTCTTTGAATCTTTGACTGTCCTGGAAGTCACTCTGTAGACCAGGCTGGCCTCAAGCTCACAGAGATTCACCTGCCTCTGCCTCCCAAGTGTTGGGATTAAAGGCGTGTGCCACCACACTCAACTACTCAAATTTTTTTCTAAGGACTTTCTTTATTCTTTTTCTTTTCTCTCCTAAGTCTATATATATTTTTAAACATGCTATAAGCTATTTAAAGGGTTCACCAAGATCCACCTGCCTCTGCCTCCTGAGTGCTGGGATTAAAGGCAGCACAAACTGGAACTAGCTCTTATAGAGTAGACTGGTCTTGAATTCACAGAGCTCCATCTGCCTCTGCCTCCTGAGTGCTGGAATTAAAGGTGTGCACCCCCACAAGCAGCACTGCTCCAATTCTTAGCGTCCAGCTTTCCTTGGGCTGTTTGTGCCCCCCCCCATCCCCAGATTCTTGAATGTTTTAAGCCTTGTCTTAAGCAAAGCATCTTAAACTTAATTGCTCTTTTCAGCTGAGTAAGAGAAGAAAGAAAAGAGCCACTCTATCATCCAGCATGTATGTAGAGCTCTCTTTGTGCCCTGAGCCAGTGTGAGGTTTTGGGGTTACTGCAGTAGTACAGCCATGGTGGCAAATCCTTCACTGCTCAGGGTGATTGAGAGGGTCCCCAGCCACAGCCACCTCACAACCAAGCATCTCCAAACTTAAACTGAGGCCCAAATTTACGCTGTGAGTGAAAATGAGATGCAAATGTCCAATAATAAACAGCATATGGTAAATGTATTTCTGCTCCCCTCCCCTCCTGCCTCCCTTGGATCTATAATCCTTCTACCACCATTAAAAAAGAATTTAAAACAAACAAACAAGGTTTATCCTGAGAGCTTTGCACAGATTAGTTCTCAAGCCCAAGAAAGCACGGCTTCTGCTTACAGAAAAACGGGGATAACAAGAGTGATATCCATGGAAACCGATCAGAAACAGGACATCCATGACAGATCCTCGGTGGGACAGATAATCAGACCAGATGACCCTGATTTAGGAATCTAGCTGTGGAGCCCCGGGAGGGGTGCACGCCTCAGTCCCAAGCAGGACTCCAGGGAATTCACCTTCTCTGAAAACAGCCGGGATCTCAAGGCCAAAGGCTGTGAGTCTTGGCAGCCCGAGGGGCCGGCAGGGGCGCAGGAATGGGCACGGGAATGAGCAAACACTGGCATATTTATATCGTGGGGAAAGCTGAGCCCCACCTTCACAGTTCGCTCACCCATGGGGCCATCAGTGGCTCCCCCACCAAGATTGCACAAATCAAAGGAAATTTGCTCCAAACTTTCGGCAAAGGCTGGGGAGATGGGTCAGTCAGTAAAGTGCTTACCACACAAGTTCAAGGCCCTGAGTTTGAAACCTTTGAGGAAGGCCCTTGTGAAGCAGTCGGGCATGGAGGTTCCCTTTTGCAATGCCTAGGGAAGTAGAGACAACAGGCAGATACCTGGCGCTCACTAGTCAGTTAGCCCCGCTGAATTGCTGAATTAGAGAGCCCAGGTCAAGTGAAAGACTGTCTCAACACACAAGATAGGCAGCCCCTGAGGAATGAACCTCAAGGTGCCTCTCGTAGTGATATCTTGTTTGTAATCTAATAAAGCTTGCCTGAAGATCAGAGAAGCAGAGCAGCCGGCCACTAGAGAGACCTTTTACCTCTAGCGAATCCTCAGACTGAAGAGGCAATCCTGTCTCTGAATCCTCAAACTGCATCTCAGACTGCCCTGAGCTCCTGTCTCTTCCCGCCATATATTCCTCTCTCTGCCCAACCATATTGCTCCTGTCTCCACCTCCCTAGTGCTGGGATTAAAGGTGTGGGATCCCAAGTGCTGCGATCACCTTTGTGTGAGCTGTTTCTCTTTCAGACAGATTCAATCCAGCATAGCTCAGGGTGGCCTTGAACTCACAAAGATCTGTCAGCCTCTGTCTCCCGAGTGCTGGGGTTAAAGATGTGTAACACCACTGCCTGACCTCAATGGCTAACTAGTGTCTCTCTCCACACTCTGATCTTCAGGCAAGCTTTATTTGTTAAAACACAAACAAAATATCACTACAACCTCTGGCATATGCACACACACCTGCACACTTACGCACACACGTACACATACCTTTGAGAAAGGCTCTACCTTAATTACCAGAGACTTTGTAGAGACAATGACCACCCACATGACCCCGGCCAAGCCTGACCTATTGACATTTCTCCACTTGAAGCTTCTAACGTGGCTGGGAGGGTCATGGATAGCAGCTGTCCCCCCTTCCTTTGCCATCCCAGGGGTAAACATAATGACAGACCTCCCGTTCCTTGCCTCATTGGGACCTTGGTGATAACTTCTGGAAGAAATAGAACTGTATAAATCACAGACTAAAATCTAATTACAGAGAGAAAAGGCAAGTCTGCAAAGATGGCCCCAAGGTCAGCCAAAGGGAACGGGAATTGATTTCTTCATGAGGTCACAGAGCAAGCAGCCTCTGGCCAGATGTGTCCTGGCAAGTGTCCACATCTGCTGTAAAGTATCCAAGCTGTCATCCTTCTATACTCAGAAACGGATGAATAGGGCAGGGAACACGGGTTGCATGCACGGTGCAGCCGCTGCCTGGCAGGCAGCGTGGACAGCGGCGGACACCGCTACTCTGAGTCCCATCTTCTGAGTCAGTGACTTTGATAATTGAGTTTACCCTTAGCGATGAGTACAGTTCTAGGAAACCTAGATAAGAGCGTGATGGGCTTTGTTTGGCTAAGTGTTTCCTGAGCAAGGACCATTAGCTTCCTGTGGCCTGTTTTTTGGATATTTTGTCATCACTAGAGCCAGGCTAGAGCTTTGGGGTGGTTCTCCAGACTCAGGGCCACCATTTCAGAACAATATGCAATCAAGTGAGGCGTGATGGCACAAGCTTGTCATCCCAGAAATTGGGAGGGATAGGCAGGAGGATCATAAGTTCCAGGGCAGCCTGGGCTATGTAATACAAGTTCTAGGTCAACTTGAACTGCCTAGTAAAACCCTAATGGGGAGGGGAGAAGAGGAGGGGGAGGGGGGAATCAAGGGGTTGAAGGAATGCCTGGCACTCAGGAAGTCTTCAACTTGTTTCTTGGTACCACCATAAACTGGGCAGGGTAACCCATACCTATAACCCCAGAATGCTGGAGGCTCAAACGTTCGCCATCATCCCAGCTACACAGCAAGTTAGAGGCCTCCCTAGGCTACATCAGACCCTACAGAAAGAGAGGAGAGGTGGGGAGGAGTGAGGAGGGGAGAGGGAAAATAAAGGTACCACCCAGAAAGAGGCCAGGCAGTCTTGTAGGCTGGGTGGGCAGGAGCTGCTGAGCGCCCACCCCACTCCCCACCCATTACACCAGCGGCCCTGCCCTGAAGAACTCGGTTTGAAAACTACCACAAAACCCACAGGAAAGCTCTTGTCTCATGATGTGTGGACTAGCACGGAAGCTTCTGGGAGGACCTAGGCTTGGTTGGCTTTAACTAGGGAGGCCTGGGAAGGGGACAAAGTAAAAGCCATCCAAGAAGATGGCAGAGCAGGGTGGAAGTGGGGAAGCCCCGGGAAGTCTGAGTGAGGAACCTGGAGTTGATCCCTGGACTGACGGAGGTTGCGACTTGAGAGGGAGATAGTGGGCTGAGAATGTGGGGTGGGAAGAGGACATGGGGGTTCTGAACACCAAGCTAAGACATGTGGTGGTATTTTGTTCGTGCTGTAACAAATAAAGCTTGCCTGAAGATCAGAGAGCAGAGCTAAGCCACTTCAGCCATAGAGGCCCGGCAGTGGTGGCGCACACCTTTAATCCCAGCACTCAGGAGACAGAGGCAGACAGGTCTCTGAGAGTTCAAGGCCACCCTGGGCTACAGGAAATGGAATACGTCTAAAAGAGAAACAGAGCTCACGTGAAGGTAATTCCAGCACTTGGGATGACAGGCCTTTAATCCCAGCACTAGGGAGGTGGAGACAGGAGTGATAGGGCTGGGTGGAGAGAGGAATATAAGGCAGGAGGAGACAGGAGCTCAGAGCATTCAGTCTGAGGATGGTTTGGTCTGAGGATTCAGTAGAGGTAAGAACTGTGGCTGGCTGCTCTGCTTCTCTGATCTTCCAGCATTTACCCCAATATCTGACTCCAAGTTTTTATTATTAAAACCAATTAGAGCTTGTACTATATTACAGGGGATCTGACGCCCTCATCTGGCCTCTGAAGGCCACTCAACGAAGGTGATAAAAACTGAATCCGGGTCCCCTGGAATAGCATCAAGTGCTCTTAACTGCTGAGTCACCTCCCAGCTCTCATCACTTCCTCTTTTTAAAAAAAAAATACATTTATTATGTATACAGTGTTCTGCCTGCATGTATGCCTGCACACCAGAAGAGGGCATCAGATCTCTTCATAGATGGTTGTGAGCCACCATGTGGTTGCTGGGAATTGAACCCAGGACCTTTGGAAGAGCAGCCAGTGCTCTTATCCTCTGAGCCATCTCTCCAGCCTCCACCACATCCCTCTTTTTTAAAAACGTGTGTGTATGTATTTGTGAGGATACACACACATGTTTGTATGGAGGCCAGAGGACACCCTCCTGGTTTCATGCTCAAATATACCATCTTCTTTAACACTGGCCTGGACCTCCCTGTGAGGTTAGACTGGCTGCTCAGGGAGCCCCGGGCTCCGTTGGTCTCTGGCTCCCCGGCACCGAGATTTCAGGTACAGTTTCTTATGTGAGTCCCGGGCATTGCACTCAGGTTCTGGTGGTTAGGAGGCAGGCATATTATCAACCGAGCCATCTTCCAGCCCTTGTCGGATTGTTCTGTTTTATTTGAGACAGGTTTTCCCGTGTAGACAAGATAACCTTGACTCGGCTGTCTCTAAAGCAAGCCTGAGAATTGCCTTGACGTGGCACCAAGAACCTCAGCCAGCAGAAGCTGTCTCCACAGCCGGCACCTGGCTCGTACACTTCAGTCCAGTTGGAATACACTAGGGACCTCACAAAGGGGCGAAGCAGGGTCGCCCCAACTGAGTCAAGTAAATCCGGAAACTTGACAGTCACCATCATGTGAGTAGCTGCGTGAATCTCAGTGGGACTGGGGGGGGGAGGCTGGGGGGGGGTCATTTATTTATTTATTTATTTTTAGAACAGCTCCAATAACAACCTCGAAAAGCCAGACTCCAGAGAACAATGAGGAAAAGGAGCGGAGCCAAATATAAAAAGCCTGGCACATGCAAAAATAATAATAAAAAAATCAATTCACTTTCACGGATTACAAGTGGAAAGTCCCAGGGGGGCAAGAGGATCCTGGAGAGGAAAAGAGATTATATTTTATGGGGAAAGATACAATAACCATTCTCCTCCCATAAAGCCAGTGATGGAAGATTGTCTCTGCTCCACAGATACACGCTGCACATCGTCAGGATAACCCTAACAGGAAATCAATAGCATCTTTTCTATGTGAAAAGACATGATCTCTGCAGACCCAGGCCCGCTAACCAGGCTACAGAGGATCTTCACAAAAACTTGTCAGACAACACTCATCTCGATCCTGGGACAGCGAGCAGCAGCCCTGTCGCCCAAATCTTCGTTTATTTTGAAGTTGTCGTCACACCTTTTTAAAGAGTCATTACAGCCACAGAACCCCCCAGGTGACTCTGCATGACAAGTGTCTCCTTGGTCAGCCAGACGCTCTCTAAAGCCTTCCTTGTGTCTGTGCTGGGTGATGGCCATGACATCAGCCACCAGAAGCTTTGTCATGCATCGTGGGCAGGGAAGACAGTCTCAGTGGAATTTATGGACTTGGAATCTCCTGTTTGGGCTTTTGTTTTTTTTTTTTTTTTTTTTTGGCTTTCACTGATCTGAAACAGAGCCCAAGTTAATATTAGCAAAAGCCACTTTGTCCTGGGGTCATTTGACTGCAAGTGGCGGCTTTGAGCAATGTACTCTATGAGATTTCTAGCTGACTCGGGGTGGGAGGAAGCCTTGGCAGGTCAAAGACGCCACATCCTGGCATCTCCTCTCACCAGGGCCCTACCCACCCCTACCCACCCCTACCCACCCTCTTGGTAAAGCATCTTATTTTCACGCGAAACTAACTTAACTGTCACAAAGCTTCAAGCTCATTAGTGTGAAGTTTGGATTTAGCAGTTGGCTGTGCCCTTGTATCAGCCTTCTTGGGCAGCCACAACAAAATACAAGAAACTTGGAAGCTCAAACCCCAATTTCTTAAACCGTGTACCCTGATCCTCCACGAAGTACCATAACTGAATATAGAAAAACAAAAAAACAACCAGGTGTGGTGGCGCCGCCTTTAATCCCAGCACTCGGGAGGCAGAGGCAGGCGGATCTCTGTGAGTTCAAGACCAGCCTGGTCTACAAGAACTAGTTCCAGGACAGGCTCCAAAGCTACAGAGAAACCCTGTCTCGAAAGAAAAAAAAAAAAAAAAAAAAAACTTGTCAAAAGCAAAGATTTTCTGAACAGCCAGTAGCCAAAAGAGTGAATTCTGATTCAAACACAGTGAACCTCGGGCGTTTCTGACAGTGCTTGCCCACGTCGCGCTCCCAGTTTCACTGTAGCCTTGATTCTGTCCCACAGCCCTCACGCCACCCAAAGCCTGAGTCCCCTCAGCTCAGACCCTGTGCCACCATATGCTGTGAGCAGTGGCATTTCTACTGCGCGTGCTAAGGTTTCCACCCGTGTGCCAACAGAACGGTCGAATTGCGGAGGTCAAGGGCTTTCAGGTTTCCTACTGTGTGCCTCAGCACAAAAGCGCCAATTCGTGTGTCTGTGGAGCAGACTGTGACAGAGTACTTGATTTGATTTTTAAGTTTCTGTCTGAGCCACTGACTTAAATTCCATAAAAAAAAAAAAAAAAAGGAATGTACAATGGATTTTGGTTTGGGGTTAGGGTGGCGTTTTCAACCGTTTCTGAAATGACCCTAAACACGTTCCTGTCACTTTGTGCTGTATACGTATGCAAATCACGTCTCTCAGCATTGATAGCTACAAAATGAAAGCATCAATAGCTCTGGAAAAGACTGAAGATGGGCTGCACCCTGTGGTGTCGAATAGCCAGCCAAGGCTTCTGCACATGGAAATAAATCAGCCCAACCATATGATTAGTGCACAGATCTGCTTTTGTCTTAATAAATGGTAAAATTATATGTATACCGAAGGATTATTTTCCAACAAGTGTCTTGAGGGCTGGAGAGTTGGCTGGCTCCGCAGTTAAGAACATCTGCTGCTCTTGCAGAGGACCCTGGTTGGTTCCCGGCACCCACAGAGTGGCCCACAACTCCAGGTCCAGGGAAACTGACGCCTTCCTTGGTCTCCTCATGCACCATGCATGCAGGGGGTTCATAGATATTTATGTAGGCAAAACACTTGTGCATGTTAGATAGATAGATTCAAAATAAATGTCTTTATGATCTATATTCATAAATGTTTGGTTTACACACCTATTTTACACACCCAGGGTCATAGACAAACTTTCCAGGTGCCTGCTGAATGCTCAACCCCAATGGGACATTCGCATCACCCCCTCCAAGGCTCAAGGAGAACTGTGCAGAAGAGGACTTGGGAGGAATGTAAGAACTTGAGGATTGTGTTGAGTCATCCACCACTGTCTTCCAGGTCTAATATGGCGTTTGCACGCTTGAACTGTCAACATTGTCTTTACAGTTTGCACAAGATGGGGCCTGTTGGGTCAGCAAGATGGCTGAGTGTGCTGAGATATTTGTTAGCAAGCCTGGCAACCTGTGTTTTGATCCTTGGGACTCACATGGTAGAGAAGATAGATAGATAGATAGATAGATAGATAGATAGATAGATAGATAGATAGATAGATGATAGCTCGATGGATGATAGATAGATGATAGGTAGGTAGATAGGTAGATAAATGGATCAATAAATGGATAGATCAATGAATGATAGATAGATGATAGGTAGTAGGTAGGTACATAGATAAATAGTAGATAGATGGTAGACAGACAGATGGATCTAATTTATTTAAAAAGATTGGGCCTATTAATATTTTGTCATTAAAAAGGAAGGAGCTCACAAGGCCCCACCCTTTCCTGAAGATCTGTAGGCAGCTGAAGGTTATTGGGAGAGACAGACATTCTCTTTAGTAAGGTAGCCACTGGTAAGTTGCCCATATTTCTGAAAATAACCCATGCTATTGTAAGTAAACCCAATTAAACTCAATGGGAGAGAGAGAGAGAGAGAGAGAGAGAGAGAGAGAGAGAGAGAGAAGAACATACTTGGTGAATCAATGGAAGAAAACAAGAGAGGGTGGAGGGCCGAATGTGATCAAAACACATTATGTACACACATGGAAATGTCAAAACGAAATCTAATATTATGTATGATCACTATATGCTAACTAAAAGGTTTTTTGGCTTTTTTTTTTTCAAGACAGGGTTTCTCTGTGTAACAGCCCTGGTTGTCCTGGAACCCACTCTGTAGATCAGGATAGCCTTGAACTCACAGATATCCGCCTGCCTCTGCCTCCCTAGTGCTGAGATTTAAAACGTGTGCCACCACCATCCAGCTGGTAATAAAAACTTTTTAAAAGTTTTCTTGGATGGAAAGGAATCATGAGGGGAGAAGCCTAAGGGTTAGGGTCAGGGTTAGGGTTAAGGGTTACAGTTAAGGATTAGGGTTAGGGTTAAGGTTAGGGTTAGGATTGGCTTACGCAATGAAAGTGGATTGGGGTTAAAGTTAAGGGTTGAGGCTTAAGGGGTAGGGGTTACGGTTAGGCTTAAGCAATGAGAACTGCTTCTCTCTTCTTCCTGCAGAGTTAGTGTTAGGGTTAAGGTTAGCATTAGGTTAAGCAATAAAAACTGCTTCTCCCCTGTTTCTTCAGCCTGAAAATTCTATTCTAGGTGTTGGGTTAGGGTTAAGGGTTAGGGCTAAGGGTTTGGGTGAGTCTTAAGCAATGAAAACTGCTTCTCTCCTCTTTCTGAAAATTCTATCTAGGTGTTAGGAGACTTGTACTCTTGGCTCTACAGGACGGGTCTTCCTGCGTCTTTCACTCCTGGTGATTGCCTGGTGTCTCTTGGCCTCCAGTTGTGTGACTCTGTCACACAGCCGGCCTCCCCTTTGTGTCTTCTCACCATCTTCTGTCTATGCGTGTCTGTGTCCAAGTTGTCCACTTCGTGAGGACACCGTTCAGTTTGGACGAGGGCATACTCTAATGACCTCATTTTAATTTAATTACTTAAAGGTCCTAGTTTCTGACATGGGTGTTAGGACTTCCTTCAAGAAATGAATCTGGGGAGACCCAGCTTGACCTAGAAGAAGCCAGACTTGCCCTGAAGAAACTTGCATCTTATTAAGTGAGATTAGATAACTCCAAACATGATTAGACTATATCAGGATTTCTAGACTCTAATGTAGCTGCCATTCTCTCTATATAATTTCTTATGATGGACATTCTCTACATTATATTGGGCTCTGGAAAAGGACTTCTGGTCTCTACCCACCACATGCCAATAGGCCAGTAGCCCATGTTGTTCTCTCATAGGAATCTCAAATATCTTTATATATTGCCAGATGTCCTCTTAGGGAGCAAAAATCACACACGCGTGCATGCATGTGTGTGTGTGCGTGCACACACACACACTGGTAAAGGAAACCTGTACTCAATGAACATCCTGGAATGTAGGCCACATTTCTCGACACTGACAGCCTAGGAAAGGCCAAGGTGACCCGAGCAACGGCCCCTGCTCCATCCCTATGTGTCTGTACCCATGCATCAATTCAAGAAGCCTCGAAGACCCAAGCATGTGTCAGGGCTGGTCTGGGAGCTGCAGGAAAAGCACAGGACAAAGGAGATGTTTTAAAGAGCTACCTTAAATATATAGTACAATGAGCTGTGGTACGTGTGAACAAGAGAAAAACAGAGCAAGTGAGAAGGACGTGAAGTGTTAGGAGGGGGCAGGGTTGACTTGTCCAGCTGGTGGCCTAGAAAGGACTCAGATGGGACAGGCCTACAAAGCAGCTGCTGGGAAGAGCCTTGTAAGGAGTGGAACCTCCCGACAAAGGCAAAGACATCCCTGGTTTGTGGGAAGAGCAGGAGGCGTGGCCTGAACAGAAGACAGAAGGAATCCGGGACATAGTCATCGAAGTAACGGTGGGAAGGACACAGTGGTCTCCTTTGCTTATGTTCCAGACACCAGTGGGTGCCAACAACAGTGTCATGTTTACATCGCACATACCACGCTTCCTGTACACCCACACCAGAGTGACATTTAGTGTTTAAGCCTGGAGAGATGGCACACCAGTTAACAGTTACTGTTCTTGCGGAGGACCCAGGTTCAGTTTGCTGCACTCAGGGTAGACAGCTCACAACCACCCGTGACTCCAGTTCCAGGGATGAAAAGCCTCTTCTGACTTCCAGGAGGCCAATGCATGTGGTGCAAATACACACACTCAGACACACAGGTAAAACTAAAAAATACATGCTTTTAGAAACTATTTACATTTGTCAACTAGATAGTGAGACCCTGTCTCAAGAGGGAATGGGGAAGCAAAGGAGACCAGAGAATGAAACTTGGTTGGTAGAGTGTTTACCAAGCTTGAACAGAGACCTGGTTTTGTATTCCCAGCACCATGTATATTGGGTGTGGTGTTACACATTTGTGTTTCCTGCACTTGGGGAATGAGACATGAGTATCAGAAGTTCAGTCATTCTAGACTACCAAGCAAGTTGGAGGCCAGCCTGAGAAACATAAAACCCTGTCTCAGGGGAAAAAAATATATATAAAACCGGTGTAATCCTAGCACGCAGGAGGCAGAGACAGGAGAATCTCTATGAATTTGAGGCCAGCCTGGTCTGCAGAATGAGTTCTAAGACAGGGTCCAAAACTTGGAAACCCTGTCTTGTAAAACCAAAAAGAAAAAAAAAAAAAAAAGATTAGGAGCTTAGGGACTGATAAAATGGCTAAGAAAGTAAAGGAGCTTGCTGCTAAGACCAACGACCTGAATTCAATCCCCAGACCCCACAAGGTGAAAGAAGAGGACTGACTCCTGGCTACCACACAAATACAGTGTGCACACACACACACACATACACACAAATACAGTGTGCACACACATACACACAAATACAGTGTGTGCACACACACACACAAATACAGTGTGCACACACACATACACACAAATACAGTGTGCACACACACAAATACAGTGTACACACACACACATACACATACACACAAATACAGTGTGCACACACACACAAATACAGTGTGCACACACACATACACACAGTGTGCACACACATACACAAATAAATGTAACAATAAATTTAATTTAGCGCAGTAAACTATTAATCACAAGTAATTATAAAATTAAAAATTACAGTAATCATTGCTATAAAATAGTGTGAATACGGCTTTTCTCAAAACACCTTGGAGTGTCCCTAGCTTTCTTCTCGCAGCGACGCGAGAGCTATAGGATGAGGTGTGAGCCGCAATAAAGCCTCCCATGGTGGTACTCGCAACCCGATGCTACCACAGCCGTTCTAAACAGTGTGTTAGGACAGGGTAGGGTGTGCTTGTGTTCATGCGTGTGCACATGTGTGCAGAGGTCAGCATGGAGTTCTCCACTCTTCATATCCTATTTTTAAGGCATATGAATATTTTTCCTGCACATATGAATGTGCACGACGTGCGTGCTTGTGGCCCTAAGAAGCCAGAAAGCAGAACCAGATCCCCTGGGGCTGGAATTATGCATGATAACTGTGAGCCACCATGTAGGTGTTAGGAACTGAACCTGGGTCCTCTGCAACACAGACGGTACCCTTAACTGCTGAGCCATCTCTCCGGCTCCTAAGAACACGTGTTTTTGTTGTTGTTGTTGTTGTTGTTGTTGTTGTTGTTGTTTGGGTTTTTGGGTTTTTTTGTTTTGTTTTGTTTTTTTAGAGGTCTCATTGAACCTGGGGCTTCCAGGTGTGGCTAAACTGGCTGGCTACCTCCCCAGGACTGGGGTCGTGAGGTTGCACCCTTGCAGTTTGTTATGTGGGTGCTGGGGTCAAATCTCAGGTCCTCATATTCTGTAGTCTCACTCTTTGCAAACTGCTACCTTCTACGGCCCCAACAATCTTTTTTTTTTTTTTTTTTTTTTTAAGACAAAAATCTCACCATGTCACCCTGGTCATCCCGAAACTTTCTGTATAAACCAGGCTGGCCTCCAGCCCACAGACCCACTTGCCTCTGCCTCCCAGGTGCTGAGAGTGAAGGCGTGTCACTATGCCTGACATAACCAGAAGGACCCCTCCCCGCAATTCTTATGTCTACAATTCTGCGGCATTTGATATATTCCCACTGCTGTCACTGTCCATCTCCAGGACCTGGGTGTCCGTCCCAGGGCTTTTCAGCACTGAAGTCTGTAGCAGAGCTGGGGATAAGATGGCCTAAAATTTGTGTTGCTGAATGCCCTCCTTTTCCCTGAGAGAATTCAGATTATGCCTGTCATGATGGTGTGATTAATTGTGGCTCTTCTCTCTCGGAAAGAAGTCCCAGATGATGCAACAAAATGGTCACCCCACCTTCAGCTCACTTTCTCTGAAGTAAAAATTGCCAAGGGGCATCTCTTGCTCTTTTTCAATGTGTGTGTGTGTGTGTGTGTGTCTGCGCGCACATGCACGTGCATCAGAGATACGAACGCAAACACACCCCTACCCTATCTACACCTGCCACAGCTGGTTGGCCCATGAGCTGCAGGGGACTCCCCTGTCACATTTCCTCATAGAAACACTAGAATTCATGACACGCTGCCACCTCAGCTCTTATGCGAACTCTAGGAATTAACACTCAGGTCCCCATGACAGTTCATCAAGTGCATTGACCCCTGAACCATCTTGCCAGCCCCAGTGGCTTTTCTTAGAGTGCAGACCTTTGATGACTGTGGGGCAGGGTGTGGAGTGTGGTGGTTTGGATAAGAATGGCCCCCAGAGGCCTTAGATCTGAATGCCTGGTCATCAGGGGGTAGCATCACTTGAGAGGGATTAGGAGGTGTGGCTTTAAGCGTGGCACTGGGGGTGGGCTTTGGGTTTTCAAAAGTCTAAGCCAGTCTCTCGTGCTGCCTTCAGATTCAGATGCAGGGCTCTCAGCTACTTCTCTAGCAACGTGTCTGCTTGTGTGCCGCCACGTCCTGCCAGGATAACAGAGTAAACCTCAGGGCTGGAGAGATGGCTCAGAGGCTAAGGGCATTGGCTGTTCCTCCAGAGGTCCTGACTTCAATTCCCAGCAACCACATGGAGGCTCACAACCATCTGTAATGAGATCTGCTGCCCTCTTCTTTCATGCAGGAAGAATGCTATATACATAATAAATTTTTAAAATATAGACTCTTTTTAGTCCATATTCTAAAAAAGATAGACTGAACCTCAGAAATTGTAAGCCAGCCTCAATTAAATACTTTCCCTTTATAAGAGCTGCTACGGTCATGGTGTCTCTTCACAGCAATAGGACACCAAGACAGTGACCCCCGCCCACCTGCGCTCCTCTGCCTCAGCTCGGATCCTAGAAATGTCCCCCACGGCCTCACGTTTTAACGCTCGGTTCCGAGGCGGTGGTGCTATTTGGGGAGGGTCCGGGGTTGGGTGCGGGCTTGTTGAAGGGCATATGCTGAAGGCATGCCTACTCCTAATTTAATCTCTGCTCCACGTTTGAGGTTTGACGATGTGGGCTCTCAGCCTCTGGTTCCAGCCACCGTGCCGCTGCCCTGCCGTCCTGGGCTCTTCTCCCTCTGATGCCGAAGCCAACTTAAACGCTGTCTCCCTTGGCTTGTCATGCCTTGGTCATGGTGTGGCGTCACAGCAACAGGGCGGTAACCACGACAAGGACTGACCAGAATCTGCCTCTGTGACGACCGGAGGCCTGTGCCTGAGACGACCGGCGAAAGCAGAGGTCCACTTCCGGTGGCGAGTGTGCACCATAGCCCAGGGTCCCCTGGGTCACCCTCTCTTGAGGGGTGAAACAAATGGCACGTCTAGATTGGGAAAAAGAAAAAGAGCCTTTGGCTGTGATAGTGCCGACCCCGTGGGAACCATCTGCTTATTTACGGCAGATCGTTCCTCACCTGTTGACATTCCCGTGTATGAGCCAAACTAAGAGAAAGCCTGAAGGAGGAGTGAGATGAAGATCTGGGGTGTTGGGAACGGGCTCCACGATCCATTAGCCAGGCAGGCTGGAATATGGTTGGAGACCAGGGAGCTAGCAATGCCCGTTCCAAAAGTCCCCTGGGATGTGCTCACAATGAACGGGACTCAACGACAGGCAAAAACAACAGCCTTTTATTTCATTCCGAAGTTTACACGTACATCAGCACCGTTCTACCCCAGCCTTTTGTATCCATGGAAACCAGTTATGATGCTACAAAGAGAGGATGCTGGCCAAAGCAAGGAAGGAATAGTAGCAACAGAAGCTAGCTTCCAAATGAGCTTTGGGTAGCAGGAAAGACAGGGAACCCCAGGAGCTCCACCCAGGGCTCTCAGCCAAGACTAGGCAGAAACTCAAACAGGAACCTGGAGTCAAAAACTGGAGCAGAGCCATGAAGGAATGCTGCTTACAGACTCGCTCCTTTCAGCTTGCTTAGCTTTCTTTCTTAGAGCACCCAGGACCATTAGTCTATGGTGACACCACCCAGGGTGGCCTGAACCTTCCTGTCAATCAAGAAACTGAGAACACTTTTAATCCCAGCACTCAGGAGGCAGAGGCAGTTTGAGGCCAGCCTGAACTACAGAGTGAGTTCCAGAACAGTCATGGCTACAGAAAGAAACCCTGTCTGTAAAACCGAAGGGGGGGGGGGAGAGAAATGGAGAAAATGCCCCAGCCTGGTAGTGGTGGCACACACCTTTAATCCCAGAACTCAGGTAGAGGCAGGTGGATCTCTGTGAGTTTGAGGCCAGCCTGGTCTAGAGTGAGTTCCAGGACAGCCAGGGCTACACAGAGAAACTCTGTCTCGAAAAAACCTAAATAAATAAATAAATAAATAAATAAATAAATAAATAAATTAAATAAATAAATAAATAAATAAATAAATAGTGGGGGCTGGAGAGATGGCTCAGCAGTTAAGAGCACTGGCTGTTCTTCCGGAGGTCTGAGTTCAATACCCAGCAACCACGTGGCAGCTCACAGTCCTCTGTAATGAGATTTGGCGCCCTCTTCTGTCCGACAGGCATATATGCAGGCAGAACACTGCATAATAATCTTTTTAAGGATGGAAGGAGGGAGGGAGGGAGGGAAGGAAGAAGGAAGGGAGGACAGACTATTCCCTACAAGTTTACCTATAGGCCAGTCTGATGTCTCAGTTGAGGTTCCCTCTTCCTCTGTGACCCTAGCTGTGTCAGGCTGACAAAAACAAACAAAACAGCTCACTGATCCTGAGTTTAACCCTGAAGATCGGGAAAGCTGGGTGACCCCTCAAGACACGCCTGTACCTTTCTGCTTTATTTTCAAGATTTAAATTAAAAAATAAATAAATTGTTCTCTGACCACAGGAGAAAGACTCTCTACACGGAAGGGTGTGTGGCAGGGTCGGTCACACTTAGGATGACGTGCCAAATCTGGGTGTCAAGCAGAGCCATGTGTTGAGAAGATCCAACCAGCCCCGCTCCCCCCATTCCAGACCCTGCCCCCGAGAAAGCCTCCCCCCTCATCGGTGGCTCCTCCCTCCGAGATGCACAAGACCATGCCTACAGATTATTTCAGACACGGTGTGGGCTTGGGTGTGGGTGTGGTTCTCTCTCTCACACACACACACACTCACTCTCACACACACACCTGCCACGTGGTTCTCCCTGTGATTTCTACTCTTCCTCTGGAACCACCCTGGCAGTGCTTTGCTCATGAAACCTGGACTATTAATTTGGCCTGATCTGATTTATTGCATTGGTGGAGAGACTTAATATCAGGGGAGGGAAACCTTTCACCGTGATCCCTCAGAAGGTTCTAGAAGAGAACCATCTCCTCTCCTCCTGGTTCTGGTGACCACAAGTGTTCTTGGCTTCAGAGCATGCTGCTCCATCTCTGCCTGTCTCCAGTTAGCCTTCATCCCTGGTTCTCTTCTCCCAAGAACCCTTATCAATAGATTTAAGGTCACCCCTAAATCCAGGGTGATTTAATTTTGAGTTTCTTAATGACAGCTGCAAAAACATTTTCCCAAATTTGAATCACAGTCCCAGCTCCTGGGGGTCAGGACTGAGGTCTGTCTTCAGGGTGCCACCATCCCTCCCAGTGCGCGACTTCCTGGAGACTTCACCTGGCAGCTTTGGTGGTTTGCAGCCCGAGGCATGCATGGGTGACCCTCCGGGTCTCGAGGCTTTGGCTGGTTTCAGAGGAATGGAAAGACTGGTTCCTCCCATTGTTAGACCCAGGTGTGGCAAGGCAGCCTGAGCATTTGCCATGGTGATTCCAAACACAGAAACTTTGACCTCTTGTTTTGTCTGTTTACCCGAACCTCAGAATCTGGGGCACCACAACCCAGCCAGGTGGACTGATTTTGAAGGTGCGCCTGCCTCAGGGTGAGGGCTCACTTTGGCCTTCCTTGAGGAAATGTATCTGTGAATTCTTGGTTCCACCCTTCTCAAATGACCCCTGCCGTTGGCTTAGCAACCGGCTTACACTTCCAACATAATCAGACGTTTGGAGAGAGGAGGATGGGAGAGTTGGAGGGGGCAGAAATGCTCACACTTACCAGCCTCCGCCGCTCATTCAGAAGAGTTTGGAAGTGCCGTACTCCGAGAAGGGAAAGGCTGTTGGAGAGGCTTGTCATGGCTGATGTGGCTCTGCCAAGCCTCTATGTAGCTCCGGAGGCTGGCAGAAGGAGCAGGCAGCAGGAGAGAGCCATTTCTCCAGGAAGCTGAGGCATTTTGGAGAGGCCCCGACTTTGGTGGCCCTTCCTGGGGCTCTCATGTGGGGAGGCAGGTGATTATGAAGCCTCGGGCAAGCTCATCAGCTTGTCAGCCTGGACAGGATTTTGGCTAAGGGTCCTGATGGTAATTCCCTTCTGTGTGGAATAAAGACCGGGGTGACAAGCTCTTGTTAGAACATCCATCATCGCCTGCAGGACTCAGCGTCCTGCCTCCAGGAGCATGCTGGGGCCTTGTGTAGCACGCTGTGCTCCGAGCACACGGTGACTTCACAGTTGTGGCACTGAGCCCCTAAGAACCTATCAGTTAGAAGAACGTGGAAGAAAGCCCTTTGCATCTTGATTGTCCCCACAGAGACACCCTTTGTCCCTGTAGCAGGGCCTACAGTGCCTCCCAAGTCAATAATACTTGTAATGGCCCAGACCCTATAAGACCCTGATTGTCTAAAATACTAGGAGCCTGGTCCAGGAAAGTGAGGTCAGGGTAGAAGATTTACATCGTGTTAGAACTACAGTGTTAATTTCACTGGTCGAGAATTAAACCACTACCACAATTCAAAGCCAAATTAAATACTGGCCAGGTGGCTAGGCTCTGACCAGGTCCATCTCTGGTTTCCCAGAGACCACAGTTTGCAGCAACGTCAGTGTTTCTCATCAGGTCCAGTCAGGGGCGAGCACACATCCTGACATGGTTCTGCCTCGGAACCCCCTGCCCACCTGTGATCAAGCACATTCGATGCGATTGGGCAAAACAAACTTGCTTAGGGGAGTGAAAACACGTGGGTTTACTATCGCCCATAAACAATGGCCTCCAGCATTTCAGAAACTCGCTTGTCCTTGGGCAAGAGGCTGGCAGACCAGAGTCATTTATGTTTCATGGATCTCTAAGGCAGAGTAATTGAAACTTAAAGTGTAACTTTGGCCCCCACAATAGAAAGAACATGTGTGCACACATGCGTGGGTGGGTGTGCACGCGCACACGTGTGCAGAAGTGTGCATGTTGAGGCCAGGAGATGTCAGTGCTGAGTGTGTTCCGCTATCATTCTCCACCTTATTTTCTGAAACTGTGTCTCTCACTGAGCCACATTAACTGGAGCCACCAAGCTCCAGGATCCTCCCGTCTCTGGCTCCCCAGTGATCAGATCAAAGACACAGGCTGTGGCAGCCGGCTTTTCTGTGGGTCCTGGGGATCTGAACTCACATCCTTGCATTTCCACAGGAAGCATTTCACCAGCTGAGCCATCTCACCAGCCCCACGTGAACTTTCCACGGACTACGAATACCACGTCCATTTTCCCACAGCCTATGAACGGTCCCTCTCTGGCCGAGCCACTGGGAGGAGTGCCGTTTCCCCCAAATCTTTCCTTCTCTATGTACTAAGCCTCCGCGTTCATTTTCTTTGCCTTTTTCTGTTCTTTGGGCCCACACGTCTGCCCTCTGCTGGTGAAGGAACACTTCAGCAGAAGCAGTTGGACCGCAGGAAGGGGTTTTGTGATCCAGTAATCAACTTCTCTCCCCTTATCTCCTAACTCACAGAGATTTTATCTGGGAGTCTGAGCTGCTGAGGGGATAATATAACATCCCCTGCCTTGGTGGGTCAGAGACAACATCTTTCCACACGGCATACCCCAACGCATTATAAAATAAAGCTCGTGGTATCGAACGAAGCTAAAAGTCCTCTGAAATATCATGGTATAAAGTCATCTAAAATAGAGTAAAAAAGTATGGGATGGCAGAAATGAAGAGAGGCACCCTCAAGTCCACTTCCTGGCTCTTCTGTTCTCTTACTCATGAACTCAACTTCTCCAAGCCCAGCTGGCTTACATGTAAAATGAGGCCATTCATAATTACATCAGAATTGCTGAAGAGATTAAATAAGATTGTTAATCAAGTAGCATCCTGCCTGGCACATAGCAAATGTTTTTTTATGTGGCACTTTAAGATTTTCTCTTTTTTTATTTAATTTATTTATCTATTTTGTAGACCAGGCTGGCCTCAAACTCACAGAGATTGCCCTGCCTCTGCCTCCCGAGTGCTGGGATTAAAAGCATGTGCTACCGCTTCCGGGAAAGACTGTTCTTTGTGAGAGCTCGGGGTGCAGCTCAGTGATAGAGTGCCTGCTTTAGCATGCACAAGGCTCTGTGTTCAATCCCCAGCACCGCACACACACACACACACACACACACACACACTAAAATTTTCTGTTACATTTCTTTTTAGAAGCTACTAAATGTTGGAGGGTACATAGTAGGGGATACTGGTCGAGGAAATGGGTCCAGAAGTCCCTGTGGTATACGGACAGCTTCGTTATCCCTAGCCCAGGAGTGTTTAACAAGAGTGAGGTGTGTGGGGCTGGAGAGATGGCTCAGTGGTTAAGAGCATTGCCTGCTCTTCCAAAGGTTCTGAGTTCAATCCCCAGCAACCACATGGTGGCTCACAACCATCTGTAATGAGGTCTGGTGCCCTCTTCTGGCCTGCAGACATACACACAGACAGAATATTGTATACATAATAAATAAATAAATATTTTTTAAAAAAAAGAGTGGGGTGTGTGTATGGAGGCTGACGGCTAACTTGTCAACTAGATGGGATTTAGCAGCTCCATGGAGACAAATCTCCGGGCATTACGGTGAGGGATTGCTGCTAACTGAGGTGGGAAACTCATCGTAATATGAGAATTGCATCCAGTAGGCTTCAGCCCTAGACTGACTAAAAGGAGAGAGAAGAGGTGGAGCCATGGCTTACCAGTTTAGGGCACTTACAGCTCCTATCACCCACACAGGTGGTTCACAGCCACCAGGAACAATTTTGTTGTTGTTGATGTCATTTGTTTTTCGAGACAGGGTTTCTCTGTGTAGGGTTTGCTGTCCTGGAACTGGCTCTGTACACCAGACTGGCCTCAAACTCACAGAGATCCCCCTGCCTCTGTCTGCCAGGTGCACTACCATGCCTGGCTCAAGAAATCTTTTCTTCAAGTGAGAAAGCAAGCCAAACACCAGCATTCATCTTCTCCCGGCCTCCTGACTGTTGACGGAGGCTGCTTGCTCATTTCCTGGCCTCCCAGGCCCAAAATAATCACTCAGAAACTATATTAATTACAACACTGCTTGGTCTTTTAGCTTATGAATATCTCTAGCTAGCCCTTGCATCTTAAATTAACCTATCATGAGGTTGTGGCTTACCAGCAAGGTTCATCTCTCTGATTCCGCCTACTTTCTCCTTTATCTGCTTGGAATTCCCGCCCTATTCTGCTCTGTGTATAGGACCAAGCAAACACATTCACAGCACACAGAGGGGAACCCTACATCGCCTGGCTATAGACAAAGAGTGACCAGCTGCCCCACACTCCCGTGATCACGCCTTCCCTGCCCTGACAGGCTGTGCTTTCCAACCCTCCTTTAAAGTCAGGTTGTGTCACAGCAATGAGAAAGTAACGAAGGCCGGGTGTGACTTGCTCCTGGGGCAGGCACATGCGTGGCTGTCATAAGTGGAGAGTGTTACTTCTGGGCATAGTGGGTGTAAACCAGGACCACACAGCATCACCAAGGACTCAAAGCCAGCAGAGTGGCTGAAACCTCACTCCTCCTTAGGAAACACATCTTTTCTTTAGTAGGGAAGGACCAAAGCCACTTCTCTAAAGCAGAACCCAAGTTGGGAGCATGTGGTATCAGGTGCATGCTAACATGGTTACACTCCTGAGTTCTAGAACATTCTACTACGACTCCCTAGAAGCATTTCTGGTTCTGGCTTGGCTTTCTGGATGGTAATAGGGGCAGATATTTAAAGTTTCTGAATTCATAAGCTCCCAGAGGCAAGAGATCTGTACTGGGTGGGTTTTGTGTGTCAACTTGACACAAGATAGCGTCATCAGAGGAAGGAACCTCGGCAGAGGAAATGCTGCCCTGAGTGAGATCCAGCTGTAATTTTCTCAATTAGTGACCAATAGGAGAGGATTCACCCATGGTGGGTGGCTCCATCCCTGGGCTAATGGTCCTGGGTTCCATAAGAAGGTGGGCTGACAGCTGGCCTGGGTCTGAAAAAGCCTGGGATAAAACCAGACTCGCTGAACATAGCGAACAATGAGGACTACTGAGAACTCAAGAACAATGGCAATGGGTTTTTGATCCTACTGCACGTACTGGCTTTGTGGGAGCCTAGGCAGTTTGGATGCTCACCTTACTAGACCTGAATGGAGGTGGGTGGTCCTTGGACTTCCCACAGGGCAGGGAACCCTGATTGCTCTTTGGGCTGATGAGGGAGGGGGACTTGATTGGGGGAGGGGGAGGGAAATGGGAGGCGGTGGTGGGGAAGAGACAGAAATCTTTAATAAATAAATATCAAAATAAAAAAAAAAAGAAGGTGGGCTGAGCAAGCCTAGGGAAGCAAGCCAATAAATCCTCCATGGCTCCTACATCAGCTCCTGCCTCCGGGTTTCTGCCTGATTTGAGCTCCTGTCCTGACTTCCTTTGATGAACAGTGATGTGGGGGTGTGAGCCAGATAAACCCTGTCCTCCCAACTGGCCATTTGGCTATGGTGTTTGTCACAGCTATAGAAACCCTAGGACAAGGTCAAAGCTCCAAAACCATATTTAAGTCCCTCCTCTCCCCTCTACTGTGTGTGTTGCATGCATATGCGCAGCATGCAGTGTAGACGCGGTCCTCTCTGCATGCACACGTGGAAGCAGCAGTCTGTCATCCCCACACTATGTTTTGAGACCCTAGAGCTTGTTGCCCTGACCAGGCTGGCTTACAGAGCGTCACATGTCTCTCACCCTGGGGTTATAAGCACAGGCCACCACACCTGCCTTCCATGTGGCCCTCAGGCTTGGGCAGCAAGCACAACCCACTAAGCATCTCCCTAGTCCCTTTGTTGATTTTTGTTTTATTTATTTTATGTGTTTGGCTGCTTTGCCTGCATGTGTGTCTATGCCATCACTTGCATGCCTGGTGCCCATGGGGGCCAGAGAAGATGAGGGATCCCATGGGAACGCAACTACAGACAGTTGTGAGCTGCCTTGGAGGTGCGGGAATTGAACCTAAGTCCCCTGGAAGAGCAGCCAGTGCTCTTAACCTCTGAGCCATCTTCTCAGTCCCATTAGCCTCTAGGAACTAATGGGACTAATTGTAATAAAATATACAGGGCATAAAATTTGCCATTTTAACACTTTTTATTTTGGTTGTTATTGTTTTGGAGGCAGGCTCTTACTTTGTAGCCCAGGCTGGCCTTACACGGGCAGTTTCTTGCCTGGGATCATGAGGCTGCCATCTTAGCCCCATTGGCATTAAGGATGTCCACGTTACTGTCTGCCCAGCATCCGGGATACTTCATGTAGCACATCCAGACTCCAGACTCATTAAATAGCTTTCTCCAGGCTCCCTCCTTTCAAGGATCCGCAGTATTTTAATAAAATAAAGTATGTAAAATCAAAATACAAGCTAATCAGCCAAGATAAAAAGTGGAAGTTTTTCTTTCAAGTTGACACTTACTTAAAAGGAACTCTTCAAACCTGACCCAACTTCGTGAATAACACAGGTCCCCAGTCAATCAGCAACAAAGTTGCCTTGACTGACTCTAGTTAGGATTACCTGCTGGGTAGGGAAGAGAGATGGACAGTGCTGTGGTCCAGATGTCTATTGTCTTAGTTGGGGTTTCTATTGCAGTGAAGAGACACCATGACCACAGCAACTCTTATAAAGGAAAACATTTGAGGTGGCTCACTTACAGTTTCAGAGGTTCAGACCATTGTCATAATGTAGCACGGTGGGGTGCAGGCAGGCATGGTGTTGGAGAAGGAGCTGAGAGTTCTTACAAGACGCACAGGCAACAGGAAGTGGTCTGAGACACTGGGCAGTATATTCAGCACATAGACGACCTTGAAGCCCGCCTCCACAGTGACACACCTCCTAATAGTGCCACTCCCTTTGGGGCCATTTTCTTTCAAACTATCAAATCTGTGCTTACCCTGGTCAAATGTTGAAATATAACCCAGGGTGATGGACTTAGGAGCTGGAGTTTCTGGAAAGTCACTGGGGCCTGAAGGTGAACTTCTGAATGGAATTGGTGTTCCTAAAGACAACACACCAGAGAGGCTCCTCACCCCCCCCCCGCCCCCCCGCCAAAGCAACGTGGAGAGAAAACCAACAATAAATGAGGAAAGGGGCCCCACCAGACATGTAATCTGCCACACCTGTGTTCCCAGCACTCTGGACTTCGGGCAGGAAGATTGCTACAACCTTGAGGCCAACCTGGACTACCTGGGGAATTCCAGATGAGCCTGGGCTAGAGCAGGAGCCCATGTCTTAAATAACAAAGCCAGGCTCTGGAGAAATGGCTCCGCCAGCAGTTAAGAGCTCTTCCAGAGGACCCTAGTTTGGTTCCCATCCCCCACAAGGCAGCTCACAAGTGTCTAGATCTTCAATTCCACAGGATCTATTGCCCCCTGCTGGTCTCCATAAGCACTGCACATACATGGCAAACACACTTAGGCAAGCACCCATAACATCTAAAATAAACAAATCTTTCCAAACAAAAACAATAAAAATAAATGTTTCCCCAATCTACTCAGCCCAGAACACAACCACCCAATCTTACAGGTGGTTTGATAACCAAAGAAGTGAGTGTAACCATCAGAGCCTGGCTAGATGCCAGATTCAGCAACAAAAATGGTTATTTCGTTAATTCTTGTTGTTTCTGTTTTTGGTTTTTTGAGACAGGGTTTCTCTACACAGTGCTGGCTGTCCTGGAACTTGCTCTGCAGACCTGACTGGCCTCACAGACATCCGCCTGCCTCAGCCTCCCAAGAACTGGGATTAAAGGTGTGCGCTACCAGGCCCAGTTTGAAAGAATAAATAAATAAATAAATAAATAAATAAATAAATAAATAAATAAATAATATAAGAAAAAGCATGTGCATTTTGTTTCTTGTTAAGTATATTCCAATAAAGCAGTAAAAGAAAAAGGAAAGTAAGCAAGTTCGTGAGAGATTTAAACTGCAGGAGGAGGAGGGAGAGGCAGCAAAAGAGAATAAATGGATTTTAGGGTCTAATATGCTTAATTGGGGTCCCAAAAGTCAAAAGAGAAACACCAGACTAGAAGCCCAAGGGGATAAAATTGCATCGCCAAGGTTCTGAGGAACAAAGTAACAGCCAGGGTAAATTTCTCTACCTTTCAATATTCTTTACTGATAGAAAAAGATTTTTTCAGATAAGCAAAATGCGAGAGAGTTCTCCAAGACCAACCCTCACCCAGAGATTTCCACAGGGAGTTTTGAAGCTGAGGGTCAATGACCTCAGAATTTCAACACGGGAGCAAGAGCAAAGTTCAGGGAGCATTCAGAGAATAACCACAAAAGAAAAAAATCTCTCACTGGACTCAAGGATTCCAGAAGGAGAGTCAGAGAGCATCCTGCCAAATGGCACGTGAATCAGGTCGTGCGTGGCAGTTCATATTGCTTGCCAACTTGCAGGATGTAGACTCGGCTAGGAGACAGTCATCTAAGCAAGTCACCTAGGGGAAGCCCAGCTTAGGAGAGGGAGCACCATCCACAGCTGGGGTCCCGGACTGTATAAGAAAGTCAGCTAAGAGGGGCTGGAGAGATGGCTCAGTGGTTAGGAGCATTGCCTGCTCTTCCAAAGGTCCTGAGTTCAATTCCCGGCAACCACATGGTGGCTCACAACCATCTGTAAAGAGGTCTGGTGCCCTCTTCTGGTTGCAGACATGCACACAGACAGAGTATTGTATGTATAATAAATAAATAAATATTTAAAAAAAAAAAAGAAAAGAAAAGAAAGTCAGCTAAGCAGAGTCTGAGAGCGAGCTGGCAGGCAGTGACCTCCTGGGTTCCTGCCCCAACTTCCCTCATGAAGGACTGACTGTGTGTGAGCTGGATGTGTAAGTCAAACAGACCCTTTCCCCCACCCCAGTTGCTTTTGTTCAAAGTATTTATCCCAGCAATAGGTGGCGCTGGAACACTGGGGAAAACACAGGCGTCAGGAGAAAGATGACAGAGGGCGAAGGTGGACGACGTCGTTAGTACTGCCTGGACCTCAGGAGGAAACCGCTGTAGGATATTTTACTCTTGTGACTTTTGGGGGGCCTACCACCCAGCTCCCAAATAAATCACCGAGAGGCTTATTATTACTTATGAATGCCTGGCCTTAGCTTGGCTTGTTTCTTACCAGCTTTTCTTAATCATCCTGTCTACCTTTAGCCTCTGGGCTTCATCTTTTTTAATTCCGTGTGTCTTACTTTTCCTCTAACTTTGTGACTGGCTGGGTGGCTGGCCCCTGATGTCCTCCTCTCCTTGTTCTCTTGCTCCTCATTCTCCCTGATTCTCCTTCTAGTTATCCTCTCTGCCTGCCAGCCCCGCCTATCCTTGCTCCTGCCTCGCTATTGGCCACTCATCTCTTTATTAGACCATCAGGTGTTTTAGACAGGCACAGTAACACAGCTTCACAGAGTTAAACAAACACGGCATACACAAAAGTCACACACCTGAAAATAATATCCCAACATTTCCCTTTTTTCTTTCTAAAAATGAAAATTTTAACTTGAAACATAGTAAGACTGTATACAATAAGAACAATTATCAAATAAAGATTATATTCACAATGTACTAAATTCCAAATCATTTGTGTCTAGCAATATTCCATAATCTATCCTATCTTAGTAAATCCTATACCTACCTTACTTTTTGTCACATCTGAGGAAAACAGCAACTGTAACTCTCTGGTCTTCAACTCCATCAGAGGCACCAGATGATATAATATTATTTAAGTAAACAAGAAGTGCATTGCAAATTACTTTGAAAAACTCTAGAACTGACAGAGACTTCTGACTGCCTGGACAGTCACCCAAAGTTCCTTTGCAATGTTGAGGCATCATCTTCAGCATACAGGCCTATAGTATCCGGCAGACTTTTCAACGAGGCAGGAACTTTGAAAGATTGTCCCGCCTCTATTGGCCACTTGTCAGTCACTTTCCTCTGTGTCCTGCAGAATGTCTGGCAGTTTCTTCTGAGAACCAGGAGCCCTGAAGGACAATCCTGTCCTTTTCAGTCTGGCAAAGTTCACTGGTCCCTTTCCTGGGGGTTCCACATGTCCAGTTTATACAGAATACTGTCAAATGGTCACGCAAGAGCAGCTTCTTGCCCAGGTGGCTAATCTTGCCACAATGACAGCAAATGCCATAAGGAGTTTCATCAGCGCCCATCCCCTCTGAAGGAAATTGGTGCACCCAGAAGCAAATGTGTCTCATTGTCCTGAAAAATCCATAAATTAACAAAACATTTTAAATGCCATCTTCTGTAGGTCTTGGGTGGTGTAAAGATCATCTATTTATCTAAAACATCTCTCCATATGATCTGGAAAATGTACCTAGCATATCTACAAATTTGATTGTTGTAGATGACTAACCACGGACCTGTGTTTGATTTTCCTGTAGTTCATAATAATTGCTTTCAAAAACTAGAATTTTACCTTTTATTTTTAAATTAACTGCCTAGGTAAAATACCTTAAACAAGAATAGGAACACATATACAATACATTATAACAAAAATAACTTTAAATTGGTATCAATATACAAAATCCTTTAAACAAGAGTAGAAACATATATACAGTGTGTTGTAACAAAAAAATACCTTAAATTTATATCAATATATAAAAGTCTTTTAAACAAGAGTAAAAATGTAAACAGTGAAACAAAACTGACTTTGAATTTGTACCCATATGCCAACTCCACGGCAATGCAAATACCTGAGATGAAGAAGCTGCCTTTTAATCCTGTGTTCCTATATTCTCCTAAGTATAACAAACACCCATGACCCACAAAATAACCAAAGGCCACCCACATCCCCTTTTCCCTTGGGAATGTAGACATTGCTTTCTCTAGACTGCTTTCTACTGAATGTGGGTGAAGTATTTTTAGGGTCCCAAAGAGAAAATTTGGGATAATGGCCAAGTTGGGAAGACCAGGTATAACCTTTGTTGATGGAAATTACCCGTCGAGTTTCAGGAGGCCTCCCGATCAGACCAGACCCAAACAAACCTGGAGCAAATCCACAGCCTCTTGTCTCCTGTGGAAACAAAACAAAACCTCTTCTCCAAAACATCTTTAATTTCCATCTGACAAATGCATTCTTTGATTTTTTTTTTTTTAAGTTAAGGCATTCTTTAAATATCCAGGCTGGTTTATTTCAACAGTCCCTCTTTCAATTCCAGGTCTTTTGGCAGCTGTCTGTTGCTTTCCAGAAATCAAAAAATTCAAAATAAACACAATGACATACATATAGGGTCCAGACTTCCTGTGTTTCCCATCCTGTGTGGCTTTTTCCTTTATATTACTTTTACTGTCTCTTTCAAGACTTTACAGTTACTTTCCATCTATTTCTTTCCTTCTATGACTGCCTATACCCATTTTCTTTCTTTCTTAAGCCTACGCACATTGTAAAACACACTGGAAACTGTGGAGAGGTTTTTTTTCCTTCTGGACCTCTTTTACCGCGTACCTTTTAGCCTTTTTGACCACAGGAGCAAACTTTAGACTGCTAAGCTACACCTGGATCCTCTGCGTGCTCTAGCAACTGGCTCCACCCACTCTTGCGCCCTGTGGAGGTTCCTGACTGAGAACTGCATTAAATCTTTCTAACTGTGGAAGCCTTGCATTGCCACAAGCAGTTTTTACTTAGCTTACAGTCTAGTTTCTATTCTTACTCCATGGCTGACTGGATGACAGCTGGATGACTGCCCCTAGCGTCCTCCTCTCCTTGTTCTCTTGCTCCTCATTCTCCCCCATTTTTCCTTCTAGTTATCCTCTCTGCCTGCCAGCCCTGCCTATCCTTGCTCCTGCCTCGCTATTGGCCGTTCAGCTCTTTATTAGGACCATCAGGTGTTTCAGACAGGCACAGTATCACAGCTTCACAGAGTTAAACAAATGCAGCATAAACAAAAGTCACACACTGAAAATAATATTCCCCAACAGGAAACGATTGGCTCTCACCTTCAAGACCATTTCAGTGGTTGTCCTGAAATGAGAGGCAAACTCCTGATTGCCAGGAGTTAAAGGGTGGAGGAGAAGGATGCAAAACTAAAAGCCATATCCACCTGGACGTTCATCAAAGACATAGCTTGAGTTCTTGGTTGTTTCCTTCCCAAGTTGGCCTCTTCCCAAGGCTTCCTGGGGTCTGCAAATGGCCTTGCTACCGACTAGCTCAAGCTGGAATGCAGAAGTGGCACAGTCTTCTCATGCCCTCAACGACAGACTACTACCAGAAGCTAACGGGATGGGAGTCGGTTGTCTGTGGCAGTAATCAAATCCCTAGGACCAGAGAATGGACAAAGAAGCGAGGCTTGTGTTGCTTACAGTTTGGGAGGCTGAACTTCCCAAGGGCACAGTGCGAGCCCCCGTGAGGGTCCTCTAGAGAGGTCACATCTTGGAAGATGTTCTCATGGAGGACGCTCTGGTGAGAAGAGAAATCATCCACTGAGACAGGAGGCCTGAGACGAGGGAGAGGCGCAGGTTCAGAACTCACGGACACACCACGAGAGCTGTGCCCTTCCTGGGAGCAGTACTGCCAGGTGACCAGCCCCTCCAATATCATCCCACTGTGGACCACGCTCCTAACACACACACACACACACACACACACACACACACACACACACTCTTGGGGGGAAACACGCAAACCGCAGGAGTGGGTAGCCTGTGTCCGACCATTTGCATGGCTCCTGTCTCCGTCTAAGCCACCATCCTCCCTCCCCCAGACATTTTGATAAACTCATTCCACAGGGGTGACAGGGTGTTTCCATTCTTGGTCCTTCCACTCTGTGTGTCCAACCTATGATACGCAGGCTGCATGCATTACAGATGGCTATGAATGTGGCCTGGTACATTTGTTAGTGACAACATGTCACCAAGTCAAGGGGTTGGATACCCCTGCTCTAATTTAATATTTCAGGTCGGGGAGTGAAGAGATTCACAGGCACCACCTGGTGCAGTCCCCACCTATGCCTGACCCCAGCTCAGTTCTCCAACTTTCCTGTTACCTCCCCTGTCCACATCAGCTTCCTGTGCCCTGACCCTCCACCTGGCCCCAAAGTTCATCAAACTCCCACCTCCTCAGAGCCTCTAGAGGCACAGGCAGGTTCTTCCTCCAGGTCTTGCAAAGTTGGCAATTCAAAATTCCCTTCAGACAGTTCTCTCTGACCAGGGCAGGGTTTCTCGCCTTACCTGAGACGATCTACCTCGCCTCACTGTGTCGTCTTTTCATAGAGCCCTTACGACCACAGATCGTCCTGCATATGAACTGGCTTGCTTATCGTCTGCGCAGACACACATGCATACACACACACACACACACACACACACAGTAACTCACAGGCACAGAAACTGCTTCCCTCTGTGAATTGCCAAAACGCCGAGGTCCATTCTGTACTTCAAACTTCAAGATAAGTGGGGCAGACACCGTGGAAGAGCTCAGAAAAAGAAGTGCATGTAAAAACGTTGACAAGCAACCCTGGTCCCAGCAGAAGTCAGAGAGCATGAGCTTCATACTTGCCCAGGCCCTGTAGCTACTCTGAAGCCTGGGAAGGGAAACGGGGAGACAACAGAGACAAGCTGAATGTATGGGAACAGATGTGGTAGGCGGGACCAAAGGCGAAGGTGCTGGATCGTTGACTGTCCAAGGAGGCACATTAGAAAGGGATCCACCTGCATCTCCCCGAAAAAGCTGATGGGATGTGATAAATCAGTAGCTAGAGACCCATGTAGTTAGAATTTTCTTGGGACTGCCAACCAGTTCCCAAAAATAGTTCCAGCTACAAATGGCACCCAAATGGCATCCAACGGGGACCCTGAGATTAAGAGTCTCATGCTCAACCGACTGAGCTAGTTGAGTGTTCATGATTAGTAATAAGTTTACATGTCATGACTTGGGTACTGGAGGTCCAAGAAAACCTGTGACAGACCAGGGCTGGTAAGGTGACTCAGTGGGTAAAGGCATCTGCTTCTGTGCCTGAGAACCCGAGATCAATCCTTGGGACCCACCTGATGGAAGGAGATTCCCTGAACGCGCACGCCTTTAATCCCAGCACTCGGGAGGCAGAGGCAGGCGGATCTCTGTGAGTTCGAGACCAGCCTGGTCTACAGAGCTAGTTCTAGGGCAGGCTCCAAAGTCACAGAGAAACCCTGTCTCGAAAAACCAAAAAAAAAAAAAAAAAAAAAAGCAAAATGTATGATAATAGTGCAGGTGAGAACACTAAGCCCCGAGAACAGAGGCTCTGAAGCAGAGATCTGGGGGGGGGGGGGTGTGCCCGAGGGATGGCAAGGACAAAACCAGTCCATCTGGAAGTGTCTCGCATGTCCCAGACTTGATTCCATGTCTCCACCGCCACTAAGGCTGCTACTGGAGTTAAGCTCTCAACCTGTGTGACTCAGGCTCTCTGTGTGGCTGGCAGAGACGGGTACAACTCCTCCTTCCGGTGACCCCGCTGCAATTAGCACTGTGGCTAAAGATGTCGGCGACAAGTCACTGAATGCTCAGAGAGCAGATAACATCGAGAAAATGTAATTCTTGAGTGCCTGCAAATTCCCTCTTGTCTCCTGCAGCTGAGGCTTTCCCCTATCTGTCGGTTAACAGGTTATCAGCACTGCGCGGGACGGGAGGAATGGGCTGTGAACGGCAAGCAAGCAAGCAAGCAAGCACTAAATCCCAGCCCAGACTCGATGACAGAGGAATAATAAAAAGATTATAGGTAACTCCTCCTCCTGAGTTATAGACAGAGAAGAAGGATTTAGTCCAGTTAGAGAAAGGGCAGGGCAGGCAGCCGCTTGCCTCTCCTCTCGGGACTGTCGCTAATGAAAGCGCGGAAGGACGAGAGAGCCTCCAGTGAGGGCCGCAGATGAAATCCCAGGATGCCTGAGTGTCAGCCAGCTTCCTGCTACCGTGACAACCGAAGGCCTCAAGCATAGAGACAGGAAAGGTTATTTTGGCTCAGGGTTCTGGAAGTTTCCATCCATGACGAATCGGCTTTGATATTGGGGGGGCCTGCCACAGATCATAGCAGACGCATGTGTCAGAGATAGCCCACTGACCTCCCAGCAGAGGAGACTACTGGGGTTCCTGTCTTAGGGTTTCTTTTTTTCTTTTCTTTTTTTTTTGGTTTTTCGAGACAGGGTTTCTCTGTGGTTTTGGAGCCTGTCCTGGAACTAGCTCTTGTAGACCAGGCTGGTCTCGAACTCCCAGAGATCCGCCTGCCTCTGCCTCCCGAGTGCTGGGATTAAAGGCGTGCGCCACCACCGCCCGGCTTGTCTTAGGGTTTCTATGGCTGTGATGAAACACCGTGATCAAGAGTAAGTTGAGGGGGAAAGGGTTTGTCCGGCTTACACTTCCACATTGAACTTCGTCACTGAAGGAAGCCAGGACAGGAACTCCAGCAGAGCAGGAACCTGGAGGCAGGAGCTGATGCAGAGGCCAGGGAGGGATGCTGCTTACTGGCTTGCTCCCCATGCCTTGCCCAGTCTGCTTTCTTATTGAACCCAGGACCACCAGCCCAGCAATGGCACCTTCCACAATGGGCTGGGCCCTCCTCCAACCGTCACTCATTAAGAAAATGACCTACAGCTATCTTCTGGAGGCATCTTCCCTGTTGAGGTCCCGTCCTTTCAGATGACTCCAGAAGAGTGATCATGGCAGCCCAGTGATTCCTCTTGAGGGCACACCAACAAAATCCTGTGCCTGTCCACCGGCTCTGCCCCTGAACGCTCCCAGTGATCCCAGTAACAGCACCGTGGGAACGAGCCTCTAACACCTGCACTCTCGGTGGGAACGAGCCTCTAACACCTGCACTCTCGGTGGGAACGGGCCTCTAACACCTGCACTCTCGGTGGGAACGGGCCTC